>NC_138168.1:38064219-38644527 GCF_964165515.1 Mesoplodon bidens
ACCAATTGTTCACTCTGTAGTTGTTCTTTAATCTTTTCAAAACATCCAGGTTCTAACTCCTCTCCTTTCTCTCAGTCTATAAACCCTGTCATATATTCTTCTTTCCTGTATAGGCTATTCTCCACAACCAAGGCCCTGTCTCTACCCACAACTGCAATATATAAAATTGCAAGTCCAGAGTAACCAAAATATATGCCATTTTCACCCCTTTACCAAGCTGAACTTGACCAGAGAAAAAATATCATTGAATATATAATGTATTATTAACACCCAAAATTCCTAGTCTCCCATATTCATGGCCCTTTAGAGCTACCAGGCAATCGTTCTGTTTTTCCAATAAGTCCATCCCCCACCAAAGGAAAAAAAAATGAGAAAATCTTCGAGAGATAAACATCCAGTAAAATTTTAAGCAAGTAAATTTGAATCAGGCTAATATCAGACTATAAGTGTGATATCTGTTAAATCTTTTAGATGAATAAAATATTTCAGAGCAAAGGCCTGATCAAGCCTTTCCCAAGGAATCACAATGGCTTTAAGGTAGTCTGGTTTAAATTGAGAAAGAATAAAACTACAGGGAAAAAAATAGAAAAAATATACCATATTCACAAACTAAAATACGAAAACAATGGTGAGAGTGGTTCCTGGAAAACTGGAGATGCCAGGAATCAAACAGATACAAACTGTACAATGTTTGTGTGAGAGTTGTACCTCCAAGAAACGACAAGCTAGTTACGGTTGTGACTGTTGGAGACTTAGAACTGTGGACATCCAATCTCCTTCAGGAAGAAGCATCTTAAAAATATGCAAGCCATTCAAGGAGTATATGTGCCCAAGGTACACTTCATCCTGAGTTTTAGAAAGTTAATAGAAAAAGAAGGTCTCCCAGAGAAATCATGGAGTAACATGAACAAAGCAGTGCAGAAGACAAAAGTTGGGTAGAATCAAGGAACATTCTTCTTCCACAGGATTGCAGCATTCATAGTATTTTCCTAGTAGGAGGATTTCAGAATTGTCCTATTTCCCATAAATCAGAGTGATTGTTGTGGCTATTCTGTACCTGTCTACTATCTTATTGTGAGTATGAAGGAATAGGTAGCAGGATTGTTCATAGGTTGCTGTATAAAGAAAACACATCCAGATCCGATAGAGAAATTACCACAACATAAAATCTTCTCTTACTACAGTTGAAATCTTTATCATGTGACAGCATCCTTTTTTTGTTTAGAACACAATAGTACATAGTTCCATCAATTGGAAAGACGTTACTGCACCCTAAGTCCCATATTCCTTTCTTCCTTCCCAATCTTACCAAAAATTTGCTACAAATATTTTTGCATGTGAAAGAGAGAAACAATTAAAGAGAGACACAATTAAAAGAGAGAAACAATATATGAAAATGTGGTTAACATCACTAATCATCAGGGGAATATATATCACAATTTCTTTATCGATTTATCCTTTGATGGTCATTTATTTTGGTTGTTTCCATGTCTTGGCTATTGTAAATAATGCTGCAATGAACATGGGGGATGCAGATATCTTTTTGAGATAGTAATTTCATTTCCTTCAGATAAATACCCAGAAGTGGGATTACTGGATCATCTGGTAGTTCTATTTTTAATTTTTCAGGAACCTCCTTACTGTTTTCCATAATGATGGTATCGATTTACATTCCCATCAAGAGTGCACAAGGATTCCCCTTCCTTCCCACCCTCGCTTACACCTGTTAATCTCTTGTCTTTTTGATAATAATGATTCTAACAAGTGTGAGGTGAAATCTCATTATGGTTTTTATTTTGCATTTCCCTGATGATTAGTGAAGTTATAATGTCAATTATATCTCAATAAAACTGGAAAAATTAAACCAAATCACATGGGTGAGTTAGTAAATCCACAATTGTAAGTAAAACATTTAATATGCCTCTATCAAGATACAGGGAGATAAAAACAAATCATGAAAGGTATAAGCAACTTAAATAACATATTAACATGTTTTTGCGGGTCAAGATGGTAGAGTACAAGAACCTGAACTCACCTCCTCCCAGGGGCACACCAAAATTACAATTACTTACAGAGCAACTATTTAAGAGAAGAATCCTAAGATTAGTAGAACAGATTTTCTGTAACCAAAGATATAAATGGGTCACAGTGAGACAGGTAAGAGGGGCAGAGACATGGTATAGTCGAACCCACACCCTGAATTGTCAACCCACAGAAGGAAGAAACATCACAACTGCAGAGGTCCTCCCCAAGGAAAGAGGGTTCTGAGCCCCACATTGGGCTCCCCAGCCTGGGGGTCCTGCATTGGGAAGATGAGCCCCCAGAACTTCCATCTTTAAAAACCAGTGGGGCTTACATTTAGGAGAGCTGGCGGGTTATAGGAAAGAGACTCCACTCTTAAAGGGTGCCACACGTTCTGAGACCCAGGGTAGAGGTAATAGTTTGAAAGGAGTGTAGGTGAAGCCCACTTGCTGACCTTGGAGAGCCTCATGGAAAGGCAGGAGGCAACTAGGACTCCCCCTGGAGATGGATTCACTGGCAGCAGCTATTTTGAGGAGCTCAATCCACGTTGATGACATGGGTGCTGGTAAGTGCTACTTTGGAATCCTCCTTCCAGCCTACTGATGCCAAGGGGTTGCCCCACCCATCATCTGGACCACAGCAGGTGCATGCCTCCAGGCCATGCTGCCAGCCATGCGTGGAGCCTGTCCCATGTACCAGCAGGCTCACAGCAGCCAAACACCACCAAGCCACACAGCCAACTTTGGAGGAAGACTATCCCACCCTTCAGCAGGCCTGTAGCCACCATAAGAGTTAGGATTTTGTAGCCAACCAGGGATGAGTCACACCTACTAAAATGCCCACAACAGAAGGGTGCATGTAGTGCACATGGGGGGCACCTCTAGAACACATAGTTCTAGTGACCAGAGGTGAGTATGCTGCTGGGTTCCATAGTATGTCTTCTAAGCAAGGTCACTTCTTCAAGATCAGGTGACATAACCCAACTACCTCATACATACAAATAAGCACAGAGAATTAGGCAAAATGAGGAGACAGAGGAATATGCTTCAAACAAAGAAACAAAGTGCAAACCCAGAAAGAGAACTAAATAAATTAGAGATACTCAATCTACCCATTAGTTAAAAGTAATGATGATAAATTGCTCAATGAACTTGGAATAAGAATAGATGAACACAGTGAGAATTTTAACAAAGAGTTAGAAAACATAAAGAACATAACAGAGCTGAAGAATACAATAACTGAAATAAAAAATACACTAGGAGGTATCAACAGTAAATTACATGATATAGAGGAACATATCAGTGACCTAGAAGACAGAGTAGTAAAAATCACCCAAACTGAATAGAAAAAAGAATTTTTAAAAAGTGAGGATAGTTTAAGAAACCTCTGGGACAAAATCAAGTGTACTAACATTTGCATTATAGAAGTTCTAGGAAAAGAAGAGAGAGAGAAAGGGGCAGATACCTTATTGGAAGAAATAATAGCTCCATCCAGGTCTAGGATGCACAGACAGTCAAACAAAATACATATTCCCAGCTGCAGAACTGGTATTGCTTATCTCAGCAAAAAAGATTGTTTGCATGGAAAGATTAATAGCACTGATTAGCTTTCTAATATTTTGCACTTTTGGAAATGTTTTTTATGTGATTATATTTAAAATTTTAGTAAAAACTGAAATAAAACCATATTGACCAGTTGCCTAAAAAAAACGAAAAAAAGAATCCCAAGAGGTTCACACAAAGATACATTATAATTTAAGTGGCAAACATTAAAGGTAAAGAGAGAATCTTAAAAGCAACTAAGAAAAAGCAACAAGAAAACTCCCAGATGACTCTTCAGCAGAAACTTTACAGGCCAGAAGTGAGTGGCACTATATATTTAAAGTGATGAAAGGAAAAAACCTACAACCAGCCTTTCCATATAAATTTTGAATCCATATATCAATATCTACAAAATAGCCAGCTGGGATTTTGATTTGGGATAATTCCCCTTTAAAAACTACATTCCTTTTGTTAGAATCTTGCTGACTTCTTCATAGATGAAGAAATATGAGGGTGAGTCCTTTATTTCTCCTTTAAGTTTTTCTCTTATTCTGGATCAACTGTTAGCAGTTTCTATTAAGGTCCAGGTATTAGGGATATAAGTCTCAAAATAGACTTTATGGGCCTCCTACACTTACCTAGAATGTGGGCCACAAAAAAGTTAAGTAGTTATCAGTTAGGTCCCAATTCATGCCCCCTTTCTTTGAAGGTCAGAATAAGAAATTATACCTTTTGAAATGAAAGGGAACTTCTGGAGGCATATGATTTAGAGTAAGCAGAAATTTTTTTCCTTCAATTTGCTTTAATAAGAACAGGCTATCTATATTTCTTTGAATATTCCAATACAGAACAAATTCCATTTATGCTTGTTATGTTCATGAGACAAACTAAGAAGAAATAATATAAAAAAGAGCAAGTTGAGAATACTAAAAATAGGATTGTATAAAAAGAGTTTTGAAATATCAAGTCACATGAAGATGTTTCCACTTCTAACATTAAAATATGCATTTTGATCTGTTGTCATGGAGGACATAGTTTTAAGTTGTAATAGCAAAGTAAAGTTAAAATAGATTATTTTTGTTAATCTGAATGCATTTTGATATAATAAATGGCAAAACTAAACAGCTGTCACTCATCTTAGAGAAGCAACATTAATTACTTCCTTAAAAATATTTGTAATTTAAGACAACACACTTGAAAAATAGTAACTTCCTAATTAGGATAATGGATTTAGTTAAGGAAAAAATCTTAAGTATTAGAATCTCAAATTTATAGATACTAAATATTCAGTTGTGGCTATTTAATATCTGAGCAATGTAGTCAATCTTTAATGAAAAAAAGCTTGCTAATTACAATGATCAAAACATAGATTTAGGGCTTCCCTGGTGGCGCAGTGGTTGAGAGTCAGCCTGTCGGTGCAGGGGATGCGGGTTTGTGCTCTGGTCTGGGAATATCCCACATGCCGCGGAGCGGCTGGGCCTGTGAGCCATGGCTGCTGAGCCTGCATGTTCGGAGACTGTGCTCCGCAACGGGAGAGGCCACAACAGTGAGAGGCCCGCGTACCGCAAAAAAAACAAAAACAAAAACAAAACAAACATAGATTTATTATCTTTATTTGTAAATGTTTATCTTTATCTTTATTTATAAATTTATTTACCCCCAAATTATCTTGAAGCTGTTTGTTCTCCTGTATCTTTTTACCATGTTGTCTTTTTATTGCTTAGTTTTATTTCTATTTCCTAGTAGTGGTATAACACTCTTTTAATGAAAGAGTTTGCTAAAATTTCATGTTGATATTTCCAGTGAATATCAGTTGAAGTAGTTTAGAGAAAAATAGTAACAATTCAACTTAAATTTATTATCATCATTAAAACATTTGACATTTTGCACATGTAAATTATGTTAGCATCAAGTTAAACATTTTAGCCCAGCTCACTTTAATAATATCCTTAGGCTCCTCCCTAATATTTGGAAAATATTTTGGATTTCTGCCATTTGTGATCTATTCTCTAAAACAAAAATTGAAGTTCTATATTAAATTCTGTTGTTGTCAATCTATTTTATGCAGGCATATTTGAAAATGCTACAATGCAATTGGAAGCAAATATTATATTGGAATGTTTACAGGCTTCACACATGAAATATCCTTGGAAAATCATTCAGAAACCGCTAAATGATAATGACTTTAGCCATGAAAGTGACTATAAAATTAGCCATAGCAGAGGTTATAGACCATTTGGCAACCAACCTAAAAGGAAAGAAAGGTCAAGTATTAAACTGCATCAGGCTAGGAAATCTCACCACAAAGCATTTTCAAGGCTATGAAGTATTAAAATAGACTCCTACTGGGGCAATGACTGAATCTTCCACTACATATTCACAGTAAAAGCCCAATTTAAATGCTAGGAAATAAATTGTTCCCCCCCAACCAAATTAGGTTGAAACCACAACCCTCCAATGTGATTGTATTTGAAGATGTTTTTTAAGTGGTAATTAAGATTAAATGAAGTCATAAGAGTGAAGCTCTAATCTGATAGGTAGTCTCATAGCAGGAAGAAGGAAGATCTCTCTACCCATGCAGAAAGAAGTCATGTGAATACAGTGCAAGATGGTAGCCACATACAAACCAAGAGAAGAGACCTCAGATGAAACCTATTTGCAGCATTTTGAACTTGGTTTTCCCAGCCTCTAGAGCTGTGAGAAATAAATTTGTTATTTAAAGCCACTAGTCTATGGCAATTGGTTATGGCAGCCTGAGCAGACTAAAAGAATAAATTACACTAAAACTGAATTTTAACAATTAAACATATTAGTATGTAATAAGAAAAAACAACACTTGACTTCTAACTTCAATAAATGTGCTCAGAATTTTTGCGCTACCCATTCTAGAAAATTAAATATTGCTTAATATGTAACATATACTTTGTAAAGTGCTTCAAACAATTTTTTCTGTTCTTATTGAAAATGTTATACTCTATCTAACAGTCTGGATCTGGACGGAAAATGAGAAAGCTTCTTTCCCTTCAGCAATGAAAACGGCAACAGGATGAAGGAGCAAGACATAAAGAAGATTGTTAAGAGTTTTAGAAAAAAACTGAGAGGCATTCCTTCTGAAATTCAGATTGTGTGCTTCTGAGCTGAATGATACTATGAAAGCAACAAGTAGACAGAAAAAAGAACTGCTTATAGAAAAGTGCCAGGTACACCTGACCCCAGGATTAAGGACTTTTTGTTTTTTCGGGCCTTCTTCTTTTAGGGTGACAACTCTGCTTTACTAGTGAGGCACTGAGTGGTGATGGCAGTCCCTGATCTCCTCAGCTTGCCTCTCCTGGGTTGGAACTCCCACCCTAAGAGTCAGATAGGCTGAGGGCCATCAAAGCCCATCAAAGTCCTTGGCCTGCCATGCTGAGGATAGAGCTTCCATCTTACAAGTGGAGGATGAGTAGAGGGTAGGAGGCCCACATGTCTCAGATGTACATTCCTAAAATAATGCTTCTGCAACATGGGGGTGAGAGTGATGAGACATGCTGGTCACCTGCCCCTCCCACAAGAACCATCCCCCTAGACTGGAAGTTGCTGTGGGAAGGAAGCCCCAAATTCTTGGCTATATCTGCCTGTGTAAAGCCTCTATCACACTGAGATGGGGACACTTCAAATCAAAGAAGGAGCATGCAAGATAGAATCAAGGCAGAAAAAAGTAGAGTATGTTTTCACAAATGAGAAAGAGCCACTATGTCTGAAGCTATGGTGGCAGAGCAGAATGAGCTCAAATATTCAGGTGTGGTAGGCAGGTCAGGTGGGTCAGAGAAGTGTAGGTCCTATTAAAGTGTTTGAACAAAGGTGTAAATAACTAATTAAACCTTTGCCTTTCTACCCAGGAATTTTTTAGTATTAATAAAATTCAACTACATAAATGAATAGTACAGTAATGGGAGAACTCTGGGTTGCTAACAGCAGGTGGCAAAAGAAGGGCCTTTGACCACACTAAAACAGAATCAAAAGAAATTTTCTCATTCCATGAAAATGTTGGTTAATTTTTTGTGTAATCAAACATATTTACCAGTCCTGAGGATAGGAGAAAGAACCCCAGAAAGGCATGAAGTTAAATTTTAAATCAGCTGATCCAAATGGGGATTTGGATTCAGTATATACTTTATAGAGTGGAAACTATGTGGAATTCTATGGTTTACCGTATGTTTGGTCTCAGCAAGGTGATGACTGAGCTACATACCCACCACTTCCCTGGAAACCCTACTTCATGCTGCTCTACAGATAACATTAATTCTTTGTATTTGCTTGTTACTTAAATTTCTTAGTTATTTTCTAATATGATATTCATTCAACAAACATGTATTTGGGGCTTACTCCTAGTGCATATGTTATATCAGATGAAAAGATCTGTCTGATATTTAGAGTTACGACTATATAAAAAGGAATTTATAAATAACATATTTAGAAAATTTCATAAAGATCCAATTTGATGAGCACTGCCTTGCACAATTATGTGTTTGAAAACAATAAATACATTCTAACATATTCAGGGAAAGAAAATGAGAGAAAATGAGTTAAGTTGTGATACTCTGTGTGAACAAAATGGACATAAGCCTCCATATTTGCATTTTTACCATGTCCTTTTCACCTCAATATCATTTTGAGATAAATTAGGCATGCCACACATGTGCAAGTGTTAAGAATTATAATAAAGGTGATATAGGACAGCTAGTTCCCTTTGTAACTATAAGGTGGTGAATGCGGAGCTTCAGTTGTTATGGCAACCTTCAATTAATGAAAGTATCATCAAAGTCATCTCTCTACAATATTTAATAAGTTATTTCCGTTAAACATGATTGAATGTTCCTTTCTGAATTCAATGACATAGCTGATGTTAAAAGCCATATTTTTAAAGAATGAAAATAACTATATCCTCAATTGTTTAACGGAGAAAAGTCTTTCAAAATCTTCTCTTAAAATTAATTTTTTGTAAAGACAGCTGCAACTATGTTGCTAGTAAAATATTAATAGCTTCTACATAGTTAGTCCTTCATGTAGATTTATGGAGCATTATGGATTTTCCATTAAGCTAGTGTGGTCAGATTTGATGATGATGGTGGTAATGATGATGACTGACAGAAAATTCTGCTAATATTAGTAGCATTAACTGACTGATAAAATACTAACAGATAATTTTATTTCTATCAAAATAACCTTCTCCAAACTCTCTCACAAACTCATTAACATAAACAATAAGTTGAAAATCCAAAGGTTATTATATCAATAGATGTAGTGTTGAGAAATTACTGGAATTTATAATGACTAATACTCATAGAATGACTTTTCATTTATTATCTTAGTTCTCAACACATGTAAGGTACATTTCATTATTCCCATTTAATAGATTGGGAAAATGAGATACCAAGAGCCAAAATTAAAGTAGTATTTTACAGCTCACACAATGAGTATGTGAGGAAGCAAGTGTTTGTGCCGTCTGTCCAATGCCAAAATCTGTCCTCTGTCCATCAGGCCATACTCTCTCCTGAGAGTCATTTTGAGGTTATGACCTAAAAATAATATCATAACATGTATGAGTCTACAAACTACTACCACAAAATTCCAGTGTCCTTATTTCACTACCTGCTAAATGAGAGAAATGAATATCTGAGTTTATTAGCTGTAAGCTAATAATGCTTAAGGTTTAATACTCAAGTCTTAAAATCTCCTTGGAGCACAACCCAGGATGATGTAAAGAGTAACTGGAGCATGATTAGAAAAGAAAATATTCTGATTCAGTGATCAACAATGTGAACCTTGGGAAGGAAGCTAAAAGCTACAACCTGGGGCTTCCCTGGTGGCGCAGTGGTTGAGAGTCCGCTTGCTGGTGCAGGGGACGCGGGTTCGTGCCCCGGTCTGGGAAGATCCCACATGACGCGGAGCTGCTAGGCCCGTGAGCCATGGCCACTGAGCCTGCACGTCCGGAGCCTGTGCTCCGCAACGAGAGAGGCCACAACAGTGAGAGGCCCGCGTACAACAACAAAAACAACAACAACAAAAAGCTACAACCTGGAATAATAGGATTGTTTGGTAACACAGATGTAAATAAAGTCTAAGAGGAAAGTGTCTTTAAAAAGTGACTTTTTAATTTTTTTCCTTATACGTACAAAAAATTAACCCAAAATAAAAGTGAGATTGTCTTTTCTTGTTGACATAACCAGGAAGGCCGAATCAGTTTTCATCTACAGCACTGTAGGCATTGGAACATTGAATACATGTTTGTCCTTTTTGTGCAGCAATTATAAGTGCATTTGGGACGGAGTCCTGGGCTGAAGCCCTAGCTTTTCCAAAACTGGTTAAATTCCTTAAATAATGAAATGATATCAGCATGTGTTGATCACCTACGATGTGCTAGATGTACTAGCTAAATATACTTTACATGCATTTTCAGATTAAAAAAATGTACCACAGGAAATCAACCACTTCACCCTCAGGTTCCCTATTGAAATGGAAGGATAATGTCTACCTTCCATTTTATGGAGGCAGTATATATGTGATTAAGAGTATAGCTGCTGGGCCTCCCTGGTGGCGCAGTGGTTGAGAGTCCGCCTGCCGATGCAGGGGATACGGGTTCGTGCCCCGGTCTGGGAGGATCCCATATGCCGCGGAGCGGCTGGGCCCGTGAGCCATGGCCGCTGGGCCTGCGCGTCCGGAGCCTGTGCTCCGCAACGGGAGAGGCCACAACAGTGAGAGGCCCGCATACCGCAAAAAAAAAAAAAAAAAAAGAGTATAGCTGCTTGGTCAGATAATCTAGGATTTGAATTCCAGCTTTTCCACCTTATACCTCTGTGATCTTGGACAAAGCACTATGAGCTTTATATTTGGGGAAACAAAATAAATTTTATTTATTTTGTATATTGGGAAACAATAAAATAATTGCTTCACAATACTACAAAGCTACAGTATTCACAAGAGCATGGTACTGGCATTAAAAACAGACATATGAATCAATGGAACAGAATAGGGAGCCCAGAAATAAACCCACATACCTATGGTCAATTAATCTTCTACAAAGGAGATAAGAATATACAATGGAGAAAAGACAGTCTCTTCAGCAAGTGGTGTTGGGAAAGTTGGACAGCCGCATGTAAATCAATGAAATTAGAACACACCCTCACACCATACACAACAATAAACTGAAAATGGCTTAAAGACTTAAATATAAGAAATGATACCATCAAACTCTTAGAAGAGAACACAGGCAAAACATTCTCTGACATAAACTGTACCAATGTTTTCTTAGGTTAGTCTCCCAAGGCAATAGAAATAAAAGCAAAAATAAACAAATGGGACCTAATCAAACTTACAAACTCCTGTACGCAAAGGAAACCATAAACAAAGCAAAAAAACCTACAAACTGGGAGAAAAAATTTGCAAATGATGCAACTGACAAAAGCTTAATTTCTAAAATATACAGACAGCTCATACAACTCAATAACAACAACAACAAAAAACCCAATCGAAAAATGGGCAGAAGACCTAAATAGACATTTCTCCCAAGAACACATAGAGATGGCCAACGGGCACATGAAAAGATGCTCAACATCACTAATTATTAGAGAAATGCAAATCAAAACTGCAATGAGGAATCACCTCACACTGGTCAGAATGGCCATCATTAAAAGTTGACAAATAACAAATGCAAAGAGGGTGTGGTAAAAAGCAAATCCATCTACACTGTTGGTGGGAATGTAAATTGGTGCAGCCACTATGGAAAATAGTATGGAGGTTCCTCAAAAAACTAAAAATAGAGTCTCCATATGATCCTGCAATCCCACTCTTGGGCATATATTTGGAGAAAACTATAATTCAAAAAGATACATGCACCCCAATGTTCACTGCAGCATTATTTACAATAGCCAAGACATGGAAACAACCTAAATGTCCATCAACAGATGAATGGATAAAGAAGATGTGGCATATATATAAAATGGAATACTACTCAGCCATAAAAAAAATGAAATAATGCCATTTGCAGTAACATGGGTGAACCTAGAGATTATCATACTAAGTGAAGTAAGTCAGAAACAGAAAAACAAATACCTTATAACTTATATATGCAATCTAAAATATGACACAAATGAACTTTTCTATGAAACAGAAACAGACTGACAGACATAGAGAATGGACTTGTGGTTGCCAAGTTGGTGGGGGTTGGGAGTTTGGGATTAGCAGATGCAAACTATTACAGAAGCAAACAGCAAGGTCCTACTGTATAGCACAGGGAACTATATTCAATATCCTCTGATGAACCATAATGCAAAAGAATATGAAAAAGAATGTATATTAAAAAAAGAATATATGTGTATGTATAACTGAATCACTTTGCTGTACCATAGAAATTAATACAACATTGTAAATGAACTATACTACAATAAAATAATTTAAAAAAACAAAAACAAAAAACAAATCACAGCTTCTGGAGTTTTACTGAGGATTAGATATAGCTGAATAAGATAAAAAAATAATTGCTTCATAGGATTGTTTAGAGGATTAAATGCATGTGACCATCTTAACATGGTGCCTGGCATATAGTCAATGCTCAGTAAATATTAGTCATTATTATTCATAATAATGTTACTGACATGTGAAGGTCGTCAGGCACAGACGAGGTACTTGCCAGACAGTAATTACCTTCATTCTTTCAGTGTAACTTACTGCTATAGCCCGTATACCAATTAATTAACCTGAACAGGTAAAGGCACTGAAGAGATCACAACAGAGTAGCCTAAAATTAAGTTCAATTTCATAATCATTTATTGAATGATTTTTGTTTTGTTTTGTTTTATAATGTTTTTTGTTTTGTTTTGTTTTATAATGACTACCACCACAATAAAAATGTACAAATTTAGTGAGTGAATTTGGAGTAAGAGTATATAGGACAGTAAGTATTGGGTTGAATCATATGAAATTGTCAATGTTTCTCTTTTAACTCCTCCTCTTTTAAAAAGTAATATTTATTGAGTTATCTATGCATATTAAATTATCAACCCCAATGATTACTTGATATAGAAAATACTATTATGCTTATTATATAATGAAGAAACTAAGCTAAAAAGAAGTTAAGAAAATTACCCAAAGGTTATCATAGAAAAGTTGGATTAATTAAATCTTAATTTTTATTCAAATAACACCAAGTTTCTAAAAAAACAGAAAAAAACTAAATAAAATAACCAAAATGATTAATTATAAGTTTACATTAGGTGTCAAATATATTTTAAAAAAGAATTGTATTTTATTATTCTCTTTCATTTTGAATATTTCAGTGAATTCATTTTTCATAATTCTACAGAAGTAACCATACTTTATTTGGAACTCACACTATTTACCTGAAAACCATTTTTAAATAATTACTTTTAAGTAGCTAACTTTGAGTGGCTATTAAGTGCAAGGATTATTTTAAGTGCTCCTCATCAATAAATTAATTTTGTTATCACAACACTCCTGTATGATAGATACTAATTAACCTGTATTTTACAGATTAACACTTTGAGGCAAAAAAGAGGTTCAATGACCTGCACAAGGACACTTGACAAAATGTGGCATAGTCTAGGTTTGAACTTATACATCTGATTCCAGAGAAATCTCTCTTAATCATTATGCTGAACAAATGAGACCAGCACCTACATATAAGTGAAGAATAGTATGATAAGAAGGGAAATCTATTATATTGGAAGGAGGTAATATATTTTAGGTTTACTTAATAAAAATGGAATACGTCAAATAAGGGAATTTGTTGGAGTTTTGTTTTAAAGAACCTGTCAAGTTATGGAGAAAGAGACTGTGCAATTTGAAAATCACATATCCATGATAGAGATTTAAGCCAAGAAGAAAAATGGAATCAACCAAATGGCACATCAAGTGCAATGCATACAACTCCCTTTTGAACTGTTTATGTGACTCTTTTTTCTTATTTACAGTATTTTATTGCAAAAATCCACATGCAAATGAGTTAAACAGTAATTAGAGGTAGAAAGCCACATGATCTAGATAGATTCTCCTATGAAAGATTAGAAGAGGAGTTTGATTGGAAGGAGTGTGTTATTGTTCCTGCACAAAGAATGTGATGTGAACAAGTTCAATTTGACTTGTAACTAAATGAGATTGTGTTGAGTATAGGAGCTCTGGAACTTCTTGGGTTCCAATGACTTATGATATCTTCAGAGCTGAATATTCTTGGCAATGTAAATAAACCAGCTGCTCATGAATCCAAGTTGCCTCATCTATTCTCCCTAGTTGTTACTACTGCATAGAAACTGTTTCTAAAGTGGAGAATGGTAGAGGTAATTGTATTGATGGATTTGGGGAATCAGTTTAGGTTGCAAGTGATTTTAGCAGCTTTATGTCTTGTTTTTCCATTCTCTTTTTGTTCAACAATGAAGGTCAAGTCCACGTGACTAAAACATGATTAAAATTGCTAATTGTTCAGTGTGGAATAAAGGCTTGCTTCTCTTCAAGCAGAAGACTTTCTTGTCAGAAAATGGTTTTGGGGACAGGAGGAAATCAACTGCTAATTACCACTTTGTTGTCTTGCAAGGTTCAGAGCACTGATGAACTTTGTTGGGTACTCCTATCCGTATCAAATCTTAGCAGGCCCTGCATATTAGCACCACCCAGAAGAGCTCTTTCGAATATCATATCCTGATATTTCACATGATCACTTCTCTGTGGCCCAGTAAGGGCAAATGATGGCAACTGGGTCCGATTCCTCTTCAGTTTGGGGCTCCCAGAGATTCTAAAGTATCGTATCAGTCCATTTAGCCCTTAAGAACTTGCTAAATTTTAGTTATTTTCTTCTTACAAACTTTTATGGTAATTACTTCTTCATCCCATGATTTTCCCAGTGAAACAGTTTGCGCGTCTCTTTTCTGCAAGGGGCTTGTCATCGTTTGGAATTCAGTTCACCTAGTCAACTTGTGACTTTAGTCTCTCAAGGGCTTAAAAAATTATGATTTTGAAGGGTTTCCCACTTTTTTTTTTTTTTTTTTTTTTTTTTTTCTTTTTGCGGTATGCGGGCCTCTCACTGTTGTGGCCTCTCCCGTTGCGGAGCACAGGCTCCGGACGCGCAGGGCCAGCGGCCATGGCTCACGGGCCCAGCCGCTCCGCGGCATATGGGATCCTCCCAGACCGGGGCACGAACCCGTATCCCCTGCATCGGCAGGCGGACTCTCAACCACTGCGCCACCAGGGAGGCCCGGTTTCCCACTTTTTAAGGATAGGAATGATCTTCACTTGCAGCATTTTTAACCTTATGCAAAAGCAAAACTACCTGATTTCTTATGGAAGTTAATTAACATACATGAACTGAGGAACTCCTAAAACCTAACGAGTCACACTATATTTTAAGCAGTTAAGTCCAAGAGTTTCAATCAAGAATTATTATATCAAATAGAGGGCAACCTAATGTTTTAATCAGAGAAAACCTCAGGGAATCAGATTTTAGATGGATTTTTAAACTTTTACAGTATGTTAAATTTCATTAGCCTAATGTGTAAAGATGGCAGTACGTCCATATATACTTAGTTAAAATTTAAGTGAGATTTGTTGAATGATAACTATGTCTAAGGACTGTAATAGAAACTATATGCTTTATTTTTTTAATATAAATATATTGTTTATGTAAGCTGTCATAGCACTTCTAGAGGTATAAAAACTGAAGCAATAAGAATTTAAATAACACCCGAAATCAAATAGCTAAAAAGTTGTTAAGTTAATATTCAAACTCATATATTTTGATTCTACAGAGGTTCATAACACTCTGCTCTATTACAACTGGCAGATTGATTTTAATATATATATAATATATATACACAATTATATAATATATATATCCTATATGTATAATTATATGTACAATATATCAATACATACCCTATATATCCAATTATATATATATATATATCCAATATATATCACACATACAGTCCAGTATATCACACATATATATGTATATCCATATAATAATATGTATGATATAGATCCATAAAGAAATCTGGAAAGATTAATTTAAATTTTTAACAATATATACTTCTGTCTTTGTTAAACTTCATAATAGCTGTTATTTCTCCCTATACAACTATCCCTTTTTTTAAAAAAAAAATCACAACATCTTATCATTCTTACTCTCCTAGTCTCTCACTTCTGTTACTTCCATTCTCCATATTCATCATGATCTTCACTTTTTTTGTTGTTTTGTTTTGTTTGTTTCCTTCTGACTCTCTAGTGTACCTATCTTCAATGAATGGTCTCTTAAGCATGGGATCCACCTCAGCTCACATTAATGACTCTTTTTCCAGCCCTTTACTTCTCTTGTCTTATGGATGAGGAAAAGATTTAAGGAAGAAACAAAAGGGAAGGGGGTGAGGAAAAGACAAATATAAAGACAAGAAAGCAAAGGTAGATCAGCTTTTTAAATACTTCTATGTTTATGAGGAAAATTTCCACTTTTTCTAGTGGTAACTTTTTACTCTGCAAGAAATGTAGATCACTCAGTTAAGAAGTCAGGAAGAGAATGGTTATCATAAGGATTTATGTGGAACAATAATCAAAACAATCTCAGGATAATCAACAAGAACTCTTGGTCCCAGAGAGTATGAGACCGAAGGTCATTCTAGAATCTGAAGTAATTCTGAACCTCAGTAATTAGAATCTGCCGATCTTCATTCAAGCAATACTGCTTTTAATGTGATTCAGCTATTCTCATAATATCTATCTCTATCTTGGTCTTTCTGCTTATCCTTCTAACATGTGACTTTACCCTTCTCTAATGTGTATATTTTTTTCTGTGATGTAATTTATTCAAATGTTTTTCTTAATTGTTATCTCAGCTAATGTGATTCTTCAGGGTCTCACAAGTCTCTCCTTTGCAAGTTCAGCTTTTGCTGCTACTATTATATATATCCCATTCTTTTGGCATTTTCTGAGAATCTGATTAGCCCAGTTCATTGTTACCTAGCAGTTATCATCACATATCACTGATCAGATTCTTCCCATAGATTATCTGCTTTTATGAAAATGAACTGTCCTTTCTGACAGAAGTTCTCTTCACACATCATGGCTTCCCATATGTATGAATTTGCTAGGGCTGCTGTAACAAACTACTACACACTGGGTGGCTTAAAAGAACAGAGATTTATTGTTTCACAGTTCTGGAGACTAGAAGTCCAAAATCAAGTTATCTTCAGGATTATGCTCTCTGAAAACTATGGGGAAATTATTCATTGCCTCCCCCTAGGTGCTGGTGGATGACTGTCAATCTTTAGGATTTCTGGCAGCAGCTCCATAATTTCAGTCGGCCTCCATCTCCATATAGCATTCTTTCTGTGTGTCTCTCTCTCCACATGGCTGTCCTCTTATAAGGACACAAGATATATTGGATTAAGAGGCTACTCTACTCCAGTATTACCTCATTTTAATTTAACTAATTTCGTCTTCAACAACCCTATTTCCAAATAAGATCACATTCTTAGGCATTGTGGTTTAGGACTTCAACATATCTTTTTAGAGGGGTGACACAATTCAACCCATAACACCAAAGGAGTTACACATTAAGGCTTCCAGTGGAAGGAACCATGGTATCTGTAGTAACAATAAGTGAATCATGTTTATAGTTCATTATTTAAAACATAAGGAGAGGGCTTCGCTGGTGGCGCAGTGGTTGGGAGTCCGCCTGCCGATGTGGGGGACGTGGGTTTGTGCCCCGATCCGGGAGGGTCCCACGTGCTGCGGAGCGGCTGGGCCCGTGGGCCGTGGCCGCTGAGCCTGCGCTCCGCAACGGGAGAGGCCACAGCAGTGAGAGGCCCGCGTACCGGAAAAAAAAATAATAATAAGGAAATACTTGCTATGAGTTACTGCAATAAAACCTGACTTCCCAGAAGCAGAAGTTTTAATTTACACTACTATTTATCTTGGTGAACTTTAAAAAAATAATTCAAGATTTTTACAGTTGTTTAATAATGTTGGACCTCTAATTTTGTTTGTTTGTTTCTTTTTTATTTTTGCTGTGTTGGGTCTTCGTTTCTGTGCGTGGGCTTTCTCTAGTTGTGGCAAGTGGGGGCCACTCTTCATCGCGGTGCGCGGGCCTCTCACTATCACGGCCTCTCGTTGAGGAGCACAGGCTCCAGACGTGCAGGCTCAGTAGTTGTGGCTCATGGGCCCAGTTGCTCCGCGGCATGTGGGATCCTCCCAGACCAGGGCTTGAACCCATGTCCCCCGCATTAGGAGGCAGATTCTCAACCACTGCGCCACCAGGGAAGCCCCTCTAATTTTGTTTTTAAGTGCATCCTGTTGATGGACATTGAGCTATCTTCTTTATATACATAATTTTACTTATTCATCAGAATGACCTATACCTACATAATGTTATTTTTCTTGTTTTGATATATTTACTTATTAATAATTGGTCAAACATTACAATGCTGATAACAGTGGGAGCAAGATCTATATCATGTTTCTGATTCTATTGCTCATAATTTTTTCTTTTGCCTGATGAATTCTTACTAATCTTTTAAAACCTAAATTAATGTTTGTATCTTGTTTGAAGCTAGACTCAACTATAATAGCCAGAGTCCATTGCTCTGAGAAGCAGTATATATTAATGCTGTGAAAATTGTTTTTAATGTCAGATAAATTGGTGTTCTAGTTTCATATTCATCACTTAATAATTTTTCAATATTAGGCAAAATATATAATCTTTCTGAGCCCGGATTTCCTAGTTTATAAAATGGGAATAAAGTCTCATAGAATTCAACAGAGACTTGCAAGTTCTAACCAAAGTGCCTGTAATAGAATGAATACTCAATATATATTAGCTGTTGTTATTATTGTTATTATTATTCCCTGTCCACCCATTATGAATTACACATAACTTATTGATGCTATTGTAATGATTATTTACTTGATTTTCATACCCAAAGATTATCCATAATAGAAAATTAATAAGTGCTTGTTTAATTCACTCAATGACTGTTCAAAATACACCAAATTGCATACTAAGACCAAGAGATGAGAACAAGTTCAGTGTTAAACGATCTGGAAAATAATCAGTGAGTTGAGCCCATTAAAATGGAAGTTAATTTTAATGGTTGTTAATGTACATCACTCAGATTTAAATTCTACCATGAATCATGGCCATCTCAAAATATTATTGCAAATTTTGCAGTAGCTTTAAGTATCTTCCTACAAAACTCTAAACATAAATTAATGACGAAAAATAAACCTTTGTTATAATCCAGGTTCTTTATCAATAGGTATTCTATTATATGAATTAAAAATGTCATACTGTCAATTTATATAGACTGTATTTTTTTTCACTTTTAGATGGAAATTAAAGGATTGCATACCAATTTCAATATATATGGTACAAAGAGGGGTGCATCCCATAAACGGCATTATTGCATAATACTGAGGTTATTGTGAGCAGAGTCTGGGAAATTTTGCCATGGCCTCATGGAATGGTAGCATAGGAACAATGTTTCCATGACAACACTCTAACCACTCTTTCAAGATGTACTTGCAGATGTTCATATTTTGTGATGAGAAAATATAATAACATTTTTACCTTGAAAAGTTATCTAAAAATTATCAGTCTTATCATTATCCATTTTAACTATTATCATCTGAAATTTTAAAAAGATACATCACATTTAAAACATCTTCCTTAAAATAAATACACTAATAATAAATATGCAGACACTCCTACAGGAATTGTGCTTAATATGGGTTCATTTTTGCTGCCAATACTAGATAGATTGCATATAATTCTAGTTATTCATGATAGCTAGCAATAAATGTTATTATTCTAGAACCTAAATTACTGTTTGAAAGCTACAGTCCAATTATTGGAGAGCTGTTTGTTTTTTCAAGTTACAATTCAAATGTTATATTTGTTAATATATTGACAACTCATCCAATTTTAGCTGATTGGATATTCTGTTTAAGAACTTAGATTAAAATCTAAATTATTTTCCTTTTGGTTGCATTCTTCTCAAGAACCTTATAGTGTTCACTACTTTCCTGTGTGATAAGATTATATGACATTTATTTTGTAAGTGCTAGAATTAAATGATCGTCTCTGAAGCATAGTTCAAAACTGATCGCAAGTTACAGAATTAATTCTTCACTTGACCTTCTACAAATATTTTATTTGGGAACACTCATATTGGAGAGAGTGTTCCTTCTTTTGAAAAGAGGAGGTCAGGTATTTTTTATCCAATTTAATTGTTCTTCTTAATCAGGGAAACCTCAATGATGTAATAAATCGATATCATTTCAAGATGTTACAATTTCATCACATATTTCTTAAGATTTTAAATGCTAACCTCTTTCCAACTCAGGGGAAAATGATTTGCCAAAAGAGAAATACTCATAAATTTTGGTATATTTGAGATGATCAATACCACTCATGTAAAAGATGTCCTAACCACAGTGAAAGTAGTAATTTCAAATTTTTATGAAAAACATTAATTTTATACCTGTGAGGACAGATTACCTGATTGCTTTTCTCTGTAAAGCAATCACCCATTAATGTTGCAACTAATCAAATATCTCTGAAAATGTATTATTGGAAATGTTACTAATTGTCCTACAAAAATATCTTTAGTAATTTTTTAAATTACTAAATAAATTATATACAACTGTAAAAACGCTAAACACATATGAAGATCTAATCCTATACCTTTGATTGTAAGAATCTGTAACAAATGACAATATGCCATTCTTGATAATGCCAGGAAGTTTTATTTGCTATCCCATTGAGTGAATGCATGCGTGATATTTTGGTCTAAGAAGTGTGATGGCATTAACAAATAACCATAACATTGATGTATATCATCTATTCAATGAGCAACTGTATATACCATGTAATTCATTCTAGTAGCTAAGTTTTTTTTCATTTTAACGGAATTTTTATTGATCTATCATTTTCTAATTGTTTTTTCTTGCATAATATACTTTTTAAAAATCTTTTTTTATGTTTTAATTTTTTAAACATCTTTTTTGGAGTATAATTGCTTTACAATGGTGTGTTAGTTTCTGCTTTATAACAAAGTGAATCAGCTATACGTATACATATATCCCCATATCTCCTCCCTCTTGCATCTCTCTCCCACCCTCCCTATCCCAGCCCTCTAGGTGGTCACAAAGCACTGAGGTGATCTCCCTGTGCTATATAGCTGCTTCTCACTAGCTATCTATTTTACATTTGGTAGTGTATATATGTCCATGCCACTCTCTCACTTCGTCCCAGCTTACCCTTTCCCTTCCCCATGTCCTCAAGTCCATTCTCTACATCTGCACCTTTATTCCTGTCCTGCCTCTAGGTTCTTCAGAACTATTTTTTTGTTTTTGTTTTTAGATTCCATATGTATGTGTTAAGATGAATGGATAAAGAAGATGTGGCACACATATACAATGGAATATTACTCAGCCATAAAAAGAAATGAAATAATACACTTTTTAAAACAATACTAAAAGTCCATGGGGACATTAAGATATAATAGATGTACATATAATATATACATATACACATATGCATATACATATGTATCAGTATTTGAGCACAGATAAAATGTGAAATCCAGACAGAGATGTTTATCACAGTGTGGTAGAAAGGGATAAGGAGTAGTAGAAATATTTCAAAGTTTTATTTGGTCATTAGCAAAACAGAAAGACCGAGATGAGGGAGAAGAGAAAGGGAGAAAGGAAAGAAGGAAGGGAGGGAGGGAGAGAGGGAAGAAAGAAGAGAGGGAGGGAAGAATAAAAAAACAGTATAGCAAATTAATATATAGTGATAAAGAATATTGTCTCTTAGGTCAGACTGTCTTCTAATTCTAATTTTATTACTGTGACTTGGGCAGGTTATTTAATGCCTCTAAATTCAGTTAACTCTAAACAGGCAGAATGATCATACCCATATATTTGTTATGTTGCAATGATTAAATGAGCAAAAATATAAAGATCATTTCAGAGTATTGTGCAGATAGTATTAAAAATAATATCATGGGCTTCCCTGGTGGCGCAGTGGTTGAGAGTCCGCCTGTCGATGCAGGGGACACGGGTTCGTGCCCCGGTCCGGGAAGATCCCACATGCCGCGGAGCGGCTGGGCCCGTGAGCCGTGGCTGCTGAGCCTGCGCGTCTGTAGCCTGTGCTCCGCAACGGGAGAGGCCACAACAGTGAGAGGCCTGCGTACCACAAAAAAAAAAAAAAAAAAAATCTGGTATCACTGCTGAGAATTTTGCATGTAAATGGAAAGTATTATTTTGCATTTTTAAGCAGTTCCATTTCACTCATGCTCCTCTTTCCTCTGCTCTCCATATACATTGAAATTTATTTCCTTAAATAAGACATGCTCCCCACAGATAGAGTGGCTTTGGGCAAGCTGATGTTTTTGCATTATTTTATGGTAACACAAATAAACAAATAACAGTAGGCCAAAATAAAAGTGTACCTAAGTTTCATCTACTTGCCTAATTCTAGCTGTAAGGAGAATGGAAAAGGTAGCTGAAATGGGGTGGGTTAATTTGAGGAATGGACCGATCAGTCCTGGCAGAAGCAAAGGCCTATTGCTGCACCCACTATTAATGAATACTCCAAAACACAAAAGCCCTCTCAAGGGACTCTGGCAGTTTAGAGAAGACTAGAATAAGGATATATGGCACCGTATTCCCTGACCTAGTCTCCTTCAGCTCTACAGAAATGAAACACAGGATAAAGACCATCAGCCCACAGTCTTCAAACTCGTGTTTAGAAGTACAGTTAACCCTTGAACAACACAGATTTGAACTGCATGGGTCCACTTACATGCAGACTTTTTTCAATAGTAAATACAACAGTACTACTTGATCTATGGTTGGTTGACTCTGCAAATGCTGAACCATAGATACAGAGGAACCTCAGATATGGAGGGCAGACTATAAATTATATGTGAATTTTCCCCCACATGGAAGATAGGCACCCCAAATCCTACATTGTTCAAGTACCAACTGTAATTGTACAAATAACTATATGTTATGGCAGTAAAAGCAAGAAAGAGACTGTACCAATGTTATATTTGGGGGGAAACAAAATTGAATTAAATTAAAAACATACAAATTCTCTCTGCTTTAAAAAAATAACCAGAAAAAAATAGTGACCACACAGAAACACTGCAGGAGTTAAAAAGTAAAAAGTAATATAAAATATAGAAAAGACAGATGAATAATACATTTTACAGAGAGAAACACATAATTTTCAACAATAAATGTTTCATACTTTCTCAGAATCATTAAAGGTCATAAAGGAGAAGAAATATTAGATTATTTAAGGACAATGAAATGTGATATAAAAGATTAAGACCCAAGTTGAGGGATAGTTAAACTGAAGTAAACCTATCACAGGACTTAGAAATAAAGGAAAATAAAGACGAGAAAAGGAAGAATAGAAACAAGCGTGGTAATGAATCAATGGCATGAAGAAAGAATTTGAAATAAACATATAGACTATGGAGAGGAAAGTCATGTAGCTGACAAGAATTAAAGTATACTAGGGGATGGTGATGAAAAAGACAAAATATCACAGTAACTCATGTAACAAAAGTAAAGAAGAAAAAGATAGATGATGGATAGATATAGATGATAGACAGAATCAGAACCAAAATAGGGGAAAGTTTTTTACTTTTCTTTCTTTTTTAATTTATATGTGATGATAGGAGAAAAAAAATCTGTTGATAGAAAGGAAGTACAATGTTTCTGGAGAAACATACATAGAAAATCAGGAATATGAAGACATATTCAAGTGAAATTAGAGAGCTTTGAAATACTGAGACAGAACAAAAGCTACCAAGGCAAAAATAAGCATGCCAGTGACATGGGTTGACCTCAGACTTTGCTACAACTATATGTAAAGCTAGGAAATAGTGGAGCCATGTCTATCTGTTTTGGAGGGATAAAGTTATGTCCCAAGAAATTTATATTTAACCAACTTATAATTCACAGAAGAATCACAGAAGAATATTCTAATACATTTATGGCCTCAGGTAATGCAATTAGAACTCTTAAGGTTTCTTGGTAAAAAGTCTTAATAAATACATAGAACCTACATTGTTTGCTTTAGGCATAATGTAAAGGATGTTTCAGGATTCCAAAGATGGGTCTCTGTCTGTTGTGTTTTAAACCGAACACTTGTCTTCAGTGAAATGGTAAGCAACATTTAGATATTATCAGTACTGCTATCAGCCCTCTACCAAAGGAGAGATCTTCAAATATTCTTGGCAGTCAACTATCTGGGCTAATTTTAATAAATGAGTGAACAAAGAGGGATTTACTTGTAACTAATAGACAAGGTCTGAAGGTAAGGCTGGGAACCTGTTTCGAATTGAATAGTGTTTTGATCCATTTTTGTCTTAATCCTTGAGACAGAAATGGCAGTCTCCAGGCATTGCATATTTCTATTAATATTTGGAATGGATTTATTGGTGACATCCTATCACAATCTACCTATCTCATATAGAAAATTAAGTGGCATATTATACTCTACTTCTAATTATATATATATATATATGTGTATATATATATATATATATATATATAACATATACACATATAGGTATATGTATAAAAATCTTTACTCCAGAACTTTAACATTATTATTATTATTCCCTTTGTAATAATATTTGAAAGAAACACAGATATTTGTGTATTTTACTTAATACTCATAGTTTATTAATCATATATTTTCCCCAAGGACAAAAAGAAAAATCATTATTTGAATGGCAAGTGATAAAAGACGCCCAGACCCATAGTGAGAAATTTGTCTGACCACCTCCAGTAATACAAAATTCCAAGTCTAGACTGTTTTCTGAGCTCCATCTGTAAATATCAAACCACCTACTCAAAATCTCCACTTACATATCACAAAGATACTTGAAATTTAACATCAAACTGGTTTTAGTATCTTCTTCTAAATCTTCCCCACATCCAAAGTTCAGTTTAAATAAATGCCATCATCATTTACCCAGTTGCTCAAGCTTGAAACCTGTGAGTCATGTATGATATTTCCTACTACTTCAGCCCCAGATCTCACAAAGCTGTCTACTACAGTCCATCTTTATTGCCACAACTATTATCCGGGTTACCATCATTCTCAATTTATTGGTAATCTTCTAACATCCATTTGCTGAGCCTCCTCCTACAGTCTAGTCTCTCCAGAGCAGAGAATAACCACTTAAAAATGTGATAATGCCATTTCTTTACTAAGACACTTGCTTCCCATTGTCTCCACAGTAAAAGACCACTTGCCTCAGGTGGCAGAAGACCCTGCCTGAACAGGGCCCACCTAGCTTTCCAGGAGCACCTCAGGTTACTCTCTCAATGTCATATCCATTCTAATACTGGGATTTTACAGTTCTTTAAATGCTCATTATTCCAGTTTTGCCTCTTAGCTAAAGCTATTGCCTGTTCAAAATGTTCTTTTATTATCTATTATGTTTATCCTTCATGTCTCAGCTCAAACATTTTTTCTCTGAGAAGCCTTCACAAATTAGATCCTTCTTTTCCTATATGGGTAGGTATACTTGTTATGAGTTCTCTTGTACTTGAACTATTTGATAATACTTTGAGTATTTGAAAATATTTTTAATAACCAATTTTAAAAATCCTTACCATAGTTCATTACCTATGATGGTAAGGAATGTTCCTATTTTTCTTTTTTCTTTATTTGTAATAACTGCTGAATTCCTACCTCTAGCATATTATCAAGCAATTGATATTTGCATGATTGTATTGAATTTGATGGAGACTATTTCAGTATTCTGAAACTTTATGCCTGATCATTATATAAAAAATTGTGTGATCTGTTAATTTCTAAGTCAAGACTTTATAGATCAACTGTTCTCATAATGTCAATTACACAATTCACATAAACTGAATTCACATAATATTAAATACTTTACAAGTCATTGAGAGGTTGAACTATGTTCTACCATTAAAACAGGAGAAAGTATTGTGTTTTTGCTGATGTTTATGATAGACAATTTTAAGAACTAGAAATATGCAAAGAGGGAGATAAAAGACCTACTTATGTTCTCATCTCAGAAATAACTATTACTAACATTCTGCTTTACTTATATACCAGTCACAAATTCCATGTGTGTGTTTATGTATTTGTATTTTGCACTTGAGTGGGAGCTGATATTTTATAACCTTTTAAAAAAATTGTTGTTGTTGTCATTTTATTCCTCATTATACTATAAGTAATTTCATTATGCAATTTAATAGTCCCTTCTAAAACATAGATACTTATGGTTGCATGGTTCCTTACATGGATACATTGTATTTAATCATTCTGCTATCATTGGATATTTAGCTTATCTTCACTTTTTCACTATTAGAAATATCACCAGTATGTAACTGACTATATTGGTATATAAGTGTTCTTGTATATTTCTGATTCTGTCCTTAGGATAAGACCTTAAGAATTGAATACCTCTATCAAAGAGTATGATTTTATTTTTACTTTAGTAGTTTATCTATAAATAGACTAAATTTCATCTCAATAATTTCAAAGTTATTTTACACAAAATCTAAGCATTCTAAAAGAATTTTAACATACAGCAATATAATTCTCCACAAAATTAATATTGGTAATCCTGTGAATGTATGAAGGAAAAAAATCCATTAACCATTAAAATATTACTTTGAGATAAAATTTGGCTTGTAATTTTAATATCTTATCTGAAAGAGTTACAGCCCTTGTGCGTAGATCTGCAATAACACACACAAAGACATGGTATTTAATTTTTACTCCATGTGAACTATTTGTGATTATCACTATTGTCTACAAGTTATATTTGCAAGTTGACAAAGGATGGCAATGCTCTAATGAGTTTTGAAATGTTTCCTATATTGCACCAGTGATCTAGAGTGTACATGTAAAATGAATCTTTTCTAAACGGGTATGTATAAAGCATGCAAATGTCTGAATTTTCCAAAGAAGCAAAATGAACTCTCTTCCAATTCTTGAAATATATTCGTGGGTTTTTGCTCTAGCAACTGCAAAGTCAGGCATCTGTCTGTTACTGTTTGTTGTGGTGTTGAATTTCATGGTTTGTTAATTTTGCACTTATGTCTATGAAACTAATAAAAGGAAAATAGGCAAGTCTTTTATACTGCAAAATTCAGAATATCCCCTGGGTAATTTTTTCTTCAGGGAATTCATTTCACATTTTTCTTTTAAGTGAATGAGATAAGTTTCCTGCTTTTTTAAGTTATCAAAAACTATTATGGGTTACTCAAACTTTAGGTTGTTAAAAACAATAAAACTGTGGCTCCACACCATTAATTTTCCAATATTGGTTTCAGAGATTCTTTTACTAGCAGAGGGCAGGATAATATAAAATTTTACATAAAATACATCTCTATACTTCCCCAGTCCATATGGATACTGTCATAACACTCTTTTTTATTATTTTCAAAATATATAGCATAATAGTTGATCCCTGGGTAAAAATAAATTCACTTGATACTATAAACATTTCACTACTCATTTAATAGACACAGACTGAGCACTTGGTGGTTCTAGGCAGAGGCTCTGCAGTTCAGGGACTGTAGATCCAAAAGTAAATTATCTATGTTTAAAAACTGTGAGTTTAATAAAAGGAGATATAAATGTTTTTCCAAAGTCCAGTAAACACTTATGGGCAGTTTTATGTAAGTATATAGAGGTGTGGAGGAGCACAATAAAAGCCTAAGAATGCACCTGAAGTAGTCTTTACATAGTCGGATAAAGTCTAGAGCCCTTGCCAGTCTCCCAGCAGCCACAGCAAAGCTAGTGCTTCACAGGGGCTTGACTGGAGCTGCTCTGAAAACCCCTAGGCCAGTAACTGCCTCTGGGGAATAATGGTCTCTCCTCTTCTTCCACCTCACAAATACCATTCATATTGCTTCACATTAACAGACTATCCAGGAATCACACCTCAAAGAAGTTTGGTAATTGCAGTCCCTGAAAGCAGATGGTGTTAATACTAAATTGATAACTGAAATTCAAAACAAGATTAATGTACTTGGATTTGGTATATGTTAGAATTATATATTCAACAACTTGGCTTTCTTCATATTTAGCCAAGTAGTGGAAACAATGTAGAATCTTAATAAATATAAGTTAAATTAATTTTAATGATAGAGTTGAGATTAAGCAGTATTTAGAGCCTCTAACTTTAACATATTCAAATATACCCAAATAAGTTAAGCAAAGGTAATTAATTTTGTTATTAACTTAATCACTAGGATACACACACACACACACACACACACACACATATATAAATTTTCTTATATGTCCAGTTCACTTCATTCCCATTATCCTAGACTGCATTTGTACTGCATTTGTCTGCTGCATAGCACACTAAAATAGCTCTCCTATCTTGGTCTTCCTGCAATTAATTGTTCTCACCACCCTTTTTCCACCTGTTCTCCAGTGATTTTTTTCAAATTGCACATATGATGATTCATACCCAAACATACAAACTACATTCTTAGGGAGATACATATTTTATTAGAAAAGTTCAGTTCAGTAAGTTTCATAATTTTCATAAAACTTCCTCTGACATTGTTTTGTAATTTTCAGTATTTACCTAACTTCTCTGAACTTCTGATTTTATTTCTAAAATGAAGTACTACCTCAAAGGGCAGTAGTAAAAATTAAGCAGGATAAGCACTCACACATTGCCTGATAGTATTAGTTCAGTAATAGTTTCTTTTTTTAAATGATCTCTTCTGTATGTAAAACATCTTTTAAAATAATTGATGATTACTGGATGCTATAATATAAAATAATAATATGAAATGTGTTTTTCTGCCAATGTGGTTTTTAGAATTCGTATAGATTAATTGAACTATAATTGGCATACATTAAACTGCATACATGACCCAGGAAGCCATTACCAAAATCAAAATATCAAACATTTCCACAGCCCCTCAAAGACGCAACTTTCCTTATCTCCTAATTACAAGACAACCAATGATTTGTCTTCTGGCACCATAGTTTACATTTTCTAGTATTTTATATAGATGGAATCAACACCACTTGTTGAAAATACTACCTCCTCTCTATTGTTACTTACACCTTTGTACTTTTGTAAAAAAAACAACTGACCATATTTGTGTGGGTTTATTACTAGTATTTACTCTCTCCCATTGATCTTTTTGACTATACTTTTACCAGTAACACAACTTTCTGTTTGTTATAGCAAGTAGCGTTATAGTTTATTTGATATTGGTTAGTGTGAGTAATTCAATGATGTTTTTCTTTCTCAAAAATGTTTTAGTAATTTTAGTTCCTATACTTTTCCATATACATTTTAGAATTGGCTTGCCAATAACCTAAAAAAAGAAATCCTTAGGTGATTTTGATTGCCGTTGCATTAAATTTAAAGGTCAATTTGGGAAAGAAATGACTTCCTCAGTATGTTGAGTCTTCCAACCTATATATATATATAGCATATTTCTCTATTTATTTGCATCTTTGATTCCTTATTTTCAGCCCGCAGTTTCTCACATGCTTTGTAAGATTTATAGCTCAGCATCTCAATTTTTTGACCTATGGTAAATCATAGTTTTTCAAATTGTGGTTTCTAGTTTTCAGTGCTAAGATATAGAAATAAAATTTGTCAATGTATTTTTAAGTTGTATTCTATGACCTTGCTAAACTCATTTATTAATTTCAGAAACTTTTATTTGTAGGTTGTTTATGATTTTCCAGGTAGATAATATTGTCATCTGTAAATACGGGCAATTTTGTTTCTTCCTTTCCAATTTGCTTGCATTCATTTTCTTTTTCTTGCCTTAGTAAACTGCTAAAACTTCAAATACAATGTTGAACATAGGTAATGAGAATGAACACTCGTGCCTTGGCCAGCCTTGTGTGTGTTTGTATATGTGTATGTTTTGGGTGAGGTTCGGACACTGCTTTACTTTCTGGCATTGAGCAAGATGCTCCAGACTCATCTTGTATATTCCATACCATAGCCCTAGAATAAGCCATTTATTCAAGGAGTCCTGGTTCCTTTTGTTGGAGAATGATATGAAAAACCAAGACCTGGCCATTAGGTGTGCTTGCCACCACTGATTTATGTTTGAACGTTGAACCAGCCTTGCATTTCTTTTATGAGTCCTACTTAAATGTAAGGTTTTATTATATATTGCTAGATTTGATGGACCAATTATCTTTTTGAGAATTGTGGGCCTGTGCTCATGATGAATATTGGTCTCTTTGCCTGAATTTGGTATTAGGATAATGCTGTCCTCATAAAATGAGAAGTTTTCTCTCCATTCTATTTTCTGGTGAAGCTTGTATTGAATTGGTTCTACATCTGCGTAAGTGCTTAGTGAAATTCACCAGTGAAAAGTCTGGACCTGAGAATTCGGGGGGGAGGAGGCGAGGGGGAGGATATTAAGGTGAATTCAATTTCCTTAATAAATATAGGCCTATAATCATCCTACATTTTTGTAATTTGTCTTTCAAGGAATTTATTCATTTAATCTAAGTTATTAAATTTATAGGCATAGATTTGGTTGTAGTATTCCCTTATTATTCTTTTAATGTCTATGGCATCAAAGTGATGACTACTTTTTCTAATATTTCTAATATTTCTAATATTGGTAATTTGTGTCTTTTTTTTTTTTCTTGTTCTGCCTGGCTAGTGGTTTATCAATTTTATAGGTCTATTGACCCTTTGAAAGAATTAGCTTATTCTCCCACATTCTTTCCTTCTATACCTTTCATGGACAAAGATAAAAGATCCTAAACAGAAATCACATTTGCTGAAATTCAACATCAATTTATTTCAGCAAATGTGATTTCTAAATCTACTGAGATGATTGTATAGCTTTTTTTCCTTTGTTTTTAATTGTTAACTCATCCATGAATTTGAGGAATATGTCCCATTGGCATGATGGATTATCCTATATCACATATCAGTTTTATTTTGTAGATTGTCCTTTATATACTATTTTATTTGGTTAGGATTTTTCTATCTTTGTCCACAAAAGCTATAGATCTTTAATTTTTCTTTCTTGTAATGTTTTTGTCAGATTTTGGTTTCAAGATATGCTGGATTCATAAACTAGCTTGAAATTATTCCATCAATATTTATATCACTTGGGAAGTTTTAGGTAAGACTGGTTTTACTTCTTTCTTAAATGTTTGGAATAGTTCAGTGGTGAATTAATCTCATCAGGGATTTTGTTTATGGATACATTTTAAATAATGTATTTAATTGCCTTAATAGACAGGGAATATGCAGATATTCAATTTTCTTTTCTTTTAGTTTCAGTACATTGTATTTTGGAGAACCTTTCCATTTTAACTTTATTGCCAAAGACATGTTCATAATATTATCTTAATAACTTTTTATTATTTATAGACTGTGTTGGCTTTCTTTTACTGTTCTTAATTATAAACATTATTTTATTATTTGTTTCACTTTACAGTAATATATCTAGAGATTTATGATATTATTAATCTCTTCAAAGAAGTAACTAATGGCTTTGGTGATTTTATATATAGAAAAATATATTTCTGTTTCTCTAATTTATGTTTATTTTTTACATTTCCTTTATACACATTTCCTTTATATTATTTCTTATTTTTCTTATATAATGTTTATTAATTAACCAAGATCACAGATTTCTAGCCTCTTTCATTTTCTTGTCTATATATTTAAGCTTGTACCTTTAATTAATAAACATATGAAATAAAAAGGCTCAGAAAGGTGGTAATATTGTTGAAAACAAAGATATGTATATACTTATCTATACATTAACTATTATTAATGTTTAGTTATATAGACAGTATATTTAAATTCATTAAATTTAACATAATTGGAAAGCAAACTTTTTTTTTTTAGGAAAAGTAAAAAACAAGGTTACCATGTATCTTGAAGATAATTGTCTCTTATTTCTTATTTTCTTCAACATTTTATATTGTCCTTATTTTTCAAGGTTAATAATACCTGACATCCATGTTATGGCCTCTGAGAACATGTCCAAGGGATTACATATCAAATTTTATATTTTAAAAAGCCCATATGTCTAAACCATTCTATTGTAATATGATATATTAAAGCTCTCTGGTGATATATAAAAAGAATTATGCCATCTGTGACTTAACTTTTCTCCATACTAATGTTAAAATCTAAACATAGTGACCTTTTGGACTATTTAAAAAAAAACAGTTCCAGATGTTGCAGTAGGTTACAACTATCAGCAATTTGAGGTTTTGCACTGTAATAACACCTGAGACTCGTCCCTCTTGGTGTACATCAGATACTCCAGAACACTCCCACAGGAAGCATCCGTAATGGTCACTGGATTAATTTACAGAGGACAAAAGTACAATGAGACACAGGAGGAATAAGCATTTTTAAAGAAAACTGTGAGTATAAAAGGCACATGAAAAGACACTGTTGAGAAAATTCTGTGAACAGAATTTGGATATAGAATTGCAAAAAACCTATTCTTATAATGACAATGTTTTAAATTCTACGTGGTCAGAATAAATATCTTTCCCATAAAATATTCCCATATATTTTATGAGTTTCACAGTCTGCTCTATTTATGCTTCCTCATTCTATATACTTTTCATAATTGGTGAAAAGGATGTTAGACCTAGAAAGGAAATTTCACTGAGCAAAGATTCATTTATATACAGTCTGTTTACATATGCTTTGAAAATCAATATTTTTACTACAGCTTCATATTATTTTAATTATTTTATTATCACAGATTTAGTCCATTAATAATTTATAAAATAATACTTCTTATGAATTACAATGTGATATGTCTGTGCCCGTCCCCCAAATTTTACATTCTGTGATAGCTTAATTATCACATAATAACAGTTATATCTATATTTACATTGAGAAAAGTGTGTGGAGAATGTGCATTGTATGCATATGTAACATGTATATGTACTTAATTAGTGACTAGTTCTTCAGTGAATGTCCTCTATAAGTTGGACACTTGTTTTTATTTTCAACACAACTTCAAGCATATTTGAAAACACTTTTACTTTCTAACACAACAAAATTTTGAGATTCATCTTGCTTTTGTCCTTGTTTATGGTGTTATGCCAACACTCCTTCAAAAGCTCTGAATCTTACCAGGATGTAAATGTAAGTTGGCCAAAGTTTGGATGTTATGGATATACTGATAAAATTACTAGAGGCATCTTAAGCAACTATTTCCCTGTGTTATTGATGGAGTATTCTCACAAATTCCTTGGTGTCATTAAATCATGTTGATACTCTCAATTGACTTACAATGTCTTCTCATAAATGCACACATATTCTAAAATTTGGTATTTTGCACTATGTACTACTATACAAAATGTAATTCAATTGCAAAACAGAAGATGCAAACTACTTACTTTCAAGATATATTATAAGTTATATTTATAATCAAGGCAGTGTGATGTGGGCAAAAGAGTGGACACATACATCAATGTATGAGAGTGGGAATACAGAAGTAGATCTCCCCACATAATTGATTTTATATATATATTGCCAAAGTAATTTAATAAAGAAAAATAGACTCAATAAATGAGAATGGAACTGGAATAACTGGGCATCAATATATAGAAAATTATCTTATTATATACAAAACTCAATCCCAAATGGATAATAGACATAACATAAACTATATAACTGTAACACATCTAGAAGAAAACCTAGAAAAAAGTTTCTTAGATAGGAAACAAAAATAATAAATATGGTTGTATGAATTGATGCAGAAAAAAAAATCCTAAAAATACGAAATTTATTTTTACCATGATAAAAGATGTCTATCAAACCCCCTCAGCAAAGTACGTGGTAATAAAACGTTGAAAGTATTATTACCTTTAAGATTGTGAATAAAACCAGTGTTCCCACTATCATTTCTATTAAGCATTGTACTGGTTAGGAAGCTATAAAAAATATATGAAAGGTAGAAAGATTAGAAATATGGGGGTGGGAGAAGCAATACTAAGGTGTTCCCTACTGAACCTAAACTATTTCATGGAACACTAACATCATACAGAGTCACTCTTTGTCCATGACAGAATGAGAAAAAATATAATCCATTATAATAACGTCTATGCACAGAAAACATAAAAGTACTATACAAAATATAAAATGACCAAATATTTCCCTCTTCCAAAGGAGTGATAACTGCTTTCCATTTTTTTAAAACCAATTTTAGCTTTAGCCATGTTGCATTCTTCCAGTAACTGAAATAAAAATTGCGTATTAGGATACTCAATCCTAGAATTACACACGTTCTGACAGTTAATAATATAGACTAAAACTACACTGCCATGAAGCCTTCCAAAAACCTCCTAACACAACCCAGATCCTATAACTATCCCCTCCTAATACCTAGATGGTTCCCCATGGTGTACAGTTTCCCTTGATGCAATATATACCAATGAACAAAACTTTGTTCAAATACAGGTATGTTCATGGTGGTCTTTATCTACTGGATTCTGATAAAAGAAAGAAAACTATCCTAATTACAAATGAGATGATTGTCAACATAAAGAATTAAATATAATCTAATAATTGGAATTAATGAGAATTTAACAACATATACTACTATAATCTAGCAATCAAGAGATAAAAGATAAATTAAAAACAATATTTTTAATTGCATGACAAATATAAAGAAATGTAACAAGAGGTGAACAAGAGAATATTGGTGAAAATATAACAAATTACTGAAATAATTAATGGAAAGCCTAAAAAAATGGGGATAACATACTATTAAATTTGAATTTTTAATATCATAAAAGACATACACTTCTAAGAAAAAATCTATAAATTCAATGAAATTCCAATAAGATTTCCAACAGTTTCTAACTCATTTTCTAGGTGGAGTTTGATGTATTCTAAAATTTATATCGAAGAACAAGTGTTCCAGAATGATTCAGCATCATGTTAAGCATAAAAACAAAATTAGGGAACTAGCTCTATCATATATTATAATTTAGTACAAATCTGTATAGTATAAAAAAGAAAGGACCTTTATGATACGAATAGAACAATTAAGCAGAATATCAAGCCCAGAAGAAAACCACATACATATGGACCCAATTTGTGAACAGATGGTGTTGCAGATCAATCAGGAAACATGAACTTTTAAATAAGTGATGGAACAATGACTAGCCATATGGAAAAACAATGTAAAAATAGGATCCTACCTCTCATCATTCTAAAAAATACATTCCATAAATATTAAATGACTAAACATAAAAAAGATGTATATAATTTTACAAAACAGGACAATTACTTTATGATCTTGGTATGTGAAATGATCTTGTAAATAAGGATCCAAAAGTGCAAGCCATAATGGAAAATTGTTTTGTGTCAGCTTCAGCCTATTGATAATGATTCTATTAACTAGAAATGCCTGGGGCACTTAACTAGACTCATATTATTTTCGGCAGCTCTCACAGACATTTCCCTGACCAGAACCAACGGTGTGGCTGGATTGCCTCCTCTGGTTCTTATTATGATTGCAAGACACACCTCAGTAACAACCGTCACGGAACTTTGAAAAAACAATTATTACTCGCAAGTCCTGAAGGGTACATGACACACCCAGGCACACACAGAGAGGTCTTGGGTAAGAGAGAGAGTGTGTGCCTGGAGTGCTACCTTTATTGGGGTCAAGTGTGGGGTGCTTAGGGTTTCCTGGGTTCAATATTTACTGGTGAATTTAAAACATAAGAGCTCGAATTAAAGCAGGAAGGGAAAAGCAAGGTGGCAGTCAAATGATCAGCTATCTATAGAAAACAGTATGGAAATTCCTCAAAAAATTAAAACTAGGGACTTCTCTGATGGTGCAGTGGTTAAGAATCCGCCTGCCAATGCAGGGGACACAGGTTCGAGCCCTGGTCCAGGAAGATCCCACGTGCTGCAGAGCAACTAAGCCTGAGCATCACATCTACTGAAGCCCATGTGCCTAGAGCCCATGCTCCATCACGAGAGAAGCCACCGCAATGAGAAGCCCACGCACGGCAACGAAGAGTAGCCCCTGCTCACGCAACTAGAGAAAGCCTGCACGCAGGAACAAAGACCCAACGCAGCCAAAAATAAATAAATTAATTAAAACAAACAAATATTAAGACTAGAACTACCATATGATCCAGGTATTCTACCTCTGGAATACGAAAACACTGATCTGAAAAAATATATGCACTCCTATGTTCAGTGCAGCACTACTGACAATAGCCAAGATATAGAAACAATCTAAGTGCCCATTAACAGATGAATGGATAAAAAAGATGTGGTATATATATATATATATATATATATAGACACATACATACATACACACACACAAAAGGACTACTACTCAGCCATAGAAAAGGAAATCTTGCCATTTGTGACAATATGAATGGATCTTGAGTGTATCACGTTAAGTGAAATGAGTGAGTAGGATGGAGAAAGACAAATCCTGTAAATTTTCACTCATATGTGGAATATACAAATAAATAAATAAATAATAAACCAAACCAAACAACAATAATGACCGCAAAACCACATAGGTACAGACAACAGAGTAGTGGTTACGAGAGGGGGAGAGTGAGGGAAGGAGGAAATGAGTAAAGGGAATTAACTGTGTGGTGACAGATGGAAAGTAAACTTTTGGTGATGGGCATGCTGTAGTGTATGTAGAAGTCAAAAGATAATGTTGTACGCATGAAACTTACATGATGTTGTAAATCAATGTTACCTCAATAAATAAAAATAAATAAATAAAAATGGTCAGTTATCTAAGTCAAACAGAGCTTTCTTAAAAAAGAGAACTTCATGGCCGGGCAGCCTAGCTCTTTATCTGCTTGTGTAGCTGGCAATCTGTTTATTGGAGATTGATCTCTTTGAAGTGGATGTCTTGGTCATCAAAGTTTAATGTCAGGCACTTACATGACAATCAAAAGAACTGATTGTCAGGTACTTAAACACTAGAAAATTACTAACAATTTTGACAATAGTAACTTAGCAAATTCTGTTCATCAAAAAAAAAAAATCACAGGCAGTGTAAAGTTATTTATAATACAAATAACCAACAAAGTATTAACGTCTATAATATATAAAAATAAAAAAGATATGAATTAAGAAAGATTATAGCTCAACAGAACATGGACCAATAAAACACGCAGAAATTTACCAATAAGATATGCAAATTACCAATAAATATTTGAAAAGGGAAATGCAAATGCAAAGTAAAGCCACAATATAACACCATTTTACAAGCAAGAGACAGGCAAACTGTTTTTTTTTTTTTAAGCCATGTAGTTCTAATGATGGTAAGGGTGAAAATAGGAATACACTTTCCACTTCTGGAGGGTCTAAGTGTAAATTGATATATTCATTTTACAAAACAGTTTGTGATTTTCTAGGAAAATTAAACATGTGCTTCCCCTAAAACCTCTAGTTACACATGGGAATCAGAAGACATGTACAAGAGGATTTATATAATATTGTTGAAAATAGCAACAACTGGAAATAATTTTTAAAATATCGGTATTAGAATGGAAAAAATAAGTTGTGGGTTGTGGTATATCTACAAGAGAGTAGTCTACAGCTGTTAAAAAACAAAGGATTACAACCATCTGTCTCAAAGCAAAAGAAATATGAAGGGAACCATCTGCCTCAAAGCAAAAGGAATATGAGTCAGAAGAAAACGTAAAGTAGATTTTGTTTATGTAAACTTCAAAAAGAGTTAAAAATAATGTACTCGGGGAAGAATACATATAGAGATGGTAAATACTACTTGTATTTGAGGGAGGAAGGAGACTACTGATGGGCAGGGCTCCTGAGGGTCTTCTGAGATACGGTAAAGTTCTCCTTCACAGGAGACAACTAAAAATTGTCACTTGCCATCTGGTTCTGTAAGAATGAATTCACTAGCCACTGCAGCTGCTGACCTTCAACACACCCTGAAAGGAGTTCAGGGTGGAGATCAGGAGTGAGGCATTCTGTGCTCTGGGAAAAACTGGCAGAACAGGGCTTCAGACAGTTAGATATTTTCAGGAGAAGATTTTATAAGCCCTGTTTCTTGCATCTTCTTGTATCTAGAAGAGCACTAAAACCATTAACGGCGACATCTGCCCCTCATGACTAGAAGCAACCTCCTTGTGACTGGCAGCAACCCTCTGCCAAAATGTATGCTTCACTGCATGTATCCCCCTTCACCAAAATCACATGTACACTTACCGCCTCCCTTACCGCTTTGGAGCGGGTCCTCAGAGCTATCTGAGAGGCTGTCGCCTGGGTTACAGTCCTCATTTCACCCCAAATAAAACTTAACTCACAACTTTGACATTGTGCATTGTTTTCTCAGTCTACACAGGTCTGAGTCACAAGCAGCAGGGATCCTAGGTATTATTATTCTTTAAATTGCACATAGTTTTTATATTTCTTGTGTGAATGCTATGTTTTATTTCAGTTTCATAAGAGAGTATAGAGCAAAATACTTGTAGAGGCAGACATGGAGTTAGTAACATATTTTTTGGCATAAATAACTGTATCTGGGACATAGGTTCTGTGAAACTGCATTTCAGAGATTATTTTGTAGAGTTAGAAAAGTTACTAAAGTAACTATATAATATGAGAAATCTTTAAATTGTACAGTTTTCAAGATAACTATATATATTTGCAGGCATGAATATTACATTATACATTGATAACATAAAAATCACTAATTTATTGCTAGTTTTATGTGGGAAAAATTGTAAGCAAAAATAGCAAAACCAAAAAAAGATACAGTTTTTTGGAGAAAATTTAACGATAAAATGATAATTTGACAGATTATGACAGCTATGATAAAATATGTAGAAGACTTTGAAGACATCATGTGATATTGCATCACCTCTCTGCAACTTTCTGTTGCTCACATTCTTTTCAACAGAAAGACAACTTCTTTTCCTTTCAATTCTGCCAAATATTGCCACAATAATTCAGAATCTTTTTTTGGTAACAGTTTAATGAGGAAACTTGGACTCTGTCATTAAGGGGTTAAAAATGCATAAACTGAATTGCTCTTTAATCATGGGAAAATAATACTAGCAATTCTTGTTTTTTGCTTTTGAATGACACAATATGTGTGATATAATATGTTTAATTATGCGATAATTCATAATACTTTATATTTACATTGTTGTTTTTAGATATTTTTGCTATATAACTGAAGCGCTCTACATAAAGACAGAAAAAGTTTGACTCACATTTGTTTTCATGAGCTCTCCAAAATTTCTGCATTCTGTAACGTAGCATTCTCTAGGTATAGTACTGTCACCTAGAGATAAAAATATATTTATATATTTACTTATATAAAATTAAAGTCCCCTCAACACACAAATAAACACACAATCCAAAGTCACCAAACATAAAATTATTCTATTTTTATTGTAATACCCAAGTAAGAAAATTCCAGAGATTAAAACATAACAATTTTCTTGGTTAAAAATGTTTTGCATTATTTTCATCTTTTATTTACAATTAAAAATTATTATTGAGGTTGTTATTACTAAATAAAGGAGGAAGTTGTTTAGTCTCCTATCCTTTACTGCTTGAGCTACCCTGCAAATACTAAAGATGTGTAAAAACGTTTTCTTAACCATTAAGAGATAGCAGTTCTGTGTATAATGGTCTTTGCTTTTTATCTCTGGTTGATTTCAAACTCTGCTTTTTAAATGCTTTAAAAAGCATCTTCAATAAATTCTGGGGGGCCCGGAGGAAGATGGCGGAAGAGTAAGACGCGGAGATCACCTTCCTCCCCACAGATACATCAGAAATTCATCTACACGTGGAACAGCTCCTACAGAACACCTACTGAACGCTGACAGAAGACCTCAGACCCCCCCCCCAAAGGCAAGAAACTCCCCTCATACCTGGGTAGGGCAAAAGAAAAAAAGAATAAACAGAGACAATAGGATAGGGACGGGACCTGCACCAGTGGGAGGGAGCCGTGAAGGAGGGAAGGTTTCTACACACTACAAGCCCCTTCGCGGGCGGAGACTGCAGGTGGCGGAGGGGGAAAGCTTCGGAGTAGCGGAGGAGAGCACAGCAACAGGGGTGCGGAGGGCAAAGCGGAGAGATTCTGGCACAGAGGACCAGTGCCCTCAGGCACACACCAGCCCGAGAGGCTTGTCTGCTCGGCCGCCGGGGTGGGCGGGGCTGGGAGCTGAGGCTCGGGTATTGGCTTTCAGTCGGAGCGCAGGGAGAGGACTGGGGCTGGCGGCAGGAAGAGAGCCTGAAGGGGTTAGTGCCCGGAGGGAGTCCGGGGAAAGGGTCTGGAGCTGCCAAAGAGGCAAGAGACTTTTTTCCCTTTTGTTTCCTGGTGCGCGAGGAGAGGGCATTAAGAGAGCTGCTTGGGGAAGCACCGGAGACAGGCGCGAGCCGCGGGTAAGGCGCGGACCTCGGAGACGGGCGTGGGCGGCGGCGGTGGCGCCGCCGCCGCCGCCGCCGCGCCTGTGTGCGAGCGCGGGTCACTGTCCGCCCCGCCTTCCGGGGGGCCTGTGCACCCCGCCACTGCCGGAGTCCCGAGACCCGGGGACGGCTTTCCCGGGAAAGCGCACGGAGCGCCACGGGCTGCTGCAACGTCACGCCGGCCTCTGCCGCCGCAGGCCCGCCCCACACTGCGCGCCCCTCCCTCCCCTCTGCCTGAGTGAGCCAGAGCCCCCGAATCAGCGGTTCCTTTAAACCCGTCCTGTCTGAGCGAAGAACGGACACCCTCCGGCGACCTACGCGCAGAGGCGGGGCCAGGTCCAAGGCTGAGACCCGGGAGCTGTGAGAGCAGAGAAGAGACAGGGAAATCTCTCTGTGCAGCCTCGGAGGCAGCGGATTAAAGCTCCACGGTCCATTTGATGTGCCCTGCGTCTGTAGAGTGCATGAATGGACAGCGAATCATTCCAAATTGAGGAAGTGGGCTTTGAGGACAAGATTTAAGACTTTACCCCCTTTTCCTCTTTTTACAACGAATTATTCCAAATTAAGGAGGTGGACTTAGAGAGCAAGATTTCAGACTTCTCGCCCTTTTCCTCTTTTTACAACGAATTATCCCAAATTGAGGAGGTGGACTTGGAGAGCAAGATTTTTGATTTTTCCCCCTGCTCTCTTTTTGTGAATGTGTATGTGTAATCTTCTGTGTAAGATTCTCTCTGTATAGCTTTGCTTCCACCATATGTCCCAGGGTTCTATCGGTCCATTTTTTTTCAATAATTACTTTCTAATTTTAATAACGCTACTATATTTCATACTTTATTCTATTTTACTTTACCTGCTCTTTCTTTTTTTCCTACCTTCCCTTCCTCCCTCCCTCCCTCCGCTCCTCCTTTCCTTCTTTCTTTTTCTTTCCTCCCTCCCTCCCTCCCACCCTTCTTCTTTCCACTTTCTTTTTCTTTCCTTCCTCCCTCCCTCCCGTCTTTCTTTCTTTCTTCCCTTCCTCCCTCCCTCCCTCCCTTCTTCCATTCACTCTTCTTTTTGCTTACATTCCTCCCTCCCTCCCTCCTTTCTTTCTTTCTTCCGTCCTTCCTTCCTTTCTTCCCTTCTTCCTTTCTTTCCCTCTCTCTTTCTTTCTTCTACTAATTCTTTCTTTCTACTTTTTCTCCCTGTTATTCTGAGCCGGGTGGATGAAAGGCTCTTGGTGCTGCAGCCAGGAGTCAGTGCTGTGCCTCTGAAGTGGGAGAGCCAACTTCAGGACACAGGTCCACAAGAGACCTCTCAGCTCCACATAATATCAAGCAGCGAAAATCTCCCAGAGATCTCCATCCCAACACCAGCACCCAGCTTCAGTCAACGACCAGCAAGCTACAGTGCTGGTCACCCTATGCCAAGCAACTAGCAAGGCAGGAACACAACCCCACCCATTAGCAGAGAGGCCACCTAAAAACATAATAAGGCCATAGGCACCCCAAAACACACCACCAGACGTGGACCTGTCCACCAGAAAGACAAGATCGAGCGTCAACCACCAGAACACAGGCATTAGTCCCCCCCACCAGGAAGCCTACACAACCTACTGAAACAACCTTAGCCACTGGGGTCAGACACCAAAAACAAGGGGAACTACGAATCTGCAGCCTGCAAAAAGGAGATCCCAAACACAGTAACATAAGCAAAATGAGAAGACAGAAAAACACACAGCAGGTGAAGGAGCAAGATAAAAACCTACCAGACCTAACAAATGAAGAGGTAATAGGCAGTCTACCTGAAAAAGAATTCAGAATAATGATAGTAAAGCTGATCCAAGATTCTATTTCCAAGATCCATAATCTTGGAAATAGAATAGACAAAATGCAAGAAACAGTTAACAAGGACCTAGAAGAACTAAAGATGAATCAAGCATCGATTAAAAACACAATACATGAAATGAAAAATACTCTAGATGGGATCAATAGCAGAATAACTGAGGCAGAAGAACGGATAAGTGAGGTGGAAGATAAAATAGTGGAAATAACTGATGCAGAGCAAAATAAAGAAAAAAGAATGAAAAGAACAGAGGACAGTCCCAGAGACCTCGGGGACAACATTAAACGCACCAACATTCGAATTATAGGGGTTCCAGAAGAAGAAGAGAAAAAGAAAGGGACTGAGAAAATATTTGAAGAGATTATAGTTGAAAACTTCCCCAATATGGGAAAGGAAATAGTTAATCAAGTCCAGGAGGCAAAGAGAGTCCCATACAGAATAAATCCAAGGAGGAATACACCAAGACACATATTAATCAAACTGTCAAAAATTCAACACAAAGAAATAATATTAAAAGCAGCAAGGCAAAAACAACAAATAACACACAAGGGAATCCCCATCAGGATAACAGCTGATCTCTCAGCAGAAACTCTACAAGCCAGAAGGGAGTGGCAGGACATAATTAAAGTGATGAAGGAGAGAAACCTGCAACCAAGATTACCCTACCCAGCAAGGATCTCATTCAGATTTGATGGAGAAATCAAAACCTTAACAGACAAGCAAAAGCTGAGAGAGTTCAGCACCACCAAACCAGCTTTACAACAAATGCTAAAGGAACTTCTCTAGGCAAGAAACACAACAGAAGGAATATAACTACAATAACAAACCCAAAGCAATTAAGGAAATGGGAATAGGAACATACATATCAATAATAACCTTAAATGTAAATGGACTAAATGCTCCCACCAAAAGACACAGAGTGGCTGAATGGATACAAAAACAAGACCCATATATATGCTATCTACAAGAGACCCACTTCAGACCTAGAGACACATACAGATTGAAAGTAAGGGGATGGAAAAAGATATTCCATGCAAATGGAAATCAAAAGAAAGCTGGAGTAGCAATTCTTATATCAGACAAAATAGACTTTAAAATAAAGACTATTAGAAGAGACAAAGAAGGACACTACATAACGATAAAGGGATCGATCCAAGAAGAAGATATAACAATTGTAAATATTTATGCACCCAACATAGGAGCACCTCAATACATAAGGCAAATACTAACAGCCATAAAAGGGGAAATCGACAGTAACACAATCATAGTAGGGGACTTTAACACCCCACTTTCACCAATGGACAGATCATCCAAAATGAAAATAAATAAGGAAACACAAGCTTTAAATGATACATTAAACAAGATGGACTTAGTTGATATTTATAGGACATTCCATCCAAAAACAACAGAATACACATTTTTCTCAAGTGCTCATGGAACATTCTCCAGGATAGATCATATCTTGGGTCACAAATCAAGCCTTGATAAATTTAAGAAAATTGAAATTGTATCAAGTATCTTTTCTGACCACAATGCTATGAGACTAGACATCAATTACAGGAAAAGATCTGTAAAAAATACAAACACATGGAGGCTAAACAATACACTACTCAATAACGAAGTGATCACTGAAGAAATCAAAGAGGAAATTAAAAAATACCTAGAAACAAATGACAATGGAGACACGACGACCCAAAACCTATAAGACGCAGCAAAAGCAGTTCTAAGGGGGAAGTTTATAGCAATACAATCCCACCTTAAGAAACAGGAAACATTTCGAGTAAACAACCTGACCCTGCACCTAAAGCAATTAGAGAAAGAACAGAAAACCACCAAAGTTAGCAGAAATAAATGAAAAAGAAAGGAAGGAAACGATAGCAAAGATCAACCAAACTAAAAGCTGGTTCTTTGAGAAGAGAAACAAAATTGACAAACCATTAGCCAGACTCATCAAGAAAAGAAGGGAGAAGACTCAAATCAATAGAATTAGAAATGAAAAAGGAGAAGTAACAACTGACACTGCAGAAATACAAAAGATCATGAGAGATTACTATAAGCAACTCTATGCCAATAAAGTGGACAACCTGGAAGAAATGGACAAATTCTTAGAAATGCACAACCTGCCAAGACTGACTCAGGATGAAATAGAAAATATGAATAGACCAATCACAAGCACTGAAATTGAAACTGTGATTAAAAATCTTCGAACAAACAAAAGCCCAGGACCAGATGGCTTCACAGGCAAATTCTATCAAACATTTAGAGAAGAGCTAACACCTATCCTTCTCAAACTCTTCCAAACAATATCAGAGGAAGGAACACTCCCAAACTCATTCTACGAGGCCACCATCACCTTGATACCAAAACCAGGCAAGGATGTCACAAAGAAAGAAAACTACAGGCCAATATCACTGATGAACATAGATGCAAAAATCCTCAACAAAATACTAGCAAACAGAATCCAACAGCACATTAAAAGGATCATACACCATGATCAAGTGGGGTTTATTCCAGGAATGCAAGGATTCTTCAATATACGCAGATCAATCAATGTGATACACCATATTAACAAACTGAAGGAGAAAAACCATATGATCATCTCAATAGATGCAGAGAAAGCTTTCGACAAAATTCAAGACCCATTTACGATAAAAACCCTGCAGAAAGTAGGCATACAGGGAACTTTCCTCAACATAATAAAAGCCATATATGACAAACGCACAGCCAACATTGTCCTCAATGGTGAAAAAATGAAACCATTTCCACTAAGATCAGGAACAAGACAAGGCTGCCAACTCTCACCACTCTTATTCAACATAGTTTTGGAACTTTTAGCCACAGCAATCAGAGAAGAAAAGGAAATAAAAGGAATCCAAATTGGAAAAGAAGAAGTAAAGCTGTCACTGTTTGCAGATGACATGATACTATACATAGAGAATCCTAAAGATGCTACCGAAAAACTACTAGAGCTAATCAATGAATTTGGTAAAGTAGCAGGATACAAAATTAATGTACAGAAATCTCTGGCATTCCTGTACACTAATGATGAAAAATCTGAAAATGAAATCAAGAAAACACTCCCATTTACCATTGCAACAAAAAGAATAAAATATCTAGGAATAAACCTACCTAAGGAGACAAAAGACCTATATGCAGAAAATTATAAGACACTTTTGAAAGAAATTAAAGATGATACAAATAGATGGAGAGATATACCATGTTCTTGGATTGGAAGAATCAACATTGTGAAAATGACTCTACTACCCAAAGCAATCTACAGATTCAATGCAATCCCTATCAAACTACCACTGGCATTTTTCACAGAACTAGAACAAAAAATTTCAATATTTGTTTGGAAAAATGAAAGACCCCGAATAGCCAAAGCAATCTTGAGAACGAAAAACGGAGCTGGAGGTATCAGGCTCCCTGACTTCAGACTATACTACAAAGCTACAGTAATTAAGACAGTGTGGTACTGGCATAAAAACAGAAAGATAGATCAGTGGATCAGGATAGAAAGCCCAGAGATAAACCCATGCACATATGGCCAACTTATCTTTGATAAAGGAGGCAGGAATGTACAGTGGAGAAAGGACAGCCTCTTCAATAAGTGGTGCTGGGAAAACTGGACAGGGACATGTAAAAGTTTGAGATTAGATCATTCCCTAACACCATACACAAAAATAAGCTCAAAATGGATTAAAGACTTAAATGTAAGGCCAGAAACTATCAAACTCTTAGAGGAAAACATAGGCAGAACACTCTATGACATAAATCACAGCAAGATCCTTTTGGACCTACCTCCTAGAGAAATGGAAATAAAAACAAAGATAAACAAATGGGACCTAATGAAACTTCAAAGCTTTTGCACAGCAAAGCAAACCATAAACAAGACCAAAAGACAACTCTCAGAATGGGAGAAAATATTTGCAAATGAAGCAACTGACAAAGGATTAATCTCCAAAATTTATAAACAGCTCATGCAGCTCAATAGCAAAAAAACAAACAACCCAATCCAAAAATGGGCAGAAGACTTAAATAGGCATTTCTCCAAAGAAGAGATACAGACTGCCAACAAACACATGAAAGAATGCTCAACATCATTAATCATTAGAGAAATGCAAATCAAAACTACAATGAGATATCATCTCACAGCAGTCAGAATGGCCATCATCAAAAAATCTAGCTGGAGAGGGTGTGGAAAAAAGGGAACACTCTTGCACTGCTGGTGGGAATGTGAATTGGTACAGCCACTATGGAGAACAGTATGGAGGTTCCTTAAAAAACTAAAAATAGAACTACCATATGACCCAGCAATCCCACTACTAGGCATATACCCTGAGAAAACCATAATTCAAAAAGAGACATGTACCAAAATGTTCATTGCAGCTCTATTCACAATAGCCCGGAGCTGGAAACAACCTAAGTGTCCATCATCGGATGAATGGATAAAGAAGATGTGGCACATATAGACAATGGAATATTACTCAGCCATAAAAAGAAACGAAACTGAGCTATTTGTAATGAGGTGGATAGACCTAGAGTCTGTCATACAGAGTGAAGTAAGTCAGAAAGAGAAAGACAAATACCGTATGCTAACACGTATGTACGGCATTTAAAAAAAAAATGTCATGAAGAACCTAGGGGTAAAACAGGAATAAAGACACAGACCTACTTGAGAATGGACTTGAGGATATGGGGAGGGGGAAGGGTAAGCTGTGACAAAGTGAAAGAGAGGCATGGACATATATACACTACCAAACGTAAGGTAGATAGCTAGTGGGAAGCAGCCGCAGAGCACAGGGCTCTGTGGGCTCTGTCAGCTCGGTGCTTTGTGACCGCCTGGAGGGGTGGGATGGGGAGGGTGGGAGGGAGGGAGATGCATGAGGGAAGGGATGTGGGAACAGATGTATATGTATGACTGATTCACTTTGTTATAAAGCAGAAACTAATAAAAAAAATAATAAATAAATAAATAAATAAATAAATAAATTCTGCTTTTAAAATGTTAAAAAAAATCCTTCCTGAAAGGCAGGGGAAATTACTCTTGAAAAGCAAAACCAACCATAATAACAATAACAACAGCAGCAGCAGCAGCAACAACAAATCAACTCAAACATCAAGAAATTATGAGTGAATTGCAATAAGGAATTGTCACAGAAAGGGAAAATCATGATAAAATAAGAAAGTAAACTGATGATTAAACATATTTAATCAAGAAAATATTTGGTGTAATTATTTAAAGTCCATTTTTTTCCACTAATTATAATAATTATATTAATGTGTGTAAATTTTTACTGTTCAAGTCATAACTCCATCTAATCCCAGAGAGGAAAGTGAGAAATTATAAGTGCACACAAATAGCTAAGGAGAGGATGCAGATTCTGAGCAGGAGACACATGAACCAAGTACAGGCACAATTCAGAGAATCATGGAGAGAAAACTCATAATTTTAACAATGGGATTTTCTTTTTCCAGTTAAGCAACGCCAGTCATTCATTCGGAGGTAACTTCCCCAAATTAACAATTACATTTTAAACTCTGCAATCTCTTAATACTGGATTTTGTGAACAAATTTAGAGTTTTTCATAGTTTGGGTTTATCTAAGGGAAACATATCTTTCCTTAAAGCAAAAAAACAAAAGAAAAAACGTTCCCACGTTAAGCAAATTCCTTTAGAATCAAGAAAAATTATATTACTTGCAACTCACACAGGTTCCAAATTAGAGCATTTTTATTTTTACTCATGTTTATTTTTCTCTCTTTTTAGTTAACTTCATCACGGGGGTCAGTGAAACATTCCCTTCTCTAATACACTTCCCTCTTTTTTCCCCTTGATCTTTTGATCCAGAATTGGCAGGTGTGAGACCCTGAGGCAAAGCCATTGACTTGGAGAATCCAACATAACTTAAGACTCCTGCATTCTATTTTTGGAATGTTAAATTTCCCAACTAGGACGTTTACTTTCGTGACTATGACATGTGACACACAGAGTTCACCCTGGCACAATGTGAGGGGGATATTCTATTCAGTTTTTAGGAAATCCTGATTTCTTCTCTCTTGCCCTGCCTGCTGGTTTGCTTTTCTTGTTTACTTTCAGCCTTGGTTATTCTTTCTAACAGCCACCAGCATTCTGTTTGTTTGTTTGTTTGTTTTTCCTGTGCCTGGGATGGTACCTATCTGTTACAGGACTTTTAATTTTCAACTATAATCTCTCAGATAGCTATGATTAAGCCTCAAGTGGGATAAGTCTGACACCCTGCCCCTCCCAAAAAGGAGCATGTTCTTTGCCTAAATGTTAGGGAACCATTGACCAAAACTGCCTGCCTTGGCCAGGCACAATGGTAACTGCTTACCTGAGTTCTCTCACAGCAGGAGGTCATGAAAAAGAAGCTGCGCTGTTACTGAAAACTAACCAGGAGAATCTGGGAGGGGCCAAAAGGAGGGAGGATATGCCAGCCCACAGTATGCCTTGTGAAACTAACCCGGAAGAATTCGGGAGGAGGGTGGAGATGATATGTCCTGCCAATCTTCCAGAAACCCTCACTCTGGAATACATCTTGCCTGAGAGATGCTCATGCCACCAGAAGGGCCCTGAGGTCAGAATGATCGGCCAGAGGCAATCGGGAAACTAACCCCATTACCATAAAACCTGAGACTGTGAGCCATGTGGCAGAGCAGTTCTCCTGGGTTCCCTTACCCTGCTGCTCTCTGCCTGGGCCTTCCCAATTAAGTTTTTTGCTTTGTCAGTACGTGTGTCTCCTCGGGCAATTCATTTCCGAGTGTTAGACAGGAGCCCATTCTCAGGTCCTGGAAGGGGTCTCCCTTCCTGCAACCTAAACATTTTACACAAAACTTATCACCCTTTCAGAGAACTCTCCCACTACTTCTCCTCAGTCTACCTAATTGCCTGTAATTTCTTTTTTTTTCCAGTGGGGGAAGTCAATTCTTTATCTTTTTTGGTCTTCTCCCTTTTATTCCTTATCATCTTCTCTTACCTGGCATATTTTAATTCTTCAGATAACCAAGCCATAAGCAAGGCTAAGCCTCTTAAAAGTCTGAGACCACTTCACCTTTGTTGTCCAGGTTCTAATCTTCTGACAGTTCCTCTGGGAGAAATTCCTATCAATCATATATGGGATTTCCTCTTAGTTATGACTGACCAAGTAATAGATATAGAATGTATTTTCAAGGATGTCCATTTTACACTAATGATTTTCTCCAGGAGTAATATTCTCTGAAGTGATACCAGGAAAAGACAGTTGATCCAGAGCTATCCAGAAAAAAAAAAAAATATATATATATATATATATATGTATTTTTCAAGGTTCAGTAGAGTCTCCCACATTCCTGCTCACAAAAACAAAATATTAGAGGCTTATCTGAATATCCCTGGGTTAATTTCAATCAGTGCCCACTACATATCATCCCTATCTAATGCAGCCAACCAGGGCAGCTTAAGTTTGGATCACAGCATGTGCCTCTGAAGACCAGACTAAGAAGCCTCGGAAACCTTCAGAAACCTACAAATATTGCCAAGTCCCAAGCTTCCTTTATTCCCACCTATCGTTGGCCAACTCAAAAACCTAAGAGACTTTACCAAGACTCAGTAGCTACCAAGGAGCAAATTCAGAAAATCTACTTAAATACACTTTTTGAATTTACCTACATGAGAGACCAGAATCCATCCCATCTAGGAGATAGCCTAAGTCTTAAAAAATTGCTTTAACACTCATGTTCGATTTTATTGCCTGCTATTTCACTATGACATGCCTTCCAGACAGTTATCATAAGATCATATCCCCCTTCTTGTTCTTTATTATTAGGGGACTATAGCAGGCATGGGACAGCCATAAGACTGGCTGAGATTTAGACCATGATGCAGCTATGAAAAGATAAGAGCTATCTGCCTGGCCATGGAACTGAGCAGAACCCTGTGGGGGGCCCCCCAAGTACAAAGGCCCCTCCATGTCCCCTGCTTCTTGTTTGTCGAAAAGCTGAAGTCTCCCGAGCCTCCCTGAGTCACAAAAGAGCAGGCTCAAGCAGTTAGTGATCAGGACAAGAGAGTCACAGACTCAGTGTCTGATGCACATTCCTGAGTTGTTTTACAGATGCTATCACTGCCAGGAGAGAGAAAAAGCAAACTGTATGATGACCAGACTGTAGTCATGACATAAGTTGCTCCATCTTGAGTAGTACAGAATTTATGGCTAGTACAATTCCAAGAACTGACCTTAAGAGAATGGGATTCATACTATTGCCCATAATAATCTATATCTTTGTGGGCATCAAAATAATTGTAGCCTGTTCTCCCCGTATATGTAAGCAGGCAACTAAAATTGTCAGCAAAGAGATGCTACAGATCCATGTCAACATCTTTCACTCTAGCAATATGGTGCCCTATGTCAACATGAAGCTACAGAAGACCCACCTTCACTCCTAATCCCATAGAAATGGAATGATGTCTGACAAGTGGGGATTTGTAAGCAGTTCTTTTGCCCCTTTCCTGTTTGTCCATTTCTGTTCCCCTCAAACTTTATAGGAATGAAATCACTAGGCAATTTAACCTAACTCCTGACTGACATTCTCCTGAATGCACACCATGCCTTGCCTAACCTGTTGACTCTTTTCCTAGACTAAAAGAAGTAAGATTGAAGAATTAAGTAGTTAAAGAATGACTAGCTCTCTATGCCCTCTTAGTAATCCTGCAGACAGATCACGGGGGCAAGATAACATCTGAAGAAATAGGCAGCCAGTCTGCTCACAACAGAGAATGATGCAGAATCCAACCTCCTGCCTCAATGATTCACTTAGAGTCTTTTCTCTTCTTTTTCCTTTTAAAAACTGTCATGCTTGAGCAGAATCTTCTGAGTTGGTTTTGGGGACACATGTCTGCCTCCTCCTCAGATTGCCAGCTTTCCGATTAAAGCAACTTTCCTTTCAACCACCACTAGCCTCGAGTATTGGCTTTCAAGCAGTGAGCAGCCAGACTTGAGTTTGATAACAGCCAGATCTCTCTAACCTTACATAAAATGTTTCTGTATACTATTTACTGGAAGCCTGTCCATCTGGTAAAATGTGAGCATGTCCAGTTTCAATTGGGTAAACGTTGGCATAGCAACTTTATGATCCATGCTTATGCTATTATGTTTTGTTTTATCCCAAGCCAGAGATGATCCTTGCATAATGCTTCTTAGACATTTATACAACAAATATTTATTGAGCTCACTCTAAGTGTAAGGCTCCGAGGGGGATACCACTTTGCATTAGATGTGGACTCTATATTCATGGAGTATGCAGTCTAATAAGGGAGATCAGATTGGTGCATTCTTATAATAGTAAAAAAGTAAAGAATTACAAGTAGAGTGCTGTTGGATTTCAAGTGAGGAAGGAATTCCTTCTAGTATCACTAATAACGATAGAATCTCACTTCTTAATTTCCTAGATTGAAATCACAAATCTGTCCATAAGCTGGCTAAATTACTATACTTTGTGTGATTTTGCTTTTCAGAATTTTGAAAAAAAGAGCTTAGCAAGTTCTGATATCAATAATATCAGTTTCATATGACCTTTACCTTGACCACTTTAGCTGTTCTTTCAAGTAGAGACTCAACTACTTCTAAAAAAAGAACACACGAATGAAGCAACCTTAGAGTTTGCTATAAGAATGTATTTGTATATGTATGTCTGTGTGTAGTTTTGTTCATTGCTTTTGTTTGTTTATATTTTCTTTTTTGAGAAGGTAAGGGAATAAAGATGGTCTACTGGCAAAATGGAAGGACTGAATATAGAAATGACAAAGCTTTAAAGGAAAAAAAAAACCTGCCATTGTTTCATTACCTGTAAGTTAAATTTCTCCCTGTAATTCATCTCAAGTTTTTCTCCTTTTAAGAATCTCAAAGGCCTTTATATGTTTCTTAAAATTATTGTTCCCTTGGAAGTTACTAAGTGAAATGGTTGCAGATAGGTGCTATTATCCTTACTGCAGAAAATACAGTGTGGAGTAATATACTAACACTTTGATTGTGTCCTTTTCCCCACTGGGTGAGGAATTCCTCCGATAATGTGCATCTGTGTGCAGCATTTTTATCTTTCATCTAGATTTCCTAATGTTCCTTTACATAGGTGAGGAAGGGGACAAATATATGAATTTCAAGAGAGCTGTCACCTTTTTAGTCCGTAAAGAAAATTAAACAATAGTCAAGTCAAAGAAATAAATACATGGATAGAAGTTTCTTCACAGTGGAAGATAATTTCTAGGCATAGCATGCTCACCCTGTAGAAAAGAGAAGATGGCTAGAAAGTATATAGAAATTGCTTTTGGTGTTGAAGATATCCTTAGGCATGTAAAGCATTAATAAAAAAGATGAGCCAGAGATGAAATTGTGTGTACAAATGCTTCATTTGTCTAACAGAACCCAATTCAGAAGTATCAATAAGATAAAGAAGATTTTGCTTGATCAAAAAACATAAAGAGTAATCAAAGTTGGCAAAATTAATTAAAATCATGTTGATTAATTAAAATCATGTTAATTAAAATCATGGTTTAGAAATTCTTTAGAAACCAAAAACACAGGCGTTTGATTTGTCTGCCCCTACTAATAAGATACAAGAAGGTAGACAGGGTCCTGATATAGTAAGACTAGGCTATAAAAGATGAATTTATTATAAAAATGTGGTAATAAGGTTGAGTTATCTCTGTCTCAGTGGATTAATCTGAGACTCAGACTAGTAGACAAAACAAAGAGTATATTTAACCCAACTTTCAAAATTTGATTTTTTAGATCTGCAGGGTTTGAGCCAAGCTATTAGCCTCCTGCAGTGAGCTAGCCAGAGAGCATGAAACTTAGCACAGTTAAAAGGCTTCAGTGACTGAATTTCAGAAGCTCTGAGGTAGCACTGAACTAAAAGTTTAGGCTGAAAGTTCAGCCTCAGTCAGGTGGCACAGTGCTCAAGTTACACACACTAAAAAATATATATATATATTTCTCCACATTACTGTTATTTTTTACAATAAAGGTCTCCTAACCCAAACTTGGAGAGGAAGGTGATTTTTTTTGAGAGATAGACAAAATATATACTCTTAGAAGACACAGCTGGATCCCTAACCTAAGGGCTGGTAGAAGTCTAAATAAAGTTACTAACATATCTAAAAGAATTAGAATATCAGAGCAATGCTGGCACAGATGAGGGAGGGTTGGAAAAGATTAAAGAAAAAAAAAAGAAGTGTTCCTTAAAGACCTGACTAGTTTGGAGGGTGCTCTATATATGAGTATGTGGCCCTTTCAGCAGCTCTATACCCTCTCTAGGACCTGTGAATAAAATAAACTTTGTTTTCTCAAGTCTTCCAGTGCCCCCTTTTGTGGCTGCACCTGACTCATCATTATATAAGAGAACACAGAAAACCATTCCCTTAACTCCAAGTTCACTAAGAAATCTTCTGATTAGAATTAGACTTTCTATGTGGATATGTCCATAAAGAGAAAATAAGCAAATTGGTAATCATGGATCCAGTTCACTTGATCGTCATGTTTACTTGTATATAAATTCATAGTCATTATTAGAATTTATATCAGTCTCTTTGAGTTTAGTTAATGTAAATGAATATCCTGCTTTAGATTCTGATCATCTCTTGATATAAGAATAGCAGAAATCCTGAGACTGAAGAGGTGAGGTCCAGCTCCCAGAGTATAAAGACCCGATTCAGCACTAAAGTAACGTCACAGGGTTGAGCTAGACCAGTGGGCAGTCAGCTCCCTGTAGGCAATGCTCCCCTGTCTTAGTTCAGCATGATCTTCAAATAAAACTGTGGTTCTAAAACTCAGTATAATAAAGTTAGGGTAGGAAAAATTTATGTAGTAAGCTATTGTAAAAATACGTAAATTCAAAAAGGAAAAGTGGAAGCACTCAAGATCCCAGAGATTGGGCTTCCCTGGTGGTGCAGTGGTGGAGAATCTGCCTGCTAATGCAGGGGACACGGGTTCGAGCCCTGGTCTGGGAGGATCCCACATGCCGCAGAGCGACTGGGCCCGTGAGCCACAACTACTGAGCCTGAGCGTCTGGAGCCTGTGCTCCGCAACAAGAGAGGCCGCGATAGTTAGAGGCCCGCGCACCCCGATGAAGAGTGGCCCCCACTCGCCGCAACTAGAGAAAGCCCATGCACAGAAACAAAGACCCAACACAGCCATAAATCAATCAATCAATCAATCAATCAATCAATCGCAGAGGTTCACAGAAAGAAGGAATTAGTTCTGGAGCTGGAGTCAAGAGTTCAACATAGCTAGGCTACATCTGGCTGATTTCATTAGTCATTCTCTCTTTCTAGATGTCTACTATCCTTTAAATTGCCACTTATTGTCTTATTTTAAATAATTTTAGAGAAAAACATTGGGTTTTATCAAGCAATAAGTATATGCCAGACTCTCAGGTGATTTGGGAATTTAATGTAGTTAATGAAGCTTAACTCATACTTATGGAAATCTTTATTTAAGTATAAGCTGTATGCACAGTGTACTGGAAAGAATGTGCAGAAGGTGTGAAGAAAGAAGGAATATTGATCTTCTTAAGAAACTCTTTGGGTGACTCTGTAGGGCATAATCAAACACTGAATTTTACTTATATACTTATAAAATAACATGTGACATTAACTTTTTAAAAGTAAAATGCTAATGTGTTACGTAAATTACTAACTATATGATGAAACTTTATGAAAAATGTGGTGGAAATCCAAGTTCAAAATTGAGAAGGTTTAAATAATAATAACATTTCTTAAACAATAAAACATTTCTATCATATATTAGGCCATCCCAATGCAATGTTTCAATGACAGTGCTTTTGGTTCCAAATTGTCTAATTGAGTTAGTTTTCTATTTTAACCGGTACTGGGTAAACCTAACCAAATTACAGAACCCTTAAATCCTCCTAACCCTCAGGGGAAAATATGATTATTTTAGAAGAACACTGTCACATTTAGCCATATCACTTTCAAACATTAATTCACTCTGATTTGGGAACTATTTTCTTTAATACTGTCACTAAGCATGAGAAATATATAAACCTAAAGTTTCTTCACAAGGAAAACAATAGGTACAAAACCAGAAAAGGGAAGATAAAGATGAGGTAAAGGCAGTAAAAGTATTAATAATGAAAGCTGGCCAAACACTGGATCCTATAGCTAAGTACATCATAGCTCAAAGGGTAAGTTAATGCTGCAATGCAATAATAATAATAAGTAAAATAATAACCACAATAAATTAAAATATGCACAACTGGACTGATAATGAAGAGTCAAGGTTTTCAGAGATTGGAGTAATTATGAGAAGTAAAACCTACACTGGAAGATAGAAGTATGAAAGAGACAGGTAGAAAAGAATAAGGGAAAGTTAGTAATCTAGAGTATAGCAGGAGCCAGAAGATGCACAGTATCCAAGGATTAGGACAGAAAGCTAGCCTGTAACTGAGACAAGACATCTGAGAATAAGTTGAGTAAGAAACCAAGTAGCTGACTGCAGATATTTCAATGTTTTGTCTAATGGAAGGTGCCTTTCTTATCCACTGTAATTCTAAGGACCCTTGGGACAGTCAGTTTGGCCTCACTTTCATTTAACTGGTATCTGGAAAGAAGTACACATAGGTGTACATATTAGTATGATTTATCTTCAACTTTGACATATACTTGCAAAAGTTATTTTAAAACTTATATAAGGTTTAAGTGGTAGATACGTACGCATTTTTTTAAATAGTCACATATTTGATGTGAATCATTATTTCAATATTTGAGGATGGGAACCTGCCCCATAATACTTAAACCTGGTTGTCATTCAGATCATCTGGCATGCATGTCCTTAGCCCCATCTGTTAGGTTGTCATGGTGCCATACTGAGGAAGTGGCAAGCTCATTTCAAGTAGACACAAATGCCAACCAAAGATTAATTTAGCAGGAGAGCTTGTTGAGTACAAAAAGTGACATCTCCTATAAGAGGAAACTCTTGACTAGCAGTGCCAAATTGGGGCCTTGTGCTTCGTTACATGTGAGTGCATCTGTTGCCACTTGTAGGCCTAATGCCATAAAAGAGAATGACTCACTGTGAAAGCTACTTTGGAAAAAATGGTAATTGCATAGTTTATGGAAGATAGACTTAACTGTTACGTATCTAATAAAGTTACAGAGATGGACACTTCTGAAAAGCTGATGAAATAAATTCATATACAATATTTTTTTAGTTTAAAGCATTTAATTAAGAATTGAAAGGCAGTATTAAAGAGAAAGAAAATGTACAGAAGAATATGTACTTATTAATGCTTTATTAGAGAAATGAGTAATATATGGAATGGATTTTAGAATTATAGGATTATATTAATATCATACTGGAAAGAGAGGAATAGAACCAATGGAATAACTTCAAGCATCACAATTTGTGAAATATGTGTGATTTGGAAACATATAGAAATCATTTAGGATTCAAAATTAAGAAATAAAGAAGGGTTAGTTGGAAAATTATACCCAAGAAATATACAAATGAAATAAAATGTTTTATTTTGTAAAATGCAAGAATATTAAGAATAAAATTAAAGATTGAAGTAAGTTAGAGAAAAAACTTGGCATGTCATAGATTTTAATGAATGTAGCAAAGCTCAGAAAAGTTATCTCTTCAACTCACTGAAGATAATTTTTGGACAGATTCTTTCAGAAATATTTCATGAACACATAGAATATGTCAAATTCAGTGACTGAGTTTCCTTAATGATTGATCTGAAATAAATCTAAATTAAATGATTTTTTAAAACTTGTAGGTGACATTTTCTTAGATTTTGTAAATGAAAAAAGATGGTGGATATTGTTAAATGACAAAATAAGTCACAATCAAGGGTAAAGTAATAACCCATTTTTTCTTCCTTTTGTTTCTAAGAACTGATGCTTTAGAGATTTATATTTTACATTATTTTTCTCTTAAAATTACCTTAACTGTGTCTTTGATTTGAAATCTCAAAATTAATAACTGGACAGATCTATTGGTCCCATGTCACCATGCTGCTATACTAACAGGTATATTTCATGTGATAACTTTCCAGATAAAAGCATGATTTGGAAGCTTGGGCATCAAATTCTCAAGCTTTCTTTTTTAGGAAAGTGGTTTTGAGGAAATACGATATTCCATAGAAGTTGAGACTTTTTCATATTGCTTAAAATATTGTATAAACTACTTTAATCACTTTGAGGAATAAACCAAAAGCTCTGATTCTAAACTTGCAAAAGCTGTAAGCTTAACACTGGAAGCATCATCCAATGCCTTTGAAGTTAAATATCCTGCTTCTTCATATGATGTCTTTAAATGTATTTGAGGGCAGAATTATTTCCTTTTGTAATATGGTGACTCTCTACTACACTTGTAGATTAAAATGAATGTGTTTCTCTGAAATCAAGTGAGTCTACGTAATGGGCCAGTTTGAAGTCATCTTTATCCTTATCTCAGGAGAATTGTTGCTACTTCTTAAAAACCTCATGTTGGATCCAAGTATCTTGCTTTTTAATTTTGATTCTGAAATCTGATCATTTTATTCTATTGAAGAAATAACTGAATTTTCCATTTCCTGTAACACTGAGTACCAACAATTTCAGCAACATTGAGGACTAATTATTTTAAATAAGTTAACTCATGTATTTTTCACAGTTAAGCCATGATGTAGCTACTGTTATTTTCACCCAATGTATAGATAAAGGAATTGAAAATCTTGGAAGTTTTATAATTTGTTCAGGGTCTTGTAGCTGGGACATGGCAGAACTAGAACTCAAACCTAGGAAATCTGGATCTACGCTATTAAGCTAAATTAAATCTTAAATGATATGCTGTAAAACTTCAGTAAACATGTTGGCTAACGTACAAGAATCCTGTTTTTTTAATGCATTACTGTGTTAGAAAGAAAATATGGGTGAAATCAGAGGCCAAGAGCAGTATGAAAGCAGAAAATACAGGAAAGAAATTTGCAAAGAATTTGACAGTTGCCCCAGAGGGAATCTCCTAATTTCCTTGAGCATTGTTTTCACTGGGAGTAGGAGACGAAGCCTAGGGCCAAACCAATGAATGAATTTAGTTCAGAGGTTCCTAAACCAGTACTTTACCTTCAATGCATAGGTGAGATTTTCAAAAGAATATAATAGCCTAAGTAGGTATAGGTCATGTTATATTATCACCAAATGAGTTTACTTCAAACCTTTGGGAAAAAAACCTTCTAGTGTTCAGAACTTTTTGGATTTCTGAATTGTGAATAAAGGTTTTGAGATCTGTAGTATATCCACTGTAGAGAGAATGAAGCAACTTGAAAAAGTTCTCATTTCTTTGAGAACAACTTCTTTGTTCTTAAAAATTATAGTCAAAGAGAAAAAATAAACTAAATTAAATATATTTGTAAATCTACAAAATTACAATTTTAAATTAAAAAGACCCTTCTACAATTTAAAATATTTTGTAATATATAGATTTTTTAAAAAATTAAAGTAATCAGAGCTCAAATTCAATTCTGGTTTTAAGCCATAACATTTTTATAACTTTAAGGGATATTTGGGACTCACTGTAAACATGTGGAGTTAGAGTAAGAAATTTATATTTTCATTTATTCATATTTATAATCCTACAGAAAAAATAGTGAGTATTCATTTTGAATCTGGTAGAATATAACCTTAGGACATTACAATTGCATTTCAGCATGTAAACTTGATTTGCAAAATCTTTTTTGACAGGGGATTATGCCAAATGTATTTTATTGTCTCATTGACAAGTGCATAGATTCTGGTATATTTTATTTTGTATTTGACATGAAGCATCAATGGAATACATGTGTAGGCTTTGTGTTCATGTATCCCTTCAACAAAATCTAATATGACTGTATCTCTTAATTTAAATACTTAATCTATTGAATGATTTTTAGCTTTCTTGTATAAAACTTTCTTAGAGATATTTGAAGATTTTCCTTTCCCATTCAACTATTCTTTCATGAAAAATCTATGATATACTCACAAGAAGAGCATAAGTAGAAAAAAATATTTGAAGAAACAAACACTCAAATTAGACCATAACTCTTTTTTTGTTCCTGTTCACCCTTTACATTATATGTAATACAACAAAAAGTTTTCCCTGAGATATATTTCTGATGATACATATTATTGAAGACACTGGAATAGGAATGAGACCTCCTTGGGTGCCAAAGTTATATTGGGACATTGAAACAGGCCTCAAGTAAAATAGGATCACATGGCTGTAAGGAAAGCTTCTTAATCCTGACAAAAACTCTGTGAGGAAGACATTGTTGCTATGATTGTTATTTTTATTGCCCACATCTTTTAGCTATGATAAAGGTTAACACAATAACACAAGGCATTTTAAAGTGTCAGACCAAGACTTAAACACAAGCCTTCTTATTCTACATTCTCTGTAATTTTAGCAAGGCTGCCAGAAGAATAACTTTGGACATGGCCTTTCAGTCTTTTATTCTTCTTGTAATGAGACTCCTTTTAAAAATGCATTAGACAATTGTATAATGTAATGAAAGTAAGGGTTGAAGTTTCAATATGTATAATTAATTGGTTTCAGTTAAGTAGAAGACTGAACTAACTGAGCACATATGTTAATGACTGTTAAGAAACAAATTTGTTTGATGTTAATCTCAAAAATTAAAAAAGTGAAGTGTTGCACCTCCTCTTAGGAGCTGTTACTTTAGTCATATTGATTGCTGTCACTGCTAGGAGCCATTGCAAAATGCTGACCAGAGAATTAAACATTACAAACTGTAAGCCTATATTATCACTATTTTAATACTCAACTTACCCCAGATATAGCCAGTGGGAGCCGCTTCAAAATGGTTCCCTGACTTTTTGACTTGCCCTTATTATTATCTGAGAACTCACTTAGCTTCTGCAATGGCAAGATGTTGCTAACTTAATTTTTCTATGCCCCAGCTCTGGAATCATCCAAATCATTAAGGATCCAGATTCCTAATACTTGAGAATGATATTATAAACTAAAATCTTGATGCTAGTGTACCCTTTGCTACCTGTATACCATTGCTTCTAAATTCTCTCAGCAGACAGAGTGACTAGGGAATATATGTACACCATCTATCAACTATCTATCTCATCTATCTCTAAAATATGCATACAGTATATTTTATATATGTGCATATATATTTATTTATAGTTCATCTATATATTTAAATATCTATATTTAAAGCCATGAATTCACATACTTCTGATCCAAGATTCTAGAGTTTGTTTTAATATTTCTTTTTTTTTTATTTGTAGCTGCCTTCGTCAACTATGAGAGACCTGCATCTCATTACCTTTAACGTAATTACTCATTTGCTGAAACTTGTAACATACAGTATATTGTTTATCCATATCACAGAAAAAAACGTAATTAACTAACTCAGGAGCAATATTTGTTTACAGTTATTTAGTTATTTGCTTATTGTGTGGTATTTATTATATTTACAAATAATGAAATACACTTTATTATTAGGCATTTATATACATTAAGTGTAATGCACAAAATTTAACTGTGATATTAGATAAAGTTTGAAATATTCATTTGCCCATGTACTCCATACCCTTAATAAGATTTAGAGCATTCATACCAACACAGAAAGTTCCCTCGTGTCCTTCCCTGTCAACCCATGCTCCTACTCATTCTTCAGACTGACTTGGTTTCCTGCTAATCGGGTTGTTACTGGCTCCCTCAGAACCATTCCCTTTCAAACTTACAGTAAGTATATCAGTATAAAGGCACCTGAGTGATTTCAAGTCAGGAGTATTTGGGGCTAATTTTATAAGAATACATTTTTTAAAAAGTATTTGCTTATTATTTTCACCCATTTGCTTGTCAATTCTCTGCATGTTGCCTTACACAATTTGATGTAAAACTGTGAAGTGGTGGATTGTGCTCCTCTGTCTTTAAAGTCTATTTAAATCCTTTCAAAGGGAGTTGGTTATTATCTTTGATGAATTATTTCTGCTAAAATCATTCTTTCAGCTTGCCAAATAGGACTTTTCCACTTGCATCTGTTTCTTCTTTTTTTAAGGCAAAATATCACTATCAACTTATATGTACTCTTTCTAATATACTTTTACCTGTGTTTTCTTTTTTTTTACTCTTCCTACTAAACTCAATTAATGAGTTGTGTTCATTTAAGTACCAGAAGTTCTATTCTTAATCAAAGCTCTCTAATTCTATATTTCACTTTTAATGTCCTCCCTTTAAGTTGCCTGGATGATTTTAAATTATGACCTTCTTACTAATTTTATACATAATTAACAATACTATACTCAATTTATCTAAAATCTTAAGAGTATTTGGCAGCTATAGGGATTATTTTCTAAGTATTTTTAAATGATATTATGGTGTTACAATTACATGACTCGTTGTGATAGATTGACTTCAACTTAGTGTCAATTCTTCACATTTCCATTAATCAAACCCTTCTTTGCAGCTCCTCACATCAAGAGATCAGGTGTCTCTTCCTACTCCTAACATCTAAGCTGGGTTTATAACTTGCTTTTACCATAAGGATGTGACAGAAATGATAGTGTTCCAGTTCCCAGCTTAGATTTTAAGAGGCTTTATAAGCTTCTAAGAAGTCTACCACTGCTCTGTGAACAAACCTGGCTAACCTACTGGATAATGAGAGATATATAGCTAAGTCATCTACAATCTACCCAATCAGCAGACATGTGTATAAGGTTATCATAAGCCATCTGTCCTCCAGCCAACTGGTAAGCTAGCAGCTGGCGTATGAGCGACCCCAGCCAAAATCAACTGAGCATGGACCACATCATCAGAACCTCCTACCTGAGCTGCAGATTGATGAACATAATTAATGTTTATTCTGTTAGGCCAACAAATTTGGGGTGATAGGTTATGCAGCAGTAGCTAGCCAATACAGAGGACTTTCTTAAAAACATGCTTTTAAATATGTTGTTGGTATAGATTTTTGAAAGGTGATGGATAATGTGTGAAAATTAAATATATTTCCAGATACAGAAATTTGGACAACTGAAACACTTTCACTAAATAAATAAATTTATACTTCAAAATTTAATGATGTTGAAGGACTTTAATATCCTTCATGTCCAAAGATTAGATCACAGATACTTATGATAATCCTATTAAATTTTATAGAGAGATTGCCTTTCTTAGAGGGTGGGAGGGGTGCATGCTGATACTTGAAGCCACAAGCTGTAATTTGATGATAATTAATCTGTTTGTTTTCTGGACTGATGAAATACTTAGTTTTGGGCATTGTGAAACATATTAATTATGCCCCTTAAATTGACACTTTAATCTACTGTACTCCTACTCAAATCCAAAATTTTTCTCTCATTATTTGCCTACTATGATATTACAGTCATAACAAAGCATCATATTTTTGGATCCAGAATATTATGGTCACTTTAAAGAACAAAAATAGATTAGTATCTATAGGTTTTAATTCATTAAAGACAGAGACCATCAAATATCAGAAAATAATTTGTGAATATATGATGATGACCAACAAAGGAAAAATACATATTACAATTTCCTTTACAATATGAGAAGTATTTAAAAAGGCTTTTGATGGCTTCATCAAGAGCTTTTTTTCTGCAGCTGAGAGAAAATGTTGGAAGGTACAGTGCAGTTCTTCACAAGCTATCTGTGGTGAAAGATTGTATTTATTCTTTGATTGAAATCCATTTAAGATAGATACGCTTGTAAAATGCAGTAAAATGAATTGTCAGAAAAGTGAAATAAAAGCCCCATTTTTATTAGATTAAATATATATAATATTATTAGGTCAAATTTCTCATTTCATTTTTTTTTTACTGACAGGTAACAAGGAATTCATGGACTATCATCATTTTTTGTGGATATCTGTTGTTTTTGTCTATTGTCACTTTCTTTTCTTTTTCTTAAAAATAATATCCAAAGTCTCATTTACTTGGGATATTGACAGTCTGCCAACTTATCCTGCTCTGATCTCAACTCAGGGAGAAGTATCTGAGTCAAACTGAACAATCAAAATACCCAAAGTCCTTCAAACAATGACTGGTCCAAAGTAAGACCAAACAGGTCAAGTAGGGCCAGTAAAAATCATTCTTACAGAGGTTTATGGATGCTGAGAGAGAGATAATCTATATTTTCTCTGAAATCTTGAGTATTAAGGGTCATGTAATTTGGGTTTCCCAAGGCCAATATTGCCATCAATACACCATCCATATGCCAAAGTCACTGAAACAATATAAGCATAGAGGGTGGAAAAAGAAAATATGGGTTAGTTTTTGCATTACTTTAGGTAGGCTAATTGTTGTAAGCCAACCCCTAAATCTCAGTAGTTCTACAAAACAGAAGTTTCTTACTTGAGTCTCAGTCCAATGTAGTTTGGACACTCTCCACCACACAGTCATTTAGGGATCTATACTTCTTCCTACATGTTACTATGCCACTTATAGAGCATCCTCTATCGCTATATTTAGTTTGCAGATTGGAAGAGAGGAGGGAGAAGAACACTGGAGATTTATTTGGGGCCCAGAAATGCTATATATCACTTCTGCCCAAATTCTCTCCATCAGAACTCAATCACATGGCACCTGCTAGCTGTAAAAGAGGCTGGAAAATGATGTCTAGTGTGCACTTAGGAGGAAAAGAAAATGTGATTTCTGATCACTTTTCAGGTTCTGCCTCAATGTTTAAGAATTATACAAATGAACAAGAAAAGGAACATACATTTGCAAGTAAAAAGAACAGATGCTGAGACAGTCAGATGGTGTAAAAATGAAAGGAATTGGGATATGGGGATTTTCTTCCTTATGAAAGCATATGAGTGAAAATCTTAATTCAACAAGGTAGAATGAGGAAGACATGTGCTTCACATTCTAGTCCTGAGATTCACAATCTGCGAAAAAGCAGTTTTCTTCCATGAAAGCCATGTCCTAGAAGAGAGCCAGTTTTCAATTAAGCTGTGATAAGGCAAAGCCTTCAACAAAAAGCTCTGAGGATGCCAGCTGTTGGTTTACAAAATAATTGGGGTTTGATCTAGCACAGTGGACAACATTGGAATTGGGGCAGCAAGGGGAGGTTAGGTTGGAAGAAAAGTAGTCAAAAGCAATATGGGGATGAATACATGAAGGGACACATGCCCAGAGTGGCTTCTATCTCGTGTAGTGACCAGGGATAACAGTGAGATGAGGATGGTGCATCTAGCTTAATGATGTAAAATATATGAATTGGCTAATGAAGAAATAATAAATTGATATAATTGATGAAATGATATCTTCTAAGATTATGTAGTTACTTAGGTAGTAAATTAGTGAGAGAAAACATACTTTCATGACTATAACAAAAACATTAATTTCAAAACTGATGAACATGTATAGCTTATCAATGAATGTTAATCCAGGTATAAAAGTTACACCAGAAGGATGGAATAGTAGCAAGACATATATGAGGGACACAAGTAAGAATGTATCATTTTGAAAGGGTACAAAACTATGCAAAGAATTTAAACTTAACTGAGAAGCAAACGGATGAAAATAGAGAATGGTAGTGTTAGTAGGAAGAAAAATTAGCAAAAGTGACAAAAATTATTTTGCCTAGAACATGTTAATCAAAATGGAGAATGAAGTTTCTAAGAAGAATAATGTAAATAATTTGCATTATTGACACCATGGAAGAATGCATTAGAAAAAGATAGGCATAACATTAAAGAATATAGGTTCACTATTAACTATATACAATTTGGAAGAATCAAAAAACAAAATGTGAATTAAAAGTATCTTGTTAAATTACTTGATGGCAAAATCTAACCTAAAATAGTGTGAGGCTACTTACAAATATTCATCCCACTTGCTATTTTAACACAGAAATATCAATTTTGGACTCTATGTGTGGTGCTTTTTACTACTGTGCATGTTAAAGAATACTTAGCATATGCCTGCATTAAAGTTCAAAAATCCAAAAATTTATTAATTCTTAAACATATATTCCTTAAGAATTTCAGTGCCAATGTCCTTGTCCCAGCCATGAGACACAGCCACCTCCCGCCACTGTAGGAGACCCTCCAACACTAGCAGAGTTGCCAGTACAAACAGCATGCCAAGTAAACAACAACAAAATACTGGAGAGGGGGAAGATGGCGGAAGAGTAAGACGCGGAGATCACCTTCCTCCCCACAGATACATCAGAAATACATCTACACGTGGAACAACTCCTACAGAACACCTACTGAACGCTGGCATAAGACCTCAGACCTCCCAAAAGGCAAGAAACTCCCCACGTACCTCGGTAGGGCAAAAGAAAAAAGAATAAACAGAGACAAAAGGATAGGGACGGGACCTGCACCAGTGGGAGGGAGCTGTGAAGGAGGAAAGTTTTCCACACACTAGAAGCCCCTTCGCGGGCGGAGGCTGCGGGTGGCGGAGTGGGGGAGCTTCGAAGCCGCGGAGGAGAGCAGAGCAACAGGGGTGCAGTGGGCAAATTGGAGAGATTCCCGCACAGAGGATCGGTGCCGACCAGCACTCACCAGCCTGAGAGGCTTGTCTGCTCACCTGCTGGGGTGGGCGGGGTTGGGAGCTGAGGCTCGGGCTTCGGTCGGAGCGCAGGGAGAGGACTTACAGCGTGAGCACAGCCTGAAGGGGTTAGTGCACCACGGCTGGCCGGGAGTGAGTCCGGGAAAAAGGCTGGACCTGCCGAAGAGGCAAGAGACTTTTTCTTCCCTCTTTGTTTCTTGGTGTGCGAGGAGAGGGGATTAAGAGCACTGCTTAAAGGAGCTCGAGAGACAGGCGCGAGCCGCAGCTAAAAGCGTGGACCCCAGAGACGGGAATGAGACGCTAAGACTGCTGCTCCCGCCACCAAGAAGCCTGTGTGCGAGTACAGGTCACTCTCCACACCCCCCTTCCGGGGAGCGTGTGCAGCCCGCCACTGCTAGGGTCCCGTGATCCAGGGAAAACTTCCCCGGGAGAACGCACGGCGAGCCTCACGCTGGTGCAACGTCACGCCGTCCTCTGCCGCCGCAGGCTCGCCGCGCATGCGTACCCCTCCCTCCCCCCGGCCTCAGTGAGCCAGAGCTCGCGAATCAGCGGCTCCTTTAACCCCGTCCTGTCTGAGCGAAGAACAGACGCCCTCCAGCGACCTACACGCAGAGGTGGGGCCAAATCGAAAGTCAAACCCCGGGAGCTGTGCGAACAAAGAAGAGAAAGGGAAATCTCTCCCAGCAGCCTCAGGAGCAGCTGATTAAATCTCCACAATCAACTTGATGTACCCTGCATCTGTGGAATATGTAAATAGACAACGAATCATCGCAAATTGAGGAAACTGAGGAGGTGGACTTTGAGAGCAAGATTTATTATTTTTTCCCCTTTTCCTCTTTTTGTGAATGTGTATGTGTATGCTTCTGTGTGAGATTTTGTCTGTATACCTTTGCTTAGACCATCTGTCCTAGGGTTCTATCCACTTTTTTTTTTCCTTAAAAATTTTTTTTTCTTAATAATTATATTTATACTTTAATAACTTTATTTTACCTTTATTTTATTTTCTTTATTTTATTTTCTTTATTTTATTTCTTTTATCCTCTTTCTTTCTTATATACAAGCAACTCTGTGCCAATAAAATGGACAACCTGGAAGAAATGGACAAATTCTTGGAAATGCACAACCTGACAAGACTGAATCAGGATGAAATAGAATATATGAATAGACCAATCACAAGCACTGAAATTGAAACTGTGATTAAAAATCTTCGAACAAACAAAAGCCCAGGACCAGATGGCTTCACAGGCAAATTCTATCAAACATTTAGAGAAGAGCTAACACCTATCCTTCTCAAACTCTTCCAAAATATAGCAGAGCGAGGAACACTCCCAAACTCATTCTACGAGGCCACCATCACCCTGATACCAAAACCAGACAAGGATGTCACAAAGAAAACTACAGGTCAATATCACTGATGAACATAGATGCAAAAATCCTCAACAAAATACTAGCAAACAGAATCCAACAGCACATTAAAAGGATCATACACCATGATCAAGTGGGGTTTATTCCAGGAATGCAAGGATTCTTCAATATACGCAGATCAATCAATGTGATACACCATATTAACAAACTGAAGAAGAAAAACCATATGATCATCTCAATAGATGCAGAGAAAGCTTTCGACAAAATTCAACACCCATTTATGATAAAAACCCTCCAGAAAGTAGGCATACAAGGAACTTCCCTCAACATAATAAAGGCCATATATGACAAACGCACAGCCAACATTGTCCTCAATGGTGAAAAACTGAAACCATTTCCACTAAGATCAGGAACAAGACAAGGTTGCCCACTCTCACCACTCTTATTCAACATAGTTTTGGAAGTTTTAGCCACAGCAATCAGAGAAGAAAAGGAAATAAAAGGAATCCAAATTGGAAAGAAGAAGTAAAGCTGTCACTGTTTGCAGATGACATGATACTATACATTGAGAATCCTAATAATGCTACCAGAAAACTACTAGAGCTAATCAATGAATTTGGTAAAGTAGAAGGATACAAAATTAATGCACAGAAATCTATGGCATTCCTATACACTAATGATGAAAAATCTGAAAATGAAATCAAGAAAACACTCCCATTTACCATTGCAACAAAAAGAATAAAATATCTAGGAATAAACCTACCTAAGGAGACAAAAGACCTGTATGCAGAAAATTATAAGACACTAATGAAAAAAATTAAAGATGATACAATTAGATGGAGAGATATACCATGCTCCTGGATTGGAAGAATCAATATTGTGAAAATGACTCTACTACCGAAAGCAATCTACAGCTTCAATGCAATCCCTATCTAACTACCACTGGCATTTTTCACAGAACTAGAACAAAAAATTTCAAAATTTGTTTGGAAAAACAAAAGACCCCGAATAGTCAAAGCAATCTTGAGAACGAAAAACGGAGCTGGAGGTATCAGGCTCCCTGACTTCAGAGTATACTACAAAGCTAGACTAATCAAGAAAGTGTGGTACTGGCACAAAAAGAGAAAGATAGTTCAATGGAACAGGATAGAAAGCCCAGAGATAAACCCACGCACATATGGTCAACTTATCTTTGATAAAGGAGGCAGGAATGTACAGTGGAGAAAGGACAGCCTCTTCAATAAGTGGTGCTGGGAAAAGTGGACAGGGACATGTAAAAGTATGAGATTAGATCATTCCCTAACACCATACACAAAAATAAGCTCAAAATGGATTAAAGACCTTAATGTAAGGCCAGAAACTATCAAACTCTTAGAGGAAAACATAGGCAGAACACTCTATGACATAAATCACAGCAAGATCCTTTTGGACCCACCTCCTAGAGAAATGGAAATAAAAACAAAGATAAACAAATGGGACCTAATGAAACTTCAAAGCTTTTGCACAGCAAAGGAAACCATAAACAAGACCAAAAGACAACCCTCAGAATGGGAGAAAATATTTGCAAATGAAGCAACTGACAAAGGATTAATCTCCAAAATTTATAAGCAGCTCATGCAGCTCAATAGCAAAAAAACAAACAACCCAATCCAAAAATGGGCAGAAGACTTAAATAGGCATTTCTCCAAAGAAGAGATACAGACTGCCAACAAACACATGAAAGAATGCTCAACATCATTAATCATTAGAGAAATGCAAACCAAAACTACAATGAGATAACATCTCACACCAGTCAGAATGGCCATCATCAAGAAATCTAGAAACAATAAATGCGGGAGAGGGTGTGGAAAAAAGGGAACACTCTTGCACTGCTGGTGGGAATGTGAATTGGTACAGCCACTATGGAGAACAGTATGGAGGTTCATTAAAAAACTAAAAATAGAACTACCACATGACCCAGCAATCCCTCTACTAGGCACATACCCTGAGAAAACCGTAATGCAAAAAGAGACATGTACCAAAATGTTCATTGCAGCTCTATTCACAGTAGCCCGGAGATGGAAACAACCTAAGTGTCCATCATCGGATGAATGGATAAAGAAGATGTGGCACATATAGACAATGGAATATTACTCAGCCATAAAAAGAAACGAAACTGAGCTGTTTGTAATGAGGTGGATAGACCTAGAGTCTGTCATACAGAGTGAAGTAAGTCATAAAGAGAAAGACAAACACCGTATGCTAACACATATATATGGAATTTAAGGAAAAAAAATGTCATGAAGAACCTAGGGGTAAAACAGGAATAAAGACACAGACCTACTTGAGAATGGACTTGAGGATATGGGGAGGGGGAAGGGTAAGCTCTGACAAAGCGAGAGAGTGGCATGGACATATATACACTACCAAACGTAAGGTAGATAGGTAGTGGGAAGCAGCCGCATAGCACAGGGAGATGAGCTCAGTGCTTTGTGACCGCCTGGAGGGGTGGGATAGGGAGGGTGGGAGGGAGGGAGATGCAAGAGGGAAGGGATGGGGGAACAGATGTATATGTATGACTGATTCACTTTGTTATAAAGCAGAAACTAATTAAAAAAATAAACTACAATGAGATATCATCTCACACCAGTCAGAATGGCCATCATCAAAAAATCTAGAAACAATAAATGCTGGAGAGGGTGTGGAGAAAAGGGAACACTCTTGCACTGCTGGTGGGAATGTGAATTGGTACAACCACTATGGAGAACAGTATGGAGGTTCCTTAAAAAACTACAAATAGAACTATCATATGACCCAGCAATCCCACTACTGGGCATATACCCTGAGAAAACCATAATTCACAAAGAGTCATGTACCAAAATGTTCATTGCAGCTCTATTTACAATAGCCAGGACATGGAAACAACCTAAGGGTCCATCATCGGATGAATGGATAAAGAAGATGTGGCACATATATACAATGGAATATTATTCAGCCATAAAAAGAAACAAAATTGAGCTATTTGTAATGAGGTGGATGGACCTAGAGTCTGTCATACAGAGTGAAGTAAGTCAGAAAGAGAAAGACAAATACCATATGCTAACGCATATATATGGAATTTAAGAAAAGAAAATGTCATGAAGAACCTAGGGGTAAGACAGGAATAAAGACACAGACCTACTGGAGAATGGACTTGAGGATATGGGGAGGGGGAAGGGTAAGCTCTGACAAAGTGAGAGAGTGGCATGGACATATATACACTACCAAATGTAAAATAGATAGCTAGTGGGAAGCAGCCGCATAGCACAGGGAGATCAGCTCGGTGCTTTGTGACCACCTAGAGGTGTGGGATAGGGAGGGTGGGAGGGAGGGAGATGCAAGTGGGAAGAGATATGGGAACATATGTATATGTATAACTGATTCACTTTGTTATAAAGCAGATACTAACACACCATTGTAAAGCAATTATACTCCAATAAAAATGTAAAACAAAAACAAAAACAAAAACAAAAAACCAACAAAATATCAAGTAATTCTGAATTGTATACACAATATTGCATCACCAAAAATATGGCATTTTGTAGAAGAATGTAGCTGTATCATCACTCAATAGTATAATAAATTAAAATAAAGTGAAAGAGTTAATGTCAAAAAAGAAAGAATTTCAGTTAAGGGACAATGGTTTTGAATACACTTAAAAAAATTTCTACTTGAGAATTATTTCAATATGGATCAACAACAACAAAAAAAGAGATAATAAAAGATTGTAAATATTAAATCTAAGAATTTTTTATTACCGGAATTTTATATATCAAGTTCATCAGAAAAGCAAGATGTTTGAGGATTACAGCCTTTCAAAAAGCAAAGTACTAGAAAAATAAAAAAAAAAATTTGAAAATTGACATTCTAGGCATATTAAACACTAACAACCTCTAGCCTGATCTTACTTTGATCCCTTCACATTTTTATTACTATTTGATTTGTAAATTGAAGCAAATATGACTTTATTATGTTTTCTTGTGATAATACAAAAATTACTAATAATTAGACACATGAGCCATTTTGAATGTTTTGAGATGACAATATGTAAATTTAATACACCTTTGGTATGTAGGCTACTTCCAGTTTATAAATTAAAAATTTTTGATTAGTAGTTAATACCCTCAGTCTTCTGTCCAAAATGGTTAAATTTTCATAAAGAAGATATACTCTCTTTTTTTTATACACCTCTTCCTCATGATGAGCTTGCATTAATTACCTGACAGGGGCAATGCACACCAAATTAAACAACACCTTTATTTTACAGGTACACCAGAAACATTTTCAGAAGGTAATATCATCCAAGAAAAAAAACATAAAACATAAGTGGTTATAAATTTTTTTAACATTTTTGAAATTTAGAAATTCATTTAAAAGTCCCTACTTACTTTAAACGTTTATAATAGTGATTTCATTCTAACTATGTTGATTCCAAGTCTAACTGGGTAATCCTGCAGCATTGGGAAGCTTGCCCATCTCCTAATGTAGTAAATATTTATTACCTGTCCTCATATTCAATCAGCCACCCGAGAGTAGCACAATACAATTAATAAACCATAGAACCCCTTCTCTTCATGGTTTAGAGATGCTGAAATCTCTAACCTCCTCCCCATTCTCCATTTCACTTGTTGAGTATGTTATAGTCTTTCCTAAGAACCTAGTTGGTAAAAATGAATATAGACCTAGGAGTGAGGAGAGTAATTAAGATTCTGTTGTTTTGAATTTTGGACGGTGAGCTGTTTCCCCAGTAGTTATTAACAATAAAGAAAATTTACAAAATATCTTGTAAGTTATTTCTTTTATTCAGAAACAGAAGCTGTGTGAGTGTTTTGGGTATAGCAGTGGTGATCCAGGTAAAGAGCAATGATCCTTGAAAAGACTAAAAAATAATGTTAAAAATCAAAGAGACAGCCAACACCTTAGGTCCTCAAAAGAAAAAAATTGAGCATCTGGAAAGGTGCTACTGTATCAAAAAGCCAGCTTATTCAAAGATGGATTGTTACCCTTTCAATTATTAATATTTTGAATCCTATCTTTGTCTCCTACACTCCCCTAGTTTAATTGCAGAACCTGCTTTTGTCTTTAAAATTTGCGGTCATCATTTTCACTCTCTGATTAAAAATATAATAACCATGGACTGATTTTATAATAGTATAATATTAATACTGTTATGTTTATTGAGCAAGTTCTATGTGAATAAACTCTTAGGGCTTTAAACTTTAATCACAAGGTCACATGCCTAGTGTAACATTCTAAGATTGAAGTATGTACTTGTGGTAATAACTTGAGATAGGAACATTTCTTTTTTTTTCCTTTTCCAAGAGAATACTTCTTCCTTCCTTATAGTATAAATACCTGAGTACAAACCCAGAGAACTGCAAGCTGCTAGGCTCAGTAGCAGTCAATCTTTGCAGGGAATTTCTTTTTTTTTTTTTTTTTTTTTTTTTTTTTTTTTTTTTGCTGTACGTGGGCCTCTCACTGTTGTGGCCTCTCCCGTTGCGGAGCACAGGCTCCGGACGCGCAGGCTCAACGGCCATGGCTCACGGGCCCAACCGCTCCGCGGCATGTGGGATCCTCCCAGACCGGGGCACGAACCCGTGTCCCCTGCATCGGCAGGCGGACTCTCAACCACTGCGCCACCAGGGAAGCCCCTGCAGGGAATTTCTAACCATAGTTGTACTCTCCCTCCTCTGCCTACTGCCCCATCCTGGGCCAGCTATCCAACCTGGCTACCAGTGGAAAAAACAGTGGGGAGTTTTGAGGGACCAGAACAGTACAAAAGAGTTTTGGTGAACCTAAAAATGATTTCCACTTCCCTTCTACCTCTAGGGATGATTTTTAGAAAAATTTGATTAAAACAGTCATATTTGTTGGTTTTATAGAGTGGTCTGGTGACTGTTAACTTTTCTACAATTTGCTACATGTTGACAACTCACTGAAATAAATCATTTCAGTAAGGCATGACTGAAAAATCTTGTAGTGTTGCCAGAAGGAACATGGGTTTTTATGCACAGTCAGGCACAGAAGATGATGAAAAGAATTCTGATAGTGCTTATTGTGGTAGAAGTGAGCTGAGTGCACAGAAACTGATTCAGGTGAGGGATTGACTGTGAACCCAAAAGAACTGCGTGGCACTAGTTAATGGGATAATTGTGGGGCTTATGGAGAGATGAGACCACTTTTCTGAGGATCCACTAAACCAGAAGCCAAGAAGCTTGGAAAGGACAGAGAGCTACCTGAGAATTCTGATCTATTTGTACTAAGAACAGCAAAAACCCCAGCCTACCCAGACCCCTGGTGGGCAGATATGATGTACAGACAGCCACATGGGTGTAAGTGACATCATCAGGCTTTAAAATTAGAAAGACTGAGAAAGTAACCCCCTTCCTTCAAATTCCACTGAGATCTGTAAGTGTCCACTTAAATAAATATTTCACCAACATTTGTATGCAGGTGCTTAGACTTTAGAAGAGAGAAAAGGGGTGAAAGAAATAAATTAGGAAAAATGTACCAGGGATCATGGTGAAAACACTGCTGGGGATCTTTGTCAGTTATCCTCAGATTGCCAGGTGAGAGGAAGACAAAACTTGGAAAGAAAGCCTTGAATGGGTAACACCTGAATAACTGAATACATTCATTGATTGATACTTTCTGCTAAAGAGACTAAGTTGCAGAGTTTTAGTCTCAGGTAAGTAACAATGATAAATAAACTGTACCCAAAGTCATTGAGCCAGTTCATGGCAAAACTAGAATGTATACCTGGTCCCTTCTGTCTTGAAATACTTTGTTCTAAACTATAATTTAATCTTGTCTCTCCCCATATCCCCAAATATCCAAGTACCTAATGACAACTCCCTTCCTTGTGCAACCTAGACTTGATGTTCCCACCCTGATCAAGTTCAGTCAGTGAGTTTCACTTCCTTTTCATTATCCATGTCTGGCAAAACACTGAACTTGGAATGATTCATCTTTCTTATACAATGGTTGCTGGGAGCTGGTGAGGGGAAATATCACAAATTTTCAGACCGGTACAAGGAAACTATATTCTTCTCTAAGTAAAACTAGGCTTTCAAATCTTTCTTTAAATTTTACTTTGTATCCTTGGGAAATTATTTATCATACATTGTAAATTGCTTTGTTTACACTTTCTATGCTCAAACTTCCCACATCTGCTTGCACTTGGGAAATATGCCCCTTCTCTTGTTAAAGACTAATCTCTCAATTTCTATTTTAACACTTTCTTACCTCTTTAGGGACTTATTCTACGGTTATCACATATCCCTCCTATATTTTCTAATTCTTTCTATTGATTATTTTTTTCATTAGAATTTAAAATGTTCAAGTCTCTCCTAGCAAAGTACCAACCACATCTTCTTACCTGAAATAGTATCTCCTCTTGACTTCCTAAACTCTAACAGATCATCTACCAGCTTTCTGGCTACTCATTTACAATTCTTAGATAATCTCAAAGGTTTTAATGCATGTTTGCAAAGTGGATGCATCAGAATTACCTAATTCTGGTATGAGAAAATACAGGTTCTGAAGCCCCACACAGTATTTACTGGATCCCAGGGTATGGGTATTTATTCTTTAAAACTCCTCAGGTTTCTGCTGCACTGCCAGGTTTATGAGCATAGTTAAAATGTTTTTCTTCCTTTGTCTATCACTTCTATGTTGGTATTCTTTATGATTCTGTTCTGAGCCCCTGATTTAATTTTCTCTATGGACCGTTTCACACGTTCCTATGTCATCAGTTATGATAGAAAAGTGAAATCTCACTTTTCTATAATTACAGCCTGGTTATATCAATTACTTCTTTTGTGACTTGGGCACGTCCCTTATGTGTGTGCTTCAGTTTCCATTGTTCTAAATAAGGATAATAATAATAAAAAAATTCTACATAGAATTTTCTGGAAGGATTATAATCATTGTAAAGCCCTTAGAAGAGTGCTCAGCATATAGTAAAAATAGATGGAAGATCGACAGATAGACACATAGATTATAGACAGACAGATAGATAGATAGATAAGTAATCACTTAGCTGAGCTTAGCTCGAATTGGTGACCAGAAAATCATGAATAGATAAACTGCTTATTGTTTAAAGACATTACATTTTGGGGTGATTTGCTACACAGAAATAGATAACATACAGAAGTCCATTTTTAGCTTTTTTTTTCTAACGAATATGTTATATGATCAAAAGTTTTGTGGTTTTTAACCCACAGGATAATACCATACTTTAACATAGAACAAATTGACCTCCACAGTCTAGAGGGGATATTAAATTATGTTACTGATTTGTTGACAGATCAAAGATACCAAGCTACTTCTTTAACACAATTTAATTGTTTCCCATACTATTCTTTGTAGAATTAGTTTAATATCCCATAATATTTCCCCATTTGTATTAGCCTTCCACATCATTCTCCACCTAACAGAATTCTATTGTCCTTATGGAATCCAGTTTAAAGTCCATCTCCTTTGAGAACATTTTCCTTCAAGACACAGAAATATTTTTTCTGTGATCTGTTATAACAAGGATAATTGTCAGTAGAATCTATCCTGAGGCTTACTTTTCCAAAATCTTCCAAAAAGTATTTGCCTTAAGAACTCTCTCTGGTGCCTTTGCCCCAAGCTCAGGCTATGACCCAACACTTTCAGAGCAGTGTAGGAAAGATTTCTGATCATCTCACATGAGAAAAAGCAATTGTGGAGCTGAGAGAAAAAAATTATGACAACTGATTTATTTTGCTCTAGTACATTGGTGAGATTCTAAAGTTTTCTAATCCTCTAAAGTAAGTAGAATATACAACAGCACCTGTAATTATAGATAATAGTTGACTGGTGAAATTGTTTTTTAAAAATGCCTTAAAATACAAAAAGAACTGCAAAAGTATTCTGATTTAAATGAATCTAGTAATAATAATAATAATAATAAAACTTCAGAGCCTTATTACTAGGAAAAGAGGCAACATGGAAATCTTCAGATTTTTCTAGACTTAACATAAAACTACATAAAAGCTTATGTTTACAGTCCCTTAATACAGAGGATCCTGACTTATAATGGTTGAATTTCACGATTTTTCAACTTTATTATGGTGTGTAAGCAATATGCACTCAGTAAAAACCATACTTCGAATTTTGAATTTCAGATTTTGATATTTTCCCCAGGCTAGTGACATATGAGATACTCTCTGGTGATGCATGATGCCACAGCTCCCAGTCAGCCACGCAATCGTGAGAATCAACAACCCATACACTCTGCAACCACTTTGTACCCACACAACCATTCTCTTTTTCACTTTCAGTACAGTATTCAATAAGTTACATGAGTCAACAATTCATTATAAAATATGCTTTGTATTAGATGATTTTACCCAACTGTAGACGAATGCAAGTGTCTCAGCACGTTTAAGGTAGGCTAGGCTGAGCTATGATGTTTGGTAGGTTAGGTGTATTAAATGCATTTTCAACTTAGGATATTTTCAACTTATGATGGCTTTATCAGCATGTAACCCCATCATAAGTCAAGAAAGATCTATATATCAGAAGTAAATATTTGTCAGTGATTGTTTGTATAGCATGAACATTGAAGCATATTAGTTTCATTTTGTATGGTTAAATGTTTCAACTGATATTTGGTAGATAAGTTTTTTTAAAGTTGGATAATTAAGTTATCCATTAACACAGACCTCACTGTAAAGCCACAGTTTTAATATTTGAACCAGTTAAGTACCTTTGAAGGCATTTTTCCTCCTAATAATGCCACTAAGGCAATATCTCACTTTTCTGACTGTGTACATTTCAAATAAAATAAAATAAGAAATGTATCAGTTAGAAAAATCATTTTCTTAGTAGAAACAAGATTTATTAAGAACTATAGGCAATATTCAATGTTATTCTTATCAGTTGAAAACTTTGCAGTATTATAAATAACAAAAATGTTATTAATTTTAGGTAGATTCTTGACTTGGTGATGTTGTTTTGGTGATTTTTTTAAATAGAGAATTTGAAGTACCTTTTAGTGCAAGAATGAACAATGGTCATGTAAAGAAGAAAGTCACTAAATGACATAAACCAAGCTATTTAATGCTGCTTTTATTATTGCCTAGAGTTCTGAGTTCTATAAATTATGGAAATTAGACCTAGTATTAATGATACATTTTTAGTTCCCTCTTGTACATTTTATAGAATTACAGATTGGAATGAGCATTGGCTGTGCCATTCATATAAATGAGCTAAGAACACCACACAAAAACTGGTTATCTGCTTTGCATTTATCTTTTTAATATGGAAACTTCTTTTTTGCAGAGATTTTAATAACTACTTCCTCCCTTGCCATCTCTTCCAACCTTTAATTGCACAGATCTAATATGTTTGCACATTAACTATGTCTGCTGAGTATCGTATCAGTCATTTATTTAGCTACCATCTAGAACTTATTTCTTCATTGGTGTTTTGTAAGTGATTGAATACATTATCAAGAAACTATATATATTTTGATATTTTAACAGCCTCACTTCAGGTAAGGTCTATGTTCTAAAATTGAATAAAATTTTTTTCTTCTGGATAAATAGAGACCTCTTTCTTTTAAATTTTAACCCTAAGTATCTAACTTTGACAAAACACTGCCCAGTCTTTGTAATTTGAGGGGAAAAATTTATAATTTTATACTGTAGGTCACACTGAAGAAGACACCCTGTACTTGTATTTGGCAGTAATAAAATGATATTCTTCAGAGATTTTAATTAAGAAGTTGAGGTTATAAAGTACTTAATGGTATTTCTCATCAAAATATTTCAAATTACTTTTTAAATATTAACTCATTAATTCTCATAGTGCTCGTGGGAGGTACTCAGGAGAACACTTCTTCATTTGAGCTCTACTCATTGTCATTTGTAAAACTCCTTTCTTATATTATAAAATAAATATTTGGAATTGTGTGGTTACACAATTGATTAATTTATATTCTCATATTATTTTTCCTGGTATATTCAAGGAGGTGCTATGTTAAGTTGAAGAAGGAACATTGGAATATAAATAAAATAAATTTGTGACATTTCTCCTCTCTAGGTTCAGACCTTGTACTAATTATGGGCTTTCACTAACTGTGTTTTACTGTGCTTTGAAGGAATATGAAAGGTAATGAATTAGGCGTTTAGAAAGATGAGGAAATGCCTGGGTCCTGAGAGATAACTGGATGGGGCTGAAACTGTGTTGATTCTAAAGCCAAGAAGACCCATGTCAAATATATTCCTTGTATACTTCACCAGTAGAGCTCTTATTAGATTAAAACACTGAGAAAGCAACTATATCCTTAGTAACAGTTTGGGTGTTATATTTTAATATGACTTTTTAAAGTATAATTATTCAGTTTTATGATAACACCACATTCATGGAGTAGGGTAGGATGGATTAATAAATGTTTACTTAATGAAAGACTGAAATCAATAACAACTAATTGGAAAGTTCAAGTAAGATGCAGTCTCATTTTGAAGCTGGAGGGACAGTTTGTTGGGGAGTAAGAAACTGAGAAAGTATAGGGCAAGAAAAGGAAATCAAAAGGATTGAAGGTATCAAAATCCTTTTGCTTTATGCAACATTTTATCTGGACTCAGTAAAGGTTAGCAAGCTATTAAAATCCATACCATGTATTATCAACTCTTAAATTAAATCAGTTTAGAATGCTACAAACCTTAAGCTTTCACATTCCAATAAGTCTATACACCAGGTAGCTTCACTCCAGCACCTTTAGTACTGTCTATAGTTTTGCTGGTCAATCTTCATCCTTTCCTCTAAGAGATGAGGATACAGACAATCTAATAATATAATAGTTAACATTTTTAAGTGTCTAATAAATATAAGAAAGTATGATGAACACTTTGCTCTTCTTTGGTAATATTACTATTATTACTCACCATGTAGGTAAACAAAAGGAATCTTAGAATGGTTAAGCAATTTGTTCAAGATCATATCACCGGAGAGTGCTAGATCCAGGATTTGAAGGTTTGTCCAATTCCAGATCCCACTTCTTCAGTGATTCTCCAGCTGGGTTCCATGAACCCAGCAGAAGCATCAGTAAACATATCATTGGTAATTTTCTAGGTTCCTTATGAAATTTTTAAATTTTGTGGGTCTCTTCAATAATTATATAAATGCATATATAAATTTTGTATTATCTAGTTAAACACTTAAAAAGAGAAAGCTACCATTTCACGTCAATATGTGTTTCCCTTTATATTTAATATCTTACTGGTGCCAAGTGCTACTTTCATTGTCAGGAACTATAGTGGAAGGGGGGAAAAAGAAGTGAACTTAGTCCACAAGTGTACATCTAAATATATGAGCACAATTGCACATTGTGAAATAATGAAATTAAAGAACAATTGAGGCAGAATTGAAAATGGTATTATAACATGCCAAACTGAGAAGAATTTGTTTGCTGCAGTCAATATCACACTCAGTTTGAGAGGTGTAAAACCTCATCTATCACATTATATTAATATTGATGATGTGCATATGGTTGCTTTTAATTTATATATATGATATATTTTAATAATATAACATAGCATATGTTTGTGTGTGTGTATATATATATATATAAAATGGTTGAATGAGAGCTGAAATATGAGGCATTACACTTAGTTTTATTATTAAAACAATCAACAATGGGTTTTACAAATGTTTTTTCTTAAAAATTATCCAATTATCACTCAAATTATCCAATTATCACTCAAATTATCCAATTATCCAATTATCCAATTATCACTCAAAGTTTAGAAGCATTCCTATCTGTAAAGTCAAGCTTTGGATACATCTTTCATTCTTCTTCTTATGCTTTATTAGTGTTATTTTTCTTTTGTTCAGGCATAAGTCACCTGCAGAGCTGCTAGTTAACTTGTTTAAATTTTAACCCAATAGCTGATGTGAGGTAAAAATATACAAGTGCAGCAGAAAGTTAAGAATCCAATAGATAACAAAGGGAACAATGACACTGAGAGTATGTTATTAATATCTTTTGGTTGATATACCCTTCTAGAGTAAGACCTCTGGCAATGGTTTTAAATAGATAAAACAAAAGTTGTTGAATGTGTACAGCTTTTTATATTTGCCTTCAAGGAGTTCAACTTAAACATAGTTGTTTCTACTGAAAATGCACACATTCAAGAAAGTCAATATAATAAGAGAAATAGGTTCTCTCATATTCCATATATGTGATTCAGAAAGTGTTTTTCAGAGCATGTTCTATACTCATTGTTTCATATTATTACATGCACTTCTCCTCCTCACCAATCAACTTAACTTTTCCCTCAACACTCTAGTAACACAGCACTCACTAATACATTCAAAACTTCATTCTTAATATGCTCTTTTCGGTACTTATCTTATTTACTTCTCTGTATCATTTCTCTCACTTGACCACACCTACTGGCACTTTCTGGGCAGTAGGTCAAACATCTGTAGAGGGCCATCTGTTCTTAGTTTCATTCATGGATCTACCATCCTTTACACAGCCCTTGAATATTGATATTCCTCCCAAGATCTTGTTATTATCACTTTCCATAAAATTTATAGTAAACCTCATCTATAACCAGTGTTCCTAATACTACCCATATTTTAATATTATTACCCGTCTACTTAACACCTGGGCACTTGCATTTGGCTGTCCAGAGACACCTAAAACTCAACAAATATAAAAATGAATTTGATCTCTTTCTCATAGTCTCCACTCCTTTATTTGTATGTTTTATGTTGTAAATGGATGGACTCTCATTCATTTATCAATCCAAAATCATGACAGTAATGATAGTTCCCAGTACTCTGTATGTCCAAGAAAACATTTTTTTACATCATGGGTATATAGTATCTAATTTTGGATAAATTTTCATTTCCTGAGTGATTAATTATGCCCAGCAACTTACATGTTTTTTGGTGTTTTGAACATGCTGTTTGTGAAGTCCTTGATCAAGTAATTTCCCGATTTTTAAACATTCATTTTCTCCATTTTTCGTTCTGCAGAAAAGCAACCTTTCTGCAGTTCACATTGGATCATGTCACTTCTGACAATGTTTCCTGATTTATCATAGAATAAAGTCTAAACTTTCAAATGTTGCTTCTCAGGCATGACATAAACTGGCACTTGCTTTACTCTCTAAGTGCATCTCACATTCTGCCCTGCTTACACTTAACTCCACATCATATTGAACTTTCTTCAATTAACTGAATGCTCTATGAATCCCTGAATCCTCTGAGTAATAACTTGTACATATAAAGAATTGACTGGTCAGACACAAATTTTATACACCTACTCCAGTTTGGCAGCTACATTTTTCTTCCAGGGGCATAGCCTGAGTCTTACCTTGGCTAAGCTACCCCATCTGGCTAAAGTTTCCCTGGCTAGCATGCCCCCACATGTCCCACATACTGCATGGAGTCACTTCTCTGTTACTTGAATAAAAAGCACATCACAAAGTGGGATATGGTGGACACTGCAATGAGTCACTCACATATTCCCTCCAAAGACAGGAAACTTGTTTTTTAGCGGCTGGAAATGTTGCCTGCTGACAACGCAGCCAAAATTTTCTAGGTATTATCCTCAGCAGAAGGCTCCTGTGAAGTCATACATTCACCCTGGACAGACAAAATTCTGACCCTTTTGCCTGGCTTGAGGATGACTATATAGGGCTCTGTAGCTGAACTCAGCATTCTGTTGTAACTGCCTCACTGTTCTTCCTCCTTTATAGTGGCTGTTCGAGAGAGCACAACCCACTAAACTCTCTGCCATCAAATTTTTATCTCTATTTCATGGGGAATCTTACCTATATTCCTGAGCAGTCTGTGAGGCTGGGATGAGACAATGTGGAAATGCCTGGGAGTTCACTCCCTTTTAGGGTTAACTTTAGAAATGGAAATAACGGACAAGAAAAAGCTGAGCAGATGAAATGCTCTTCTTTCATCCGTATATACATTGCCCCACCATCTGGTGTTTCCTCGTGAACCTTAAGCATAATAAAGGTCTTCTTCACAGCTCACGTAGCCATCTTTCATTACCTTGTAGCACACATTGCTCCTATCTCTTCTTATCCCACATTTTCTTCCTTCTCACCTTCAACTCTCTAGGTTTGCACATCCAAAATAAATAATCCTAGTAATCAGGAATTAAATGTTCTGCTTTATAAAGGGCCTGCATTAAGACAAAGACTTCCTCCCACAAAATTCTGATATTATTGCTGCTTTTATGTAAAATCTGGGACTGGCCTTAAATCTGTTCAATTTCCTTTAGATAGATAAAAGCCCTCTGTCAATGTCAGTGACAAGATACATTTTCAAGGATTCTCATTTTGTGCTTTTCTTGTCATATTATACTTCCACATATTCTGCAGAATACTTCATTAATTTTGTATTAAATTACAACTATAATGAATAAACTTTAATGTATATGTAAATATTTATGCTTTCTGACTCTTTCCTTTTTTTGGAGATTTGAGCTTTCATCTGGTAATTACTGCCAGTAGCCAGAAGAATTTTTTAAGCACCTCTTTCAAAGTAGATGTGCTGGAAAGAAAGTAATTTTGCTATCATATGTCCATTTTCTTTTTAGTTTCCCTCTAACTTTCTTAAAGTATTATTTATATAAAATGAATTCACTACTTTTAAGAGTACAGATTGATAAATTTGGGTAATTTTCTGCAATTATCTAACCACAATTAATATGTAGAAATTTCCTTCACCTGGAAAATGTTTCCCATGCCCATTTGCACTCAAACCTCTCTAATTTGGGGCAACCACTAATCTGCTTTCTGTTACTATAACATATGTTTTTAGAATTTTATATAAATGGAATCATACAGTACATAGATTTTGTCTTTTGCTTCTTTCAAATAGCATACTTTTCAAGGGTAGATCCCATTATCCCTACACTATGACCCATATTTGAACCAGATAAATTGTCATCAATCCTTTCTGTATTTTTCCACTGCTGCCAGAAGTAAAAGTGCAGTTAACCTGGAGTTTTTTTTTACTGCTCTGCCATTTCAAGCCAATGGCCCCAACCTTTCTCCTTTTTATTCAGAAACCTGTCTTGTAAGTTTCAGATATGCATGCCCTGGTCTCCAAGCAGTTCTTTTCAAATCTGGTGCTTTTAACTTGAGGTGAAAGGGAAGCAAACATCTCCTCTTTCCATTGGGTGAGGACAGTATATCCTATAGCATTCCAAAAATATCTTCCAAGTAAATATCTCAGCTGCTTTCAACAAAAGCCTTTTAGAGTAAGGTGGGCTAAGAGACACAACACAGGTTTCAGGGCATCTCCTTACAGAGTCTGCATTGGTTGTCTAGCATGTGGCTTTAATCTGTGGGTATAATCACCATTGTAACTTCAGTGAAAGCTGTGAAGGACACACACACAGACAGACAGATAAACAGCTAGATAGAAAGGTAAATGGATTTTTTTCTTTATTTTTTTCCTGGAGCCTTTAAATATGCTATTGTCTCTGCCTGGAAAACCTGTCCCATGTAATTAGTATTCATTCTATCCCTTCAAAACTTCCTCAGGAAGGACTTTCCTGACCTCACAGAATAGACAATATATCCCTGTTCTGTGCCTCAGAGCTCCTTTTCTTCCCTAATATAACACTCATAACAATTTATTGCAGTATCTAGTGCCCGAGGCTTTCTTCAGGCATATGAAGAAGAAAAGAAGTGAAGGAAAGCAGGAAAAACACTATAGCAAGCCTCCAGAACATTTAGAACACTACACTCATTCCCAGAAGTACTACTTCTCTGGAGTCTACCTGAAATTGTGGTTTGCTGTATTATTCTGAAGCCAAGTGAATTTCCAGTCAAAAAAAAGCTTACACAATCCTTAGGTTACATTTACTAATCCATTTTATAAATCAGATCCAAAGAGTTAATTTAACTTTTTGTTGATAGTTATTTAAGAATACACATGGCTCAGAATATAACATACTATAGAACTAAAAATTTATCACATAACCAAAGGAAAGGAGAGAAATCATTGTGTAAATGATAATAATTTTGATTGGCTCTATATTAATCTTAGGCATAGATTTTAATATTTCTCTGTCACTTAAAGTTTTTTTTAAAAATAAATTTATATATTTTATTTTTGGCTGTGTTGGGTCTTCATTGCTGTATGCGGGCTTTTCTCTAGTTGCAGCGAGTGGAGGCTACTCTTTGTTGTGGTGCACAGGTTTCTCATTGTGGTGGCTTCTCTTGTTGCAGAGCACGGGCTCTAGGTGTACAGGCTTCAGTAGTTGTGGCACGTGGGCTCAGTAGTTGTGGCTCACGGGCCCTAGAGCGCAGGCTCAGTAGTTGTGGCGCACGGGCTTAGTTGCTCTGCAGCATGTGGGATCTTCCCGAACCAGGGCTTGAACCCGTGTCCACTGCATTGGCAGGCGGATTCTTAACCACTGTGCCACCAGGGAAGCCCCACTTAAAGTTTTAAGATCAATGAAAGTAAAGTAAATTGTAAATAGTAAATGTACTTTAAAAATTTAAAGTTACAAACCAGATCAACTCTCTATCAGACCTTGGCTTTAAATTCTTCAGTAATGTAACCAGATCCCATGGTTTATAAAAATGCCATGATAATGCTATAACTCTGACACAACTTTACTAATTTGACTTTTGGAAAGAATAAATCAAAGACATAACTTTATAATATAGCAAATAAGCACATACCCTTAAGACAGTGAGCCTAAAATACTAGAGAAGAATTTCTCCAGGAATTTTGAAAGTCTTAATAGATAATGAAATATGTAGTATTTATGTATTTTTAACTTTATTTATTACATTACATATACTTACATATATTTTGTTCATAACTAACTTATAAACAAAATTCAAAATATATTTGATAAAAAGTCTTGATCTGGGTTTCAGTACTTTTTTTCACTGGCCTAAATTAATAATATCAATGATAATAACAACTGATATTTATCTAATACTTATTATGTGCCAGATACATTGGTAAGGATTCTCTTATTACATTTACAAAGCACGTTACTCCCATTTTACTTATGAGATAAATGAAGATTAAATCTGTTAGATTCTTTGAAGTCCACACAGATGTTAAATGAAACAGGGAGGATTTGATTTGATCCTGACACTGATAACCTTAACCACAATGATCTATGGTTTGTCATAGAACACAGTGTCTTTTCCAGATAGCCTATCTTGTTCTTTTTCACACATAAAAGGGACAAAATTAGCTTCCATTCAATAAATATTGGAATCTAAAGTAATTAAAAATTTAGATATAAAAAAAAATTTATCAAAATAAAGGTATTTAGGGGCTTCCCTGGTGGCGCAGTGGTTGAGAGTCCGCCTGCCGATGCAGGGGACACGGGTTCGTGCCCCGGTCCGGGAAGATCCCACATGCTGTGGAGCAGCTGGGCCCGTGATCCACGGCCACTGAGCCTGAGCGTCCGGAGCCTGTGCTCTGCAATGGGAGAGGCCACAACAGTGAGAGGCCCACGTACCGCAAAAAAAAAATAATAATAATAAATAAAAAATAAATAAAATAAAGGGACTTTGGATACTATAAATATGAAAAGGGAGAGTCACAATGCAATAATACCTCCTATCCAAACTTACTCCAAAGAGACTTGTAGCTTTAGCAAATGGAATTTCTGTATTCCACTTCCATTGGCATGTGTAATTTGTAAATTACAGTAGGTTGTTTCTTGCCACACTGGCAGAAATACACATTCATTAAGTTGTCTGCATGGTATTGCTAAATATTTTATTAAATATTAGATTCACTCAATATTCCCCCACTCATGTTCTCTAGTCAATCTTTTAATTTTCTTTCTTTCATAAATATATTAACAGAAGAATATATACATTCATTACACTGATAATGAGTGAGTGTAATTTGTCATTTCACATTCATATTTTGGCATTCTGATATTATATATCAATTTCTTGACTTATGTTTACGTGAAATGTGTTTTAATCTCATAAACCCAAGGGCCATATCATGGACAGTAATAAAAATATAGATGATATGAGGTCATTTGACACACTTTACCCCAGTAATGATATGCTGGTGGCATCACCATTGGCAGCATATAACAATTTTTTAGTTGGTAAATTCCTTTGGTCTTAGAAATTTCTATTTAAACATAATAAATCATATCATAATGTTTTCATAAGGAAAATATTTGACTTTCTTTTCACCCAAAAACTCAGACATACCAAGGGGGACATGAATATCAGTCTTAGTAAGAATATATCAAGGAAATAACAATAAAGTGAAAGATGCTATAGTTCAACAATGATTGATGAATTTTAAGATTATGTGGACAACTTGACAAAGGTAATGGGATAGTGGAGGAAGTTACTGGAAAATGCAAGTACGACAAAATATCATATTTCACTAAACAATTTAGAAGACCATATTTCACAATTAGAAACTATGAGGCATTAGGCAAATCAGAAATACAATAATAAAATAGTTTTGCTTGTATCACATATTTTTGAATTAGAGATACTAGTGAAGTCATTAGCAACTACATTATCGGTGTAATTATTTCCAGCTTAAAATCCTCTAAAATAGTGAATCCTGGTTTACTTCTTTTATTCACTCTCCTTACGAACTCTTATTATTCCTCAAATTCTAAAGCTCTAATAATTCAATAAACTCTAATAACTGTCTACTGAGTAAACATTTTATATTGATGCGGTATAAGAAATGGAACTAAAGTTATTTTTAATATATATGTTCTCACTTTTAAAAAATTAGTAAGATTCCTATTTTAGTAATTTTCTTTAATATTTTCTTTGAAGGTCACATTATTACTAAATCTTTTTCTTTATGCTTGAGATATTATCTACCCAATCTATCTACGTACCTATATACTTATCTGTGAATTATTACGAAAGATAACTCATCTCATTATTCTTTCTAGAGCACACAATAAATCTTCTTTGGAATTTATTATTTTTGCACGAAATTCTTTTTGTCCATTAATTTGCAACTTTCTAAATAAACATGTATGGAACTCTAACTATTTAACACTAAACCAGGCTCTGAAACATAAAAATGAATAAAATGTTCTGAATTTTAATGAGCTTATGATCTTGGGTGGGAGGGTCAAGGTAAAGAAAATTAGCCATTATGTGATGTTGATTTAAGGAGGATGTTTTGCCAGTGTAGACAGGATTGTATTTAGATTTGGAGGAGGCTTCTGGAAAAGTCTTTTCAGAGTTAATGATATCAGTTAGGAGCCTAGGGGATGAGATGATAGTTAAGGAAGGATAGGCATAGAATATGTAGTAGAGAGAACATAGCACATTTGAGAGTGATTCAAACTTAAATCCACAAGGCTGGAAAGTTAGTAAAGATCAAAACACTGACAATCTGTATGCCATGCTAAGGAGTTTGGATCGTTCACTGAAACAAAGGTGATTCTTAAAGGGAAAATACTTCTGAAAATGGTCAGAATAAAAATTACCATTTTTCTACAGATTTTACAAGGTATTCACTACCAAACTGACAAAGTAAATAAAACTTCAAGCATGTTTCCTAATGAAGAAAATCCATCTATTTTGAACAACTTTGGAATTATCTTGTCTATAAACTAATATTTATATTTGATGTAATCTTTAAAAGCATCCCTTTTATTTTTTAGAGTACATTCCACACAAATATATGCAATAATTTTTGGAGTATTTATTTATAAGGAAAAGATAAATTCAAGTAATTTGAAAGCTTTCTAAGATCAATGTGTTCTCTACATGGATAAATAATTCTATAATGATCTACACTTTAGGTTAAGTAACATTTAACTGCCACTAAGATGACAAATCTCCAAAATACTATGGTTCTTACTTAGTTTTCATAATAAATCTAGATTTTATAATAAAACAATGTTAATAATAAAATTACTAAGTGCACCCCATGATTGTGTGATTTATTAATAATTATTTCTATTGATATTAAAAATATAAGGGTTTAATTACAGGCTTGGTTTGAGTGAGATGAGCCTAAAGGTACAAGATAGACAGGAATAATGTATATATTCAATATTTAAATCAAGAGTAATAATCAGTATAAGTCCTTAAATAGTGGCCTGCAGTTAAGTTTTGCTGGTAGAAAGATTCTTGCTTATTAATACTCACATTTTATAGAAGACATTAATCACTAAAAAAGAAAAAAATAAAATGTTTGAATGATTCTGACTACTGTTATAGGAAAGATTTTATGTATTTTCCCTTATTTAACACATTTTAAACAAAATGATGACTAAGATAATTCTCAAGATTCACACTAGAAGTGGATGTTGATATTCCAAAAGACTACTAGCATGTCTATAAGATAAACATGCTTCTTGTGTTTGTATAGTGATAAGACAGGTACCACAGAGTAGTGGACTACACAGACTCAGTGATACCCATTCCCAATACCAAAATATGTATTAGTCAAGGTTCTCCAGAGAAACAGAAGCAACATATATGGATATATACAGGCGTACCTCAGACATCACAGGCTCGGTTCCAGACCACCTCATTAAAGCCAATCACACGATATTGTTGGTTTCCCAGTGCATATAAAAATTATGTTTATACTATACAGTAGTCTATTAAGTGTACAGTAGCATTATGTCTGAAAAACAATGTATACACATTAATTTAAAAATACTCTATTGCTAAAAATAGTAACCATCATCTGAGCCTTCAGTGAGCATTATTCTTTTTGCTGGTGGAGGGTCTTGCTTTAATGTTGATGGCTGCTGACTGATCAGGGTGGTGGTTGCTGAACATCGGGGTGGATGTGGTAATTTCTTAATATGATGAAAATAAAGTTTGCTGCATTGATTGACTCTTCCTTTCAAGAAAGATTTCTGGGTGGTATGCCATGCTGTTTGATAGCATTTTACCCATGGTAGAAGTTCTTTCAAAAGGACTTCTCAGATTCTGCCACTGCTTTATTGCCTAAGTATTTGTAACATTCTAAATCCTTTGTTGTCCTTTCAACAATCTTTACAGCATCTTCACCAGGAGTGGATTCCATCTCAAGAACCCACTTTCTTCATTCCTCCATCAGAAGCAACTCCTTACCCATTCAAGTATTATCATAAGACTGCAGCAATTCAGTCACATCTTCAGGCTCCTCTTCTAAGTCTAGTTCTCGTGTTATTTCCAACACACCTGAAGTTACTTCCTCCACTGAATTCCTGAACCACTCAAAGTCATCCATGAGGGTTGGAATCAACTTCTTCCAAACTCCTGTTAATGTTGATATTTGGATCTCTTCCCATGAATTACAAATGTTCTTCCTGTCATCTATGACAGTGAATCCTTTCCAGAAGGTTTTCAATTTACTTGATCCATCTGAGGAATCACACACTATGGCAGCTATAGCCTTATGAAATATATTTCTTAACTAATAAGACTTGAAATTACTCCTTGATCCATGGGCTGCAGAATTAATACTGTGTTAGCAGGCATGAAAACATTAATCTCTTGTACATCTCCATCAGAGCTCTTGGGTGACCAGGTGCACTGTCAAAGAGCAGTAATATTTTTTAAAAAAATCTTTTTTCCTCAGCAGTAGATCTCAACAGTGGGCTTAAAAAATTCAGTAAACCATGTTGTAAACAGATGTGCTGTCATCCAGACTTTGTTGTTCCATTTATAGTGCACCGACAGAGTCAATTTAGCATACTTCTTGAGGGCCCTAGGATTTTTACAATGGTAAATGAGCATTGGCTTTAACTTAAAATCGTGAGCTGCCGTAGCCCCTAAGAGAGTCAGCCTGTCCTTTTTGAAGCTAGGTATTGACTTCTCCCGTCTAGCTATGAAAGTCCTACATGGCATCTTCTTCCAATAGAACGCTGCTTCATCTACATTGAAAATCTGCTGTTTCGTGTAGCTGCCTTCATTTATTATCTTAGCTAGATCTTCTGAATAACTTGCTGCAGCTTCTATATAAGCACTTGCTGCTTCACCTTGGACTTCAATGTTATAGAGATGGCTTCTTTCCTCAAAACTCAGGAATCAATCTCTGTTGGCTTCACATTTTTTTCTGCAGCTTCCTCACCTCTTTTAGCTTTCCTGGTATTAAAGAGTTAGGACCTTGCTCTGGATTAGGCTTTGGCTTAAGGGAATGTTGTGGCTTGTTTGATCTTCTATCCAGAACACTCAGACTTTCTCCCATATCAGCAATAAGGCTGGTTCACTTTCTTATCACTTGAGTGTTCACTGGAGCAGCACTTCTAATTTCCTTCAAGAACTTTTCCTTTCCATTAACAATTTGGCTGTTTGGTACAAAAGGTCTAGCTGAGGCCTATCTCTGCTTCAGGCTTACCTTCTTCTCTAAACTCAATCATTTCTAGGTTTTGAGTTAAAGCAAGAGATGTGCAACTCTTGCTTTCACTTGAACACTTAGAGGCCATTGTAAAGTTATTAATTGGCCTAATTTCAGTATTGCTGTAACTCAGGGAATAGGGAGGCTTCAGGAGAGGAAGACTGATGGAAAACAGCTGGTGGGTGGAGCAGTCAGAACACACACATTTATCAATTAAGTTTCCTGTTTTATATGGGCACAGTTCATGGTGCCCCAAAACAATTACAATAATAACAACGAAGACTGTTGATCATAGATCACCATAACAAATAAAACAATAATGAAAAAGTTTGAAATATTTTGAAAATTGCCAAATGTGACACAGAGACATGAAGTTATCAAATGCTCTCAGAAAAATAGTGCAGATATAGATACAGAGTTGCCATACACCTTCAATCTCTAAAAAGCACAGAATCTATGAAACACAGTAAAACGAGGTATGCCTGTATGTATGTTTATGTATATGTGTTTGTGTGTATTGGATAGATGTATGTATACATAAAATATTTATAAAGGTATTTATTATCAGGAATAGACTCATGCAATTATGATGGCTCAGAAGTCCAGCTTGTCCTCTGGAAGCTGAAGACTCAGGAAAGCTGGTGGCGTAATTCCAGTCCAACTCCAAAAGCCTGAGAACCAGAAGAACCTAAGGTGTAAGTCCTTGTTTGAGGGCAGGGGAAGGAAGATACAAGTCCAGCTAAACAAGTCAGTCAGAGAGAGTAAATCTTCCCTCCTTCTGCCTTTTTGTTCTATTCAGGCCCTCAACAGATTGAATGATGCTGACTCACATTGGGGAGGGAAATCTGATTTACTTTGTCTACCAATTCAAATGCTAATCTCGTCTGGAAACATTGTCACAGACACACCCAGAAATAATATCTAACCAAATACCTGGGCACCCTATGACCCAGTCAAGTTGACACATATAATAAAAAACCGAGTATGAAAGTGATATGTTTAGATGACTTTTGTTTAAAAGGGATATATCTTTCATCAAGTAAGAAATTTACAAACATAAACACAGGTGTACAAAGGACCATTTTAAGTTTTTTCACAGTAAATGGTACATCACCTTCCCTGAAGATTTTTCATAGCCTTCCTTCTAGCAGCATTAAAGCAACAACGGATAACTATTCATTCCTCTGAGTCTGGGAGTTTGCTTCAAATTAACCCTCCATCATACCCTCCTCTGTAGCATCACCTTCTGTACCCATGGCAAATAATACTGCTTCTATGCTCCTCCCCTCTTCTTTCAACTTATTGCAGCTTTATCCTCCAACTTACTTGGTGAGGAATAGTAACTTGCATTGCTTTTAATTTAAATATTTGTCTTTCTGTTTTGTAATATATTTATGTAGTTCTCTATTATTTCCCATGCTATAACATGGAATGGTGTTTATGGTACAGGGTGCAAACTGTATGTGTTAAAGCATGAAAGCCAAATGTTTGTTAATTCATCTTAATCAGTGATCAGGAAACAAAGTTTTAAGTATTTTACATAATAAATTGCTACATAGGTGCTTTACTGTATTTAATTATATTTTAGGAAATTAATTGTGGATTTTAGCCAAATGTGAAATTCATAATAAATGTCACATTTACAAAAATATGAAATAGACAGTTTGATAGCATTTGTGGCATTATTACTGCTTTTCAGTAATGTATTACTGAAGTTATGTGGGAGATGCATGTATATATATATACATTTTTTTGCAGTAGGCGGGCCTCTCACTGTTGTGGCCTCCCCCGTTGCGGAGCACAGGCTCTGGATGCGCAGGCCCAGCGGCCATGGCTCACAGGCCCAGCTGCTCCGTGGCATGTGGGATCCTCCCGGACTGGGGCACGAACCCGTGTCCCCTGCATCAGCAGGCGGACTCTCAACCACTGCGCCACCAGGGAAGCCCGCATGTATATTTTTGCCAGGAAAACTGTTATTTTTATTGACACACTAATGGTCCTTTATTACATATAAGATTGTGAGCAAGGGAACAAAATGGTCCAATTTTCATTTTTAAAAGACATGTGCCCCTTTGAAACCGTTTGAGAAACCAGATTTTATACGTATATTTTACAATGATGGTGAAGTATTATTACTGTGTTGTAGTAGATGTTCTCCTGCACATAAAGCATGAAATGGTTCATGTTCAAACACTGTAATTCAGAAGCAATAATAATATAAACATTTAAATTAAATAGATTGACCATCACAAAGATAATATTTTAAATACTATTTTCCACTGATCATTGCATTTTCCTTTTTTTATCGTTGATAATGATGACAGTATAACTTTATTTCAGAATTCCAAAAGAAAATACTTGTCTCTGAAGTATCTTGCAATTAATTACTCATTTGCTTATTTATTCCCCCTTTCCTTCTGGAACTTGAAAATGAATGGTGTTGAAATATATAACTAATAAATATTTGTCAGGTACTTGTGTTATAAAATTAAACCCTAGTGTCTCTCTATTCAATTCATTCTACATGCAATATTCATTTTAATATATGTTAAAAACTTTTATCATTTTTTGCTCTGCTTTCTAAACCAAAATATCTCTATATCATAAAACAAACTTTCATACTGAATCTCACCCGAGGTTTTCTATCCCCCTCCAAATTCTCTAAAGTTGGCTCTATATCAAACATTATTCTCTAATGTTTGGCTTCTATTTAGATAGATTTACACTATTTATTCATTCTTTTTATGCATATTTATTAATTAACATTTTCCTTCAAGATTCAAATAGTCTGAAAGTAGAAGAGTAGTAATAATCAAATAATTTATTAACAATATGGAAGAAATGTTTTTTAATATTTTCATCAAAATCATCTCTAAAGAAAATGAAACAAGACAAAGCAAAATATGACAAAACAAAGAAACAAAAAACAAACTTGTTCAGTTAGAGTGAGTAAGCAGACTCCAGGAAGGGTGCTTAAAGAAGAACAGATTATTGCTTTGCTAATATTTGTATTTCCCTTTTTCTAAGTCACATATGCAAGATGGAGTTGACAGTTGAATTAGTAGGACAATGGAAGTTGTTTCAGGGACTTTGTGTAAGAAGGGAAAATGTCTGAGTTATTTATGTATTGATAAAAACAGAATTAGGGAATTGCCTGGGTATTCTGTTTTGTATATCCCACTTCATATAATCATGGCACCTTTCTTAAAATATCCATTTGGTGGTTATTCTTTGAGGTGTGTGAATTTTTATTTCTTTTGTTTTTGTTTTGTATTTTAGATATGAATCAAAGTGTCATGCCCTATTTCAAAGGGATTGCAAAGAAAGCACTGCCCTACGTATCAATTCAAATATTATGCTTGCAGTTATATTGAAAGATATGAAATGACAGAGCAGAGGGTTTATTAAGTGTTGAGGTATCATAGTGATGGTGACTAAGAAAGAAGTTTTATTGAGATATAACTGACATATAGCACTGTATAAGTTTAAGGTGTACAGCACAACAATTTGATTTATATCATTAAATGATTACCACAATAAGTTTAGTGAATATTCATCACCTCATATAGATACAAAATTAAAGAAATAGGAAAAAAAAATTTTTTTCCTTGTGATGAGATTTATCTATCTTATTGAGTCTATCAGTAGTTAGTTCTTTTATATTGCTGAGTAGCATTCTGCTGTATGGATGTACTGCACTGTGTAAACCCATTCAACAGTTGATAGATCCTTGGGCTGTTTCTAGTTTTTGGTGATTAGAAATAAAGCTATTCTAAACATTCACATAGAGGTCTTTGTAGTCAGTAAATAATAATATGAAGAAGAACTGTAATTAAGTATGACTTATTTTATATTGTTAAAAACATGTAAACATAAAAAAAGGCTTTAAAAGAAAGGCATTTAATGGTGTTTCAGTCTTAAATCTCATGGCTTAATCTGAGATCTCTCATGTTCGAGTTGAACACATTTGGATAACTCTCTAAATTTTGTGAGCCTCAGCCTTGTAATTATTTAAACTAAAAGACAACCACCTATTTATTTCAAAGAGATGTTGAGAGAATCAAATGAGATAATGTTTATAAATATACTTTGTAAACTCTCTTGTTCAGGCAAAATAATATTTTCCAAAGAAGGAGTAACTACCATCTACAAGTCCACACCATAATCGTCTGGAAAGTTAATCCAGAAGGTTTACCTCAGATTTTGGGCAAAAAAAGCACCTAAACCATCGTGTAAATTTAAAAATCCTTTCAATATTTCAGTGATAGCCCTTAAACATTTTGCCTAGACTTTAGGAATGAACACTTAGTTTACAGAGGCAGGCTACCATGCCTTATAAAATCCAGACTTTAATATTTTCTAAACTTTAGATAGGAATTAAGATAAGACAGTGACCACATCGTGTTAAATGCTTATTGTCAATATTACAAATTTTTGTCTTTAAAGTTACTTTGGCTTTGCAGAAATATTATGCTAAACCAGATGGCAGAAGAAAGGAAACTATCAATAAAAACTGTCTAGTTAATAACCAGGTGTTAAGCCAAACCAGACTAGCAAAAGGTCATTCATATTCTTTCCAGCTCAACTTGTTTTCGTCGACTAGTTTAAATACACTTCTATGGAGAAACAGTCTTGTGAAAGTGAGCAGAAAATAAACTAGCAACTAAAGGACAATTAATCTGAAAGTATAGCCACTTTCTAGATTAAATCTTTTTCTCCAAATTTTCTAAAGATGGTAAGAGGCTGTTAACACACCAAAAAAAGAACAAAGTCTGCATGGTTAAAATAATGAATGGACCAGAATATAATCAACTGCTACCAAATGGGCTCTTTTAAAATGGCTTTTATTTTGCTCCCAGAAAACCACAATCCAAATATCATATTTAGGCTCTTTTAACATTTACTTCTACTGTGATGAAGACTATGAAAACAGCAGTAGTGGACATTAAGTGAGAGAAAACATGGTTTCTGGGAAATGGTATCATGGTTTTAATCATACTTACAGTAGATTCTCAAGAGCATGCTGAGTTATTTGGATCTTTATCATTCGACCACAATAAAATCTTTTCTGCCATGTAGTTTTCTGCCAGTAATAACATAGCAATATCAGTAGACAGTAATTAGGACCTCATTTTTAATCTGTGAGAAACCTTTTTGTTGACCAATATGTTTAAATGAAATGTCAATCTTGGATACTGCAGGAAGCCTACCAAGAGATAGATGGATATTTTATCTAACTTATTATATATTTGGGAGTAGAAGATGCATGCAAATTAACTTACTTATTTTAATTCCTACTGGTTTGATAGATTTAATTGATGTGGGTAATTCTTTCTTGCTGTGTTATTGATAATTGCCCTTTTATTGCCATCTGGTATCTGTTTGCTTTTTTAGTCCATTGTGCCTACATAATATAATTAGTTAGCTCTGCTCCAGATTGCCCATGGGTGACAAAATAATTTTTCAATAGCAATCCAACAGAATATTTTGTGTCTTTAGAATACAGTGTCAGTTTCAGCAAATGTTTGGAATTTTTAGTAAAATTTTGAAAGTTAGCTTAGCAATATATTGGAACAAATTCAGGGAAAGTATGACTAATCTACAGATTTTAGAGGTATGGTTTAACTCATTTATTTGTCTTCCAAATTATTACAGATTACATGTACTTTTATATCTTCTGAAATGTTTATTTTTTCTTACTTCTCTTTTAAGAACATACTATTTCAAGTCACCTGTGCATAATGAGATAAAAACAATGACTTTAACCTTTGCTGACTGCAGACCAAATACTTATTTCTTATGAAATGATTATTCTCTAACTTATTAATTTCAAAATGTAAAACAATCAATAATATATTATTTTCCTCACTTATTAAACATGTACATTTGGAAGATTAAATTTGAAATGGTAATTAATTTTAAAACTATATTACATATGTTTATTGATATGCTTGTACTGGTCATATAAACAATAATGAGAATAAAAGAAGCAATTAAGAAATGAAAGTACTAAATACAGACACATAATAATGAGAGAAAAAATATTTGAGGATAGATATTATATAACAAGATATATCTTCTTCTTTTAATAACTGAGTTGAGAATAAATTAGGCTCTATGTAATTAAGATATTTTCACTAAACTAGGTGTTTGTTAAATAGTGGAAGGAAGGAACACAGTGGATAGAGTAGATGGAAATGAAAGGAGAAAAGGAAAACATACACACACACACAAGAAAATGCACTGTTAGTTTATAAGGGCTGTGAGGACTAGATTAAGGATTATACCCTTCAGTGGGCTAAAACCATGAAGTAGTGTGTGGCATTTGCATGTCATGGAGGACTGAGTAAAATTTTTAAAGAAATTCTAATAAATAGATATCTTAGTCATACAGATATCTGATGAACTACAGAATGTGACCAGAACTCTGAATGACTATAAGAAATTGTCTAAAACTATGTTGAATAATAGTGGCAAGAGTGGACATCCTTGTCTTGTTCCTGATCTTAGAGTAAGTGCTTTCAGTTTTTCGCCATTGAGAATGATGTTTGTTATGGGTTTGTCGTATATGGCCTTTATTATGTTGAGGTAGGTTTCCCCCTCTGCCCACTTTCTGGGGAGTTTTTATCATAAATGAATTTTGTCAAAAGCTTTTTCTGCATCAATTGAAATGATCATATGGTTTTTATTCTTCAATTTGTGAATATGGTGTATCACATTGATTTGCGTATGTTGAAGAATCCTTGCATCCCTGGGATAACTCCCATTTGATCATGGTGTATAATCCTTTTAATGTGTTTTGGACTCTGTTTCTTAGTATTCTGTTGAGGATTTTTGTGTCTATGTTCATCAGTGATATTGGCCTGTAATTTTCTTCATTTCTTTTTTTGTGATATCTGTCTGGTCTTGGTATCAGGGTGAATGGTGGCCTCGTAGAATGAGCTTAGGAGTGTTCCTCCCTCTGCAATTTTTTGGAAGATTTTGAGAAGGATAGGTGTTAGCTCTTCTCTAAATGTTTGATAGAACTCACCTGTGAAGCCATCTGGTCCTGGACTTCTGTTTGTTGGAAGATTTTTAATCACCGTTTCAATTTCATTATGACCAATTTGTTCATAAGCTCTATTTCTTCTTGGTTTGGTCTTGAATTTGTCCATTTCTTCCAGGTTGTCCATTTTATTGGCATATAGTTGATGGAGTAGTCTCTTAAGATCCTGTGTATTTCTGCGGTGTCAGTTGTAACTTCTCCTTTTTCATTTCTAATTTTATTGATTTGAGTCCTCTCCCTTTCTTTCTTAATGAGTCTGGCTAAAGGTTTATCAATTTTATTTATCTTTTCAAAGAACCATCTTTTAGTTTCATTGATCTTTCTATTGTTTTCTTTGTTTCTATTTCATTTATTTCTGCTCTGATCCTTATGATTTCTTTCTTTCTACTAAATGTGGGTTTTGTTTGTTCTTCTTTCTCTAGTTGCTTTAGGTGTAAGGTTAGATTATTTATTTGAGACTTTTCTTGTTTCTTGAGGTAGGATTGTATTGATATAAACTTCCCTCTTAGAACTGCTTTTGCTGCATCCCATAGGTTTTGCGTTGTTGTGTTTCCATTGTCATTTGTTTCTAGGTATTTTTTTATTTCCTCTCCAACTTCAGACTATACTATAAAGCTACAGTAATCAAGAAAGTATGGTACTGGCCCCAAAACAGAAATGTAGATCAATGGAACAGGATAGAAATCCCAGAGATAAACCCACGCACATATGGTCACCCTATCTTTGATAAAGGAGGCAAGAATATACAATGGAGAAAAGACAGCCTCTTCTATAAATGGTGCTGGGAAAACTGGACAGCTATATGTAAAAGAATGAAATTTGAACACTCCCTAATACCATACACATACACAAAAATAAGCTCAAATAAGCAGAACACTCTTTGACATAAACTGCAGCAAGATCTTTTTTGACCCACCTCCTAAAATAATGAAAATAAAAACAAAAATAAACCATGGGACCTAATGAAACTTAAAAGATTTTGTACAGCAAAGGAAACCATAAACAAGATGAAAAGACATCCCTCAGAATGGGATAAAATATTTGGAAACAAAGCAACTGACAAGGGATTAATCTCCAAAATATATAAACAGCTCAAGCAGCTCAATATCAAAAAATAAACAACCCAATCAAAAAACAGGCAGAAGACCTAATAGACATTTCTCCAAAGAAGACATACAGATTGCCAGCAAACACACAAAAAGATGCTCAACAACACTAATTATTAGAGAAATGCAAATCAAAACTACAATGAGGTATCACCTCACACCTGTCAGAATGGCCATTATTAAAAAATCTACAAGCAAGAAATGCTGGAGAGGGTGTGGAGAAAAGGGAACCCTCTTGCACTGTTGGTGGGAATGTAAATTGATTCAGCCACTATGGAGAACAGTATAGAAGTTCCTTAAAAAACTAAAAATAGAATTACCATATGACCCAGCAATCCCACTCTTGAGCATATACCCAGGGAAAACCATAATTCAGAAAGATACATGCACCCCAGTGTTCACTGCAGCACTATTTACAATAGCCAGGACATGGAAGCAACCTAAATGTCCATCGACAGATGAATGGATAAAGAAGATGTGGTACATATATACAATGAAATATTACTCATTTACTCTGTAAAAAGGAACAAAATTGTGCCATTTGCAGAGACGTGGATGGACCTAGAGACTGTCATGCCGAGTGAAGTAAGTCCGAAAGAGAAAAACAAATATTGTATAAAATCGATTATATGTGGAATCTAGAAAAATGGTACAGATGAACTTATTTGCAAAGCAAAAACAGAGACACAGATGTACAGAACAAACTTATGGATACCAAGGGGGGAAAGGGGGAGGGGGTGGGATGAATTAGGAGATTGGGATTGACATATATACACTACTATGTATAAAATAGATAACTATGAGAACTTACTGTATTGCACAGGGAACTCCACTCAATGCTCTGTGTGACCTAAATGGGAAAGAAATCCAAAAGAGAGGGGATAAATGTACACATATAACTGGTTCACTTTGCTGTACAGCAGAAACTAAGAAAACATTGTAAAGTGACTATACTCCAATAAAAATTAGTAAAAAAAAAAAGAAATTGATGGAATCTAAAAAAAAAAAAGGTTATGAAGAACCTAGGGGCAGGACAGGAATAGAGACACAGACCTACTGGAGAATGGACTTGAGGACACAAGGAGGGGGAAGGGTAAGCTGGGACAAAGTGAGAGAGTGGCATGGACATATATACACTACCAAATGTAAAACCGATAGCTAGTGGGAAGCAGCCGCATAGCACAGGGAGATCAGCTCAGTGCTTTGTGACCACCTAGAGGGGTGGGATAGGGAGGCTGGGAGGGAAAGAGACGTAAGAGGGAAGAGATATGGGGATATATGTATATGTATAGCTGATTCACTTTGTTATAAGGCAGAAACTAACACACCATTGCAAAGCAATTATACTCCAATAAAGATGTTAAAAAAAAAAAGATATTGTCTAGTAGAAAATGGCCAGTCTTCATGTTACATACGTATGACTGGCAAAGGTTTATAATATTCCATGAGTTTCCTCTAAGACAAAGGAAAAATGAATAATAAAATCAATGTCTATTTATTGGACTCTCTGGAAATCATTTCAAGCCTATTTGACAAGTAGAATTGAAAAGGACATTATTACACACTGAGTTGTCTAATTAATATTAAGAAATCATTGGCTTTTATTTTGGACTGGGAAAAATGAAAGTTTTCTTTGTGTATTAGTGAGCTTTATGTTTTCTTTTGTAGCTTTAAATTAATAATTTTAAATTATAAAGGAATCTAATATCATTGTAAATATAATTTAAATAATATGTATGTTATCAGAAAACAAAAACAAAAATCCTCCATCATTGAATGCCCAGTGTTTATGCCAACATCCCAGGTATTACACTGGCAAAATTTGATGTATATCTTTCCAAAACTTTTTCAATATATATTGAACATGATGTTCAATATAAGTGTATCTGTTCACAAGCGCACACACACACACATATACACACATACACACATATATAATGTAAAAATACAGGTTAACTTTTATGTTAAAAGTAATAATCTTTCTATTTTTGCTATCAAACGTCTCAGAATTAATCTATTCTAATGCATCTATACATCTAAGTTGTACATATAACACATATGCTTGGATTAAGAAACAATGTATTGAACATCTACGTACCAACCGTGAGCATAAGTAATTGAACATATCCACAATATTCACCTGCCTAATCTTACCACTAGAAGAAAACTTTCCTCCATTTCATTTCTTTGTTTATACAATAGTTTAACATATGTGCATTGCCTTCAAATATAAATGAGATTAAACTATATGCATTTCTCTATTTTTTTCACAATAGTGTATGTAGGTTTTACTTATGCTGATTTAAATAGATTGTGTTGTTAATTTTCCACTTCTATTAAATTAGTTATAAATTTTCCATTCTTATTCTATGACATGACACAATTTGGGGGCAACATTTTCTTTTGAAGCAAACATGACAGATCAATCATTTAAAAAATCCTGGACTTCCCTGGTGGTGCAGTGGTTAAGAATCCACCTGCCAATGCAGGGGACACAGGGTCGAGCCCTTGTCCCCGAAGATCCTGGTCCAGAAGGATCCTGGTCCATGAGCCACAACTACTAAGGCCCACATGCCTGGAGTCCATGCTCTGCAACAAGAGAAGCCACCACAAAGAGAAGCCCGCACACCACAATGTGTGTTGCTCCCGCTCACTGCAACTAGAGAAAGCCTGAGCTCAGCAACAAGACCCAACACAGCCAAAAATAAATAAATAAATAAATAAATAAATAAATTTTAAAAATCCTAAAATTGTAGGACTTTGGCAGGAGTAGGATGGGGGTATTTTATTACTCTTTCTATTTGTATTGGGCATTAATCAAATTACATTTTCCAGTTCCTCTTTTACTTTGCATTTTTCATTTTTTTCAAGGCATTATTTTACAAATTGCTACAATTTAAAATATTATTTTACTATTAAAAATCTCTTTATTAGTAGTATTATTTTTAACAACTTTATTGGAGTACAATTGCTTTACAAGGTTGTGTTAGTTTCTGCTGTATAACAAAGTGAATCAGCTATATGTATACATATATCCCCATATCCCCTCCCTCTTGTCCAAAATTATTCCAACATTTCATTTTAATTTTTTGTGTCTTATATTCTGCATTTTAAAATGAGTTTTATAGAACAATTTCTACCATAATCAGTGCTATGATATTATATATATATTTCAATATATGCAAAATTTTTGCACACATCTAAAACCAAAAATCAAGTGCAATTGCATGCCATAAATATATACTTTGTAAACAAAGATAGAAGTTTAAATATAGAAAGAAGGGGGAACAGGGGTAAATATATTGTGATATTTAATGTATATTAATTATACTATGCCTCCAGTTTTCTACTGAAATCATTTAATGTCTTTCTCATAGCATTTTAACAGGGACAATATTTTTTGGCTGGGAGAATATACACAGGTATCTAACTTCCTATTCGATGCTTAAATAATTTAGGTCTGATGCCAGTTATTATTATTGACTCACTTTTTGTATTTCTTCTTATGGCTCTCCTAAGTTAATTCCTATATTTCTTGAGTCTCCAGTCTTTTTCCTTTTTGGATACTGTTTTCAGTATATGAACGGATCATAATGTTTTTTCATGCAATCCCTTAACTATATAATTGACTGATATTTTGGCTGAGCACTCCTTTGAATATGATAATCTATGTTTAGATCTAACTCAAGCATTTATTGCTATTGAGACGAATGATGTGAAAGTTAAGTTAGCATATGTGTTAAAACAGACTGTTGTCAGTCTTAAAATTTCATGTTATAAATTCTGGAAAGAGTGAGATTTCGAATTCCACAAAGAAAAAGTAGATATATTTTTCTTTATCTTCTAATTATGTACAAAAAAAAGCACCAAAACCCTGAACAGTATATCAATATATAAAGTAAACATAAGAAGATTCTAAAACATAAAGAAAGAAAGTACAAGGGGACCCAAGGAAAAAAATAGTGATGGCTTCCCTGGGTTTTCTTATTGCCTCATATCTCTCAAAGTTGGAGATGAAGAAACTGGCAACCAGGAAAGCTAACAGACAGACCAAAAAACACCCCCTCCCTCAAAGTCTACCCCTTCTAGCAGAAGGACCAGTAAAGGGCAATCCTGGCAAATCAAAAAAGAAGAAAAACCAAAACAACAACTTTTAGACATAACACTCTACTCCACCCAAACACAGCAGAAACAAACGTGTCTCTAATCCACAACAAAAAATGGCTGAGTAAGGAGCCTAAACATTGATACTGGTCAGGCTGTAGAAAGGTACCTCACCACCCTTGCTGGAGGGGGGCCAGAAAAGGCCAAGTAGATTGCTGGGATTTTATCCCCACTGGAAAATATTACTAAACACTTAAAGGAGAATCAATATTAATTCTACACAGTCTCTTCCAGAAGAGGAGGGAAAGCTTTCCAATTCATTTAATGAGGCTAGCATTACCCTGATACCAAAACCAAATAAAGACAGTACAAAAATTAAACCAAATAAAACCTGTAGACCATTAACCTCCATGGAGGGAGTCACAAAAATTCTTAACACATTATTAACAAATAGAATTAGCAAGATATAAAAAGAAGTATGTATCATGAACAAGTGCAGTTTTTCCTGGAATAAATCAATCTATGTAGCCCAGAATCTCAATAGGATAAAGAAGAAGAATCATATGATTATATCAAATGGTAAAAAACATTGGACATAATTCAACACCAATTAATCATAAAACTGTCAGGAAAGTAGGAATAGAGGGGGACTTTCTAAACTTGATAAAGAGCATCTACCATCAATCTATAACCAACATCTCACTTATGGATGACAGACTGAGAACTTTCTCTGTGAGTCTGGGAACAAGGAAAGGAATAAGGATGCTCACTAACTCTTATTCAATATACTACTGGAATTTCTAGCTGGTGCAACAAGGAAAGCAAGAAATAAAAGGCATAAGCACAGGGAACTATATTCAATATCTTTTAATAAACTATAATCAAAAAGAATCTGAAAAAGAATATATATGTGTGTGTGTGTATGTGTGTGTGTGTATATATATATATATATATATTATATATAACTGAATCACTTTGCTCGACACCTGAAACTAACACAAAATTGTAAATCAACAATACTTCAATACAAAAATATATAAAAGGCATACAAATCAGAAATAAAGAAATAAAATTGTCCCAATTTATAGGTGACATTATTGTTGATATAGTAAATCCCAAATAATTTCCAAAAAAAGAAAAATTTCTGGAATTACTAATTGAGTTCAGAAAGGTTGTGGGATATAAACTACACATACAAAAATAAATTTTACTTCTATATAGTAGAAATAAACTTATGAACAAAAATTTTTAAATACAATACCATTTACAATAACAAATTTGAACACTTTGGTTCAAATATAACAAATCACGTACATAACTTCTGTGCTGAAAAATATAAAATACTGATGAAAATTATCATAAAATATCTACATAAATGGAAAGATATATTACCCTAGTTGATACATAGGTTTAATATTGTTTCCACCAAAATTCCAGCAAGATTTTTTATAGATATAAATAAAATCATTCTAAAATTTCGGTGGATGGGAAAAGGAACTAGAATGCCTAAAATAATTTTGAGGAAAAAAAAGAAAAAAGTGGAAGCAATCAGTCTACCTGTTTTCAAGACAAGTATAACTTTTTATGTAGTTTATTATATACAAAGAACAAATAGTTTGGTAATGATGAGGTATATAAACATAGATCAATAGAGCAGAACAGAAAACCAATAAATAGATTCATATAAATATACCCAACTGATTTTTGATACAGGTGCAAAAGCAATTCAAAGGAGGAAGGATAGCCTTTCAACAAGTGATGTTGGATCAATTGGACACTAATTAACTCAAAATGGACTATGTACTAAATGCAAAATGTACAGCTATAAGGATTTTAGAAAAAATAATAGAAAACTCTTCAGGATTTATGGCTACACAGAGAGTTCTTAGAGTTGATACCACAGTATAATGCGTAACAGGAAAAATTGAACAAATAGACATCATCAAAATTAAAAATTTTTGCTCTGTGAAAGACCCTGTTAAAAGGATAAAAAGTCAAATTACAGACTGGGGTAAAATATTTGCTGCATATCTTAAAAAGCAAATTAGAATAGATATTATATAAACAATTCCCAAAACTCTACTATAAAAAGTAAAAATCCAACTAGGTAATGAGTAAAAGACAAAAAGAGACATTTCAACAAAGAGAATATACAGATAACAAATGAGCACATGAAAAGATGTTCAACTTCACTAGTCATTAGGGAAATACAAATTAAAACCACATCAACAATACCAGATCCTGGCAAGGGTGCAGAACAACTGGACCACTTATGCACTTCTGGTGGGAATGTAAAATGGTACAGTAACTCTGTAAAACAGTTCAGCAGTTTCTTTAAACTAAACTAACATGCAGCTAATCATATGACCCAGCACTTGTACCCCTGGGCATTCATCCCAGAGAAATGAAAATTTATGTTAACATAAAAACCTATATGTGAATGTATATAGCAGCTTTATTTATTAAAGTCCCCAACTAGAAATAACCCAGATACCTTTAATAGATGAATGGGTAAACAAACTGTGGTACATCCATGCAACAGAATACTACCCAGCAATAAAAAATGAAAGGATTATTGATACACACCACAACATAGATCAATCTGCAGAGAATTATGCTGGGTGAATAAGGCTAATTGTTAAAAGTTATATATTGCATGTTTCCACTTATATAATATTCTTGAAATGTCAAGATTATTGAAATAAAGAACAAACTAATGGTTGCCAGAGATAAAGGAGGAGGTAGTGATGGGAGATGAGAAGATGTGGCTATGAAAGGACAAAAATGAGGGATACTTGTAATGATGGAATTGTTCTGTATTTTGACTATAATAGTATCCTGGTTGTGATATTTTACTATAGTTTTGCAGAATGTTAGTGATAAAGGGTATATGGAACCTCCCTTTATTATTTTTTACACCTGCATGTGAAGGTACAGTTATCTCAAATTTTTGTTTTAAAAAATTTTAAGCTTTAAAAATGCACTTATACTATTTTTCTTGGTGAAGAATAAACTATTTTCAAGCCTCAAGTTAAATATCAGTCTTTCTTTGCCAAGCTCTCTCTCTGATTAACCATCAGTAATACTGACAATGTTTCCTTTATGACTTATGGCTAACTTCTTATGGTTGACCATGCCCAGACCTGTTTAAGTCTAATGACACAAGAAGAAATGGAATCCCAGAGTATATATGTAAAGTGAGGTAAAGATTTTATTAGGTAGTAGTTAGATAGACCTTGAGTACTGACATGGCACCCTCCTCAGCCAGTGGAACAAAAAGCAGTAAGAATACACTGTTATTGCCTCTTCTCTGCTTTTAAGTATCTCTTTTTCACACATTGGCTCTTACCACTTAACACAAGGTTTGCCTGAAGGAGCACATGGCAAGGAACTGAAAGGAGAGCCATGCTAATCACTTGTACTTACTGAAAAGCCTTGTACTTCTCTAGTTTGCAGATTTGATCACATAACAAGTAGAAACCACCTAGTTAGATTCAGCAGTGTTGGTGCATTTTAAAATACACCATGCTCTTTCTGTCTAACCAACCTTACTTACGCATTCTTCTGTCACAACACCAACATACTTCTATTGCTTTATTGCTTTTAGTTTTGAAATGTTGATTTATATTTCTTGTTATACTATAGTGTCAATTCCTTAAGAACAGAGACTCTGTGTGATACATTTCGGCAAACATGGGATACAGATCTCAAAAGTGCCAATGTGTTTTGGAGATTTGGGAAAACTAGTTTTTGCCCTACAAGCACTGTGATTTTATTTTTTCTGCAGTGTGAATATTTTAAGAATGCATTACACCTTTCTTTATTCTCCCTCTACCTTTCTTTGTATAAACAAGTATGTGTACATATATATATGAAATAAGGTGTTATAGATACTTTTTACTTGGCTTTTTTTTTTAACTTAACTATATTTACAAACAAAATCTTCCTCCTCCTCCTAGTTAAGACTACAGATTACCATAGTTGTTTCAACAATTCTCCTATAAACAGGCATTTGGTTTCTTTCCAATGTTTTGTAATTATAAGCAATGTTGTAATGAATAATGTGGTGCATACACATTTTTGTATTGTTGCATATATAACTCTGGGGTAAATTCCCAAAAGTGGGATGCCTGAGTCAAAAGGTAAATGCATGTATAGTTTTGTTAGATATTCCCAAATTTCTTTCCAAAGTAGTTGTACCAGTTTGCATGCCTACCAGCAATAATGAGAGGCCCCTTTTCCCCAAAGCATTGCCAAAGGAATGTTAGCATACCTTAAAATTTTTGCCAATCTCTTAAGGGAGATATGGCATCTCGCTGTATTATACATGTCTTTTCTAACTGTAAGTGATACTGAAAATCTTTTAATATGTTTAAGGGACATTTAAAAATATTTTTGTATAATTTTAAATGAGGTTTTTAGTCATCTTCACTATATACATACACATCTACAGAGTGTACATATATATGTAAATATATATGTACTATATTCTGTACATATGTGTATATTCATGTATATATTGAAAAAAGTTTCTCCCAGTTTATTGTTGGTGTTTATGCACTGCAAATTAACTTTTGGGTTGCGCATTTTTTAAACTTTTGTGTAATCAACTTAATCAAAATGTTCATCTGCATGGTTAGAACACTCTTCCCTGCATCTGAATTATAGAGGAATGCATCTATGTTGTCTTCTAATATTGTATGGTTTCACTTCTTACCTTTAGATTCTTGATCCATTTGGAATTTATTCTATTCTTGTGTATGTGTATTGTTCATTTTTTCCATTTTCTTTGGTAAAAAATTAGAAAGATGATTTGAAAAACAAAAAAAATCTATAATCATAGTTCCCAAGGAAATAATTTGTTATAATATGTCCATTAAGATATTTTGTGTGTGTGTGTGTGCATGTATCCTTTGTGCATATTTGACTTTATTTCTTTATTTCTTTCACTTTTACCACTTTCCTGTTGAAACAAAACATTTTAAGGCATGAATAACATACCATCATAGTTGTCTCCTAACTTTTATGCCTATTTCCCTAACTGGAAGTGTATATTGATTGTCTTTCTTTAATACTAAAAATATTTTGTAAAACATGACCTTTACATAGAAATCTTTACGTATATATGGCATCTAAATAATAAAGAAGAATTAACCCTTAATTATATTTAAAAGACATAATTTAAATACTTTGTTTAAAAAATAACTTAAAAATATTACATTTATTAGCATTGGGTGGTTATTTAAGAGGAAAATATTGGACAAGACATTACTCAATTTCCTATAAAGATGACTGACAAGGAAAATGCAGGGAACATAACCTATGTCGCATTTTTTCTTGGAAAGAAGGTCACATTCCTCAGCCAAGTTTTAAAAGGGTTGCAATACTACTCAGCATATTCCAATGTTAGCCAATTATCTTGCATGAATTCATGGAACTGGGCATATAGAAATCAGTATAATGTGAGTAATTATTGCGTTAAGCAATATAAATCAATGCAGTAGGAGTAAAAAAAGGCTGAGAGACAGCAGTAAAAATAAAGCACTAAAATATAATGAGAAATATGACAAAATGAGATATATATATATGTGACAATTGCATTAATAGAATGCCTAGTCTTAGGTCACTCTCCATCGATGTCTTAGTTTTTGAAAACCTTCCCAGTATACTAACAGACATGAGTAACAATGCAAAAGGACACAAAAATATATACCATCTATTTTTAAAATGCAGGATGCCTTTACTTTTGATTGTGGAACAAATGAAGAAATGATCATTGTATAGTATTCAATTTAGGTTTCTCAATTCTGGTTTATTTCTAAGTTTAGTGAGTACTAGTATGAGAATAGATCAAAAGAGTAAAATATTTTTTACTTATTCCAGTTAATTACTGAATATACAAAATTTAGATATAAAAGAAAGACTGAGCAAAACATTTTTTTCCTTAAAATTTTTTCTTATGGGCTTTTATAAACAATCATTTATCTCTGACTTATAAGCTTTTTTGATTAATCAAGCTGATTTTTAAATCATAAGGTAATAAGAGAAGGAGGCGATTAGATAACAGTTGGGTAAACATAGTGTGAATATTCATCTTCTAACTTCAGTGACTATTACAGGTCAAATGTCTACACATCTGAGTAAAAATAATATCCTTTTTCCACTGTTTTTCCCAGACTACAAGATTTTTAAACATCTTAACCAAGAATATAATTTACTTCTACTTCTGAGCATTCCCATAATTTTAGAAATGGCAGTACAAAGTTTCAAAACATAGGATGAGAAGTGGCTCAAGAATATTGTCAAGATTTTTAATGCATTTCAGTTGAAGATAGTCCATTATATCAATTCATATATATCACCTCCTCAAGATACTAATAAAGTCATAGAAAAGAAATTGATAAAGGTATTGACCCACTACAATGAACAAGAGTAGAAAATATCATTAGTTTATATATGATTGCAGATTACTTAACAAGGAAATCAGATGGCTCAATAATGATTGGTGTGGTACTTTAAAGAAGTTAAGCCAAATTTATGCATACCAGAGTCACATGCATGGAGCAAGCCCAATTCTCATAAAAAAACTGTAGACATGGAGTCTGAAAATCAAGTAAAATGGAGAACAATAGGAAGTAGAGCTTATAACAAGGGATTAGTTGAAACTTTTCATATACATTATTAGTTCATTCACCTTTCTGATTAGAATGACCTGCTGACAGTATTGTATTTTCCACAGGCCAAAAAAGAAGTGTTCTTTTTTGTAAATTAGATCAGTAATCTGGAGAAGTAACAGAACAGTTGGGGTGGGTAGTGAGACCAAAGTAGAAAATCTTAAACTCCTGGACAACAGTAGCTCCAAATAAAAAGTACATCCCGGGCTTCCCTGGTGGCGCAGTGGTTGGGAGTCCGCCTGCCGATGCAGGGGACATGGGTTCGTGCCCAGGTCCGGGAAGATCCCACATGCCGCGGAGCGGCTGGGCCCGTGAGCCATGGCCGCTGAGCCTGCGCGTCCGGAGCCTGTGCTCCACAATGGGAGAGGCCACAACAGTAAGAGGCCCGTGTACCACAAACAAACAAACAAACAAAAAGTACATCCCCACACTCATTTACTCTGTGGAAGGAACAGGCATTTGGAGAAGACCAATTCTAAACTGGAGAAGGGAGAGGAAGCTTTTACTACACATAAGAATGTCTGGCACCTGCCCTACTACATGCCAAAACCAAATGTTCTCAATTAAAAACAGCAAAAATATCGCTATCTATCTCATAGGGCAGTTTTATGGATTAAATTCGATAAAATATTAAAGAAAATATACTTACATGTAAAGGAACATTATAAGGACTGAATGAATATTCACTGTTTTTATTCACAGTGCCCTCTAATAATTGTGACAACAGAAAATGACCCCAAACGTTTTTGAACCTTTACTGAGGGCCACCTAACCATACTCAAAAGCAGAACCTTGCAGTCAAAAAGTCTAACCGTTTAACTTAAGGCTTACAGCAGAATTTCTATTGCCTCATCATTGAATATTTTTAGGCAATCAAGAATCTCCAGATACTTGAGAAACCCTCACAATGTGAAAGAGTAAGATCAAAACAACAGAAAAAAAGTGATCACAGGGGAAAACTAAAACTAAAATAATAATGATAATAATAAAAAAGAAGACAAAAAACAAAGAAGGAAATTTCAGGCAATACAATAAAATTAGGGTTGATCATGTTAATTAAAGATGCATATAGTAAATTTTAGAAAACTGGTAAAAATTAAAAATTGAAATTATTATATAGACATTCAGTATAGGAGAACTGCATAATAAAAGTGAACAATTAATGTAAAAGGCAAGAAATAGGGAAAAAGAACAAAAATGAGAATAGTAAAATGGTAATGCTAAAATTAAACATTGTTAATGAAATTGAAAGCAAATGACTAAACAGTATCATTGAAATTTAAAGATTCTCAGAAAAGATAGAACCAAACTAAATGTTGTCTACAAGAAACCCTTATATACAGAGCGGTTAAAAGTAAAAGGATGTAAAATGATATACCATACAGACCTAATTATGAGAAAACTGAATTAATTCTACTAATACGAGACAAGAAAGACTCCAGGAGCAGGAATAGCATCAGTAGTACTTAACTCTCAAAAGAAATATTTAAAAATGTACCATGAAGTAGGGAATGGAAATTTGACTGGAAAATGGTAAGGCAGGGTTTTATTTATTTATTATGAGCCTTTCTTACTCTTTTATTCTTTCTGATTATGCACATATATTGATATTACATTAATAAAAATAAATGGACAAATGTATATGTTAGAGTTTATGAGATGAGATTTCCAGAATAAGTATATTCAGAGGTTCGGATGCAACCCACTGAAGAAATGGTTGAAAAATTTATACTTAAAGTTAGCGCTAGTGATGACGGAATTTTTAAAATTTGCATTAGCCTCATGTAATATCTGTTTTTTTAAATATACATATATTGTATTAATAATTTAAAATGTGTAGAGTTATTTTCTTTCTGGTAGAAATATGCTAGAAAACTACTGGAAGGCACAATATCCATTATCTTCCAAAGTGATATATGGATTAACCATACTGTCAAGAAAAACTCCCCAAATGTGGGTTTATATTGTAAATAAATTGTTAAGATTTTCCAGTTTATTTGAAATATTGCTCAAATTGGTTTGTCTGCAATTAAATACATACTTTACAGGGCTTCCCTGGTGGCGCAGTGGTTGAGAGTCTGCCTGCCAATGCAGGGGACACGGGTTTGGGCCCTGGTCTGGGAGGATCCCACATGCTGCAGAGCAACTGGGCCCGTGAGCCACAACTACTGAGCCTGCGCGTCTGGAGCCTGTGCTCCGCAACGAGAGAGGCTGCGATAGTGAGAGGCCCGCGCACCGCGATGAAGAGCGGCTCCCACTTGCCTCAACTAGAGAAAGCCCTTGCACAGAAACGAAGACCCAACACAGCCGAAAATTAATTAATTAAATAAATAAATAATAAAATTTAAAAAAATACATACTTTACAGATTTTTTTGAAATGAAATAATCTTTAGAATACGAACCATAACTTAGAGAGCATAGTGCCTTGTTCAATACCTTTCAACAAAGGCTTGCTGGATTAAAAAGTGACTGGAAATATAGTAAGTCAATTATATTATTTAAGAAAAAAATGTCATGAAGAACCTAGGGGTAAGACAGGAATAAAGATACAGATCTACTAGAGAATGGACTAGGGGATATGGGGAGGGGGAAGGGTAAGCTGTGACAAAGTGAGAGAGTGGCATGGACATATATACACTACCAAACGTAAAATAGATAGCTAGTGGGAAGTAGCTGCACAGCACAGGGAGATAGCTCGGTGCTTTGTGACCACCTAGAGGGGTGGGATAGGGAGGGTGGGAGGGAGGGAGACGCAAGAGAGAAGAGATATGGGAACATATGTATATGTATATCTGATTCACTTTGTTATAAAGCAGAAACTAACACAGCATTGTAAAGCAATTATACTCCAATAAAGATGTAAAAAAATAAATAAATAAAAGTTGAATGTAAAGGATTAATTAGATTAAACATAAATATTCTTGGCTCAGAAAAACTTAATGTGGTATGATATAATTCATGTTGCATTATATCAGCAGACACATAATATTTTGCCTTTCTACTATTCCTAATACTAATATTAATCATTGGATGGTGTAACACTGTGATCTCTCTACTAAAATTGTATTTTCATTTTGGGATCAAAAAGTATTTTTTGTGTTCATAATTTGGTATTAATAGAATTTCTATTTCTCCTCTAACCACATGCCTTATGGTTTTACTGTCACTTGATAATCCTTTCTGGAATAAGAATTTCATTAGAAGTTGTAAAATCATGTTTTTCTAATCCTGTAATTTATTTCAGCTTATTTTTTAATCCAGTATTTTTTTTGATAGTTAAAAATCCCCCTCAACACCTGGGGTTATTTGTTTTACCTAACTATTGTTTCTATTTGAAATATAAGGTAAATGCTTAATTTTAATTTTATTCCTTTTAATTAAATTTAAACTTAATTTTAATAATTAAGTAATAATTATTATTGTGCCAAATCCCCCTTCATAGAGATTTTACAATTTTGCCTGTATCATTTTATTTCTGAAGAGTTACATCATTTTTTGTTATCCATTCATCAGTTGATGGGCATTTTGATTGTTTCTTTTTTTTTTTGGTTATTGTGAATAATTCTGCTCTGAATATCTGAACGTAAATTTTTTGAGGACATATATATTTTTTTTTCTCTTGGGCAATCCCCTATTGGAAAAGCTTGGTTATACGGTAAACATATTTAACTTTCCTTAAAAATGCCAAATCATTTTTGCTTTCCCAGCAATGTATGAAGGTTCAGTTTTTCCACATCTTTGCCAACACTTGGTCTTTTAAGCTTTTGAGCTACAGCAATACTTGTGAGTATATGATGGCATCACCTTGTTATCTTTTGGTTTATCATCCTAACAATGACTGGTCAGAGATATGAACATATTTTGTTATCCTACTATGTAGTCTATTTCATTTTTTAAGTGGCTATTTTTTGAAGAGTAAATTTTTCAATATATATTGACTGCATTAGCTTTCTTTGGCTAGTATAACAAGTACTACAAACTTAGTGACTTAAAGCAGTATAAATTTATTATCTTATAATTCTGGAAGTCAAAAATCAAGGTTTTTCTGATCTGTGTTCCTCTGAAAGCTATGGGGGGAGGGTATCTGTTTCCTTGCCTTTTCCTGATTCTAAAAGCAGCCTTCATTCCTTGGACTTTGGTCCTTTCTCAGATCAGATCTTCAAATCTCTCTGTTGTACCTCTGCTCAAGTTGTCACATTTCCTCTCTTACACTGAGCTTTCTTCTTTTCTCTTATAAGGACCCTTGCAGATTACATTGGGCCCACATTGATAATTCAGGATGCTCACCCCATCTCAAAAAGCCTTCACATAATCACAGCTGCAAAGCGATTACAAGCATACCTTGGAGATACTGCAGGTTTGATTTCAAACCACAATAAAGCAAATATCGCAATAAACTGAGTCACACAAATCTTTTGATTTCTCATTGCATATCAAAGTTATGTTTACACTATGCTATAAAGTGTGCTATAGCATTGTCTAAAAAAATGTGCATGCCTTAAATAAAAAAGACTTTATTACTAAAAAATGCTAACCATCTTCTGAGCCTTTAGTGAATTGTAAACTTTTTGGTGGTGTAGGGGCTTGCCTCTGTGTTGATGGCTGCTGCTTGATCAGGATGGTGGTTACTGAAGACTGGGGTGCATGTGGCAATTTCTTAAAATAAGATAAAAATTAAGTTTGCTGCATTGACTGATTCTTCCTTTCATGAACAATTTCTCTGTAGCATGCAATGAGGTTTCGTAGCATTTTACCCACAAAACTTCTTTCAAAACTGGACTCAATCCTCTCAAACTCTGTCGCTGCTTTATCAACTAAGTTCATGTAAATACTTTGTTGTCATTTCAGTATTCTTCAAAACATCTTCACCAAGAGTAGATTCATCTCTTTCTTTGCTCGTCCATAAGAAGGAACTCCTCCCCTCATCTGTTCAAGTTTTATCATGAAATCACAGCAATTCTGTCACATCTTCAGGCTCTACTTCCATTTCTAATTCTCTTATTATTTCTGCCACATCTGAAGTTACTTCCTCCACTGAAGTCTTGAACCCCTCAAAGGCAGTCATGAGTATCAGAATCAACTTCTTCCAAACTCCTGTTAACGTTGATATATTGACTTCTCATGAACCATAGACATACTTCATGGCATCTAGAATGGTGAATCCTTTCCATAAGGTTTCCAATTTACTTTGCCAAGATCCATCAGAGGAACCACACTCTATGGTAGCTATAGCCTTACAAAATATATTTCTTAAATAATAAGACTTGAAAGTCAAAATTACTCTTTCATCCATGGGCTGCAGAACGGATATTGTGTTAGCAGGCATGAAAACAACATTAATCTCTTGTACATCTCCATCAGAGCTCTTGGGTGACCAGGTTCATCATCAATGAACAGTAATATTTTGAAAGGAGTCTTTTTTTCTGAGCAACAGCCCTCAACAGCAGGCTTAAAAATTTCAGTAAACCATGTTATAAACAGATGTGCTGTCATCCAGGCTTTGTTGTTTCATTTATAGAACACAGAAGATTCAGCATAATTCTTCAGGGCCCTAGGATTTTCACAATAGTAAATGATCATTGGCTTCAACTTAAAGTCACCAGCTGTATTAGCCCCTAACAAGAGAGTCAGTCTGTCCTTTGAAACTTTGAGGCCAGGCACTGACTTCTCCTTTCTAGCTACGAAAGTCCTCGATGGCATCTTCTTTCAAAAGAAGGCTGTTTTGTCTACATTGAAAATTTGTTTAATGTAATTACCCTCATGATTTATCTTAGCTAGATCTTCTGAATAAATTCTTGCAGCTTCTACATCAGCACTTGCAGCTTCCCCTTGCACTTCCATGTTATAGAGATGGCTTCTTTCCTTAAACCTCATGAACAAACCTCTGCTAGCTTTAAACTTCTTCTGCAGCTTCCTCACCTCTCTCAGCCTTCATAGAATTGAAGAGAGTTAGGGCCTTGCTCTGCATTAGACTTTGGTTTAAAAGAATGTTGTAGCTTATTTGATCTTTTATCCAGACCACTAATCTCCATATCAGCAATAAGGCTGTCTCACTTTCTTATCATTTGTGCATTCACTGGAGCAGCACTTCTAATTTCCTTCAAGAACTTTTCCTTTGCATTCACAACTTGGCTGTTTGGCACAAGAGTCCTAGCTTTTAACCTATCTCGGCTTTTGACAAAGGCTTCCTCACTGAGCTTAATTATTTATAGCTTTGATTCGAAGAGACCTGCAACCCTTTTTTTCTCAGTTGAACACTTAGAGGCCAATGTAGGGTTATTAATTAGCCTAATTTCAATATTATGTCTAACTAAGGCCTGAGAAGAGGGAGAGAGATGGGAAAGAGTCGGTTGGAGTAGCAGTCAGAACACACGCAACATTAAGTTCTATGTCTTATACGGCTGCAGTTCATAGCGCCCCAAATCAATTACGATAGTAACAACAAAAATCATGGATTACAGACAACCATAAAAACAACAACAATAAGAATAAAATTTGAAATACTGTGAGAATTACCAAAATGTGACACAGAGAAAGTGAGAAAATACTGTTGAAAAAAATGATTCTAATAGACTTGCTTGACACAGGGTTGCCACAAATCTTCAATTTGTAAAAAGTGCAGTATCTATGAAGCACAATGAAGCAAAACACAATAAAATGAGGTATACTTGTAAGTTGGTAGGAAGGGGCCATTTTTCAGCCTATCATGAGGCCATTTGCAAGTTTGTCTCCACATGCGTATACGTGTGAAGGTTTTTGAGTGAAATGTGTATGTGTTTTCTCCATTTTATCAGGTTTTTTCCCCCATTATTTGAAGAGTGGGATTTGGCTCTTACTTTCTTTACAGCTTTTAAATGTGAGGCCATAGTTAGAAAAGCAAATCTATTTTTATTTTATTTTCAAACTTTATATAGCACTTCACTTTTTTTTGTATATGGTTTGTATATGGTTTAGAAATGGATTTTTGTATATGATTGTATATGGTTTAGAAATAGATTTACTTTTGTTAGACAAAATGCAAGTCTTTGTCTTATAATAGGTAAATTTAATGCAATCAGAATACTGTTATATTTACACTACTTCTATAATATACTTTTGTGTTCTACTTTTTAATTTTTTAGTTTAAAAATATTTCACTATTTGATGTGTTTTCTTTGTTTTTCTTCCCTCATGCATGTGTATTTTGTTACTTAGAAAGTTTTTGCATTTTCATCCCAGTGATTATTTTTACAACTGTAAGTTATGTAACAATCTTAATTACCTAATTTTAAATATATAAAAATTCCCCACTATGACCAATTATGGCATTAATAAATTTCTTGTATTCCACTTTGCCTTCACCATTTAATTTTATTAAATTGTTCATTTTTAATCTGAAATATATCAATGCATACATTTTCACGCTTAAATGATATTCTTGACAGTCAGCTGTAAATGAAGAACTCAGCAAATCTACTTAAATATAACCTTCAGTTATCACCTAAATCTCAATTTAAAAAAATTATTTTATTTCTACATATTCAGAGAATATAACACATCTATTCTGTTGTTGCTACCTGATGTATTGTGAAGGGTTTATTACAATAATATTCTGTTAGTTTCAATATGTTAAAAATTAATGTTCTGTTGCTTTCATGTATAAATGATTTGGTAGGTGTTGCTCCACTGTCATCTAGTATTAAATATTGCTGTTGAGTGCTTTCTTCTTATAAATGACTTGTTGGACTAGCATCCACCGAAAGGATTTTTTATTTACATTAGAGTTCCATGACTTTACTATGCTATGGCCAATGGTAACAGTTTGGGGTCAGTTTTCTTTTGGACTTAACATACCTTTTCAATATGCACTGGCAAGTTTTATCTAAATATTTTATCTTGTATTTTTTTCCTTTGAGAACTTCAAGTATAAATATTTTGTATCTTAACTTTCATATCTATCATTTTTGCTGATCATTTTTAGCTCTTTATTTGTTTTTCACTATGCTTAATTGCTACAAACTCTTACTTTATTATTATTATATTATTATTATTATTTATCAGTAGTGATTGATTTCTCTTGTTCTCCTTCCAGTTTTACCTCTAGTGTTCTGATGTTATGTATTTTTTAGTATCTATCTTTATCTTTTCTTAGTTATGTTTCATCTTTTCTTGCTGCCCTGCTATCAATTCCCTGAGGTCTTGCATCTTGTTTTTGTGCTTCTACTTCATAGAGATGATTACTTAATTAAGTCTTCTGTTTCTTGCTTTTGTTTTTTAAGTTTTTGGTCACATTTTATATTTGCTTCATGACAATAGTTTTCTAGTACATATTCTCCCTCTGCCACATGAATTCAGGTTCCTTGATTCTTCTTTTTTTGTTTTTGTTTTATTGTTGAATCTGGTACAGATTTTATACTTCTGTGAACCACACTTCTTTGAGGAAATCTCCTGCCTGCTCCATTAATCACTGTAGTCTGTATTTACTATTCCCACTGTTGCAACATAAGGAAAAATTAGGTTTAGTGTCTCACACTGTGTCTGCCTACTTTGGCAAGTGTAATTTATAGTTTTTCTGGTTATTTCTGAATCTAAAGCAAAGTACCACTGTCCCTTGATACTTTTCTCAGTTTCCTCCCAAAGGAAACCTGCTCAATGATTTGTACTTCCTTTTGTGAGCTTTTAGCCTATGTCATGGTTTAGATTTTAAATATTTCCTTGTGTCACTGAACATGGGAGTTAAGATTTTTGTGTCTTATATTTTCCTGTAACTTTGGGATTATTTCCAAGAATATAAGCCTGGACTGTTCACTTTCTGGTACCAACCCTAAACCGAAAGCCTATGCATCAATTTTAGATTTTTCTTCATATAAAGTAAAATTAAGTCTCTTTTGATTAGAAAACTATGTTTTGATCATGTGTAAATTAAAACACAATTACAACAAAATTAAAAATTTTGAAAAGCATTAAGTTTTGATTTGATCAAAATATATAACTATAATTGTTCATTTTGAATTTTATTCAAAAGAAAATGGAAGTTGAAAAATTAGATTAGCAAATGGATTTCATATTACCTGACTGAATGAGTGAAGTAATGAAAAATACCCATTAATATTTTGAATAAAACAAAACAAAATAACTATATTGTAGGAATGTCCCAGTCTCTCCATGTTATACTATTTAAGAACAACTGTACAGAGCCAAGCTAAAACCATTTTCCCAGAAAATGTAATATTAAATAAGTGAAATTAATTCAGGATGACCAGGGCCAGCACAAAGGAATATGTCCATATTGATAAGTGAACAGCTAAGTTCACACTAGTAGTTGATGTCCCAGTTATGACAGAGGATCGCAGATGTGACTATACCTAAATCATGAACAACTGCAATAAAATGTGGAAAGAGCGAAATCACATACTCTAGGTTTGTGGTTGAATATGAGGCACTACTCCCACGAAGAACAGGGAGGCTTTGGTACAATCCCACACAAGAAGATAGTGAATATGTTATTCAGATTTAAATGAGATAATGTAATGAAGAATGTAATGTTAATCATACATTCAAGCATAATCATATCATTACTTTAATTAAATAACTTTCATTAAAGTAATGATATATATAACAGTTATTCTTAATACTTTCATATTGTCTTTTCCCTCCATTATTGACTTTAACCATTTCTCACTTAAGATAGCTTAACAGAAAAGAACAACAAAATGTGAGTTAACTTGAATCTGCTTAACTTATTTAAAGTAATAAGTTTTATAGCATTTGATATTTTAACTAACAATAGCAACAAATTATTTATGGCATACCTAATAATCACAACACATATACATGTTTGTATGTTCTGGGAAAAAGTTATAAGAACCTTTCAAAGTTTGGACATCAGAATATTAATTTTAATATTTATACAGAGTCCTTTTAGTCCAAATAGTTATCTCTATTGACACCTGTAATAATTATTAAGAAGACAACATATTAGTTAAGAATTTTGGAGTCAACCTAGACTACTTTATTACACCTTATACAAAAAAAAGTCAAAATGGATTAAAGACTTCAATGTAAGAGCTAAAACCATAAAACTCCTAGAAGAAACAGAAGCAGTACACTCTTTGACATCAGTCTTAGCAATATATTTTTGGATATCTCTCCTGAGGCAAGAGCAGCAAAAGAAAAAAATAAACAAATGGCACCACATCAAACTAAAAATCTTTTTCACTTCCAAAGAAACCATCAACAAAATGAAAATGCAACACACCAAAGGGGAGAATATATTTGTAAATGATATGTCTGATAAGGGGTTGATATACAAAATATACAAAGAACTAAACAACTCAGTCAGAAAGCCAAACAACCCAATTAAAAAACGGGCAGAGGACCTAAATAGACATTTTTTTCTAGTCAAAGACATAGGGCTGAACAACAGGCATAGAAAGGACACTCAACATCACTGATCATCAGGGAAATGCAAATCAAAACCACAATGAGATACCACTTTACACCTGTCAGAACTGCTATTATCAAAAACACAAGAAACAACAAGTGTTGAGGAGGATGTGAAGAAAAGGGAATCCCCTGCATTGTTGGTGGAAATGTAAATTTGTGAGCCACTATGGAAAACAATATGGAGGGTCCTCAAACACCTAAAAATAAACTACCATACAATCCAGCGATTCCACTTCTGTGTATTTATTTGAAAGAAATAAAAACATTAATTCAAAAAGATGTATGTACCCTTATATTCATTGAAGCACTATTTACAAAAGCCAAAATATGGAAGCAACCTATGTGTCCATCAATAGAGGAATGGATAAGGAAGATGTGGTATACACACACACACACAATATATATATATAATATATATGTATTACAATTGTGTGTTTGTGTAACAATGGAATATTACTCAACCATTTGCAACAACACTGATGGATATAGAGGGTATTATGCTAATATATAAGTGAAATAAGTGAGATACAGAAAGACAAATACTATATAATTTCACTGATATATGGAATCTAAAAAAACAAAACAGACAATACAAAACAGAAACAGACTCATAGATACAAACTAGTGGTTGCCAGAAGGGAGAGGGTTGGGGGAATGGGCAAAGGAGATTAAGGGGATTAAAAGAGACAAACCTCCAGATACAAGGTAAATATGTCACAAGAGTGTAATTTATGGCATAGGGAATATAGTCAATAAAATAATATTACCATGCAATACCTCTGCATGGTAACAGGTGGTAATTAGACTTATTGTGATGATCATTTCATAATGTATAAAAATACTGAATCACTGTGTTGTACACCTGAAACTAATCTAATATTATATGTCAATTTTAATTCAGTTAAAAAATAGAATTAATGACAGAGTGTCAGTGGTAACTTTGGTGTCTAAGATATAGAATAGATGGCCATCAGAAAATTGGCAGCAAAACATCAGTGGCCACCTGTCTCTGTTTTAGGATTGGTATTTCAAATACCAATATGAAATCATTACCACCCACAGACTCTTCATGACTGAAAAAATTTGAGTTACATTATTATTTTTAAATTTATTATACATTTTAATTGCTCTAAATTCAGATTAAATGCCATTTTTGTTGCCAATTCTCCATAAACAAGGTTTTTAAGTTTATTTTCTTCCATTACATTAATCAAAATTTTTGCTACTAATTTTATATTTGTAGGAGGACTTCTTTCAGTTTGCATGAGAATACGTGTGTGCTTTATTACTCTCTAACATGATTATTATTAAAAAAAGCAATAATATATCTATCCTCTGGTTGAGAAGAGCTAAGTGCTAAACTCTTCTTTTTCCCTACCCTGTTTATGCAGAAAAGTTATATATTCAGCCTCCTTGCTGGACTGTCTATGTCTTTATCAATGTCTATATCTATATATCTATATCTATATCTATCAACATAATCTAGATGTTATATAATTAATTCTAGAAAATAAAAGTTGCAGAAGTGATTTATACTAGAAATTTCAGCACTAGCCTCTAAGACCATAAGTTAGATTCTGCCTTTCCATCCATGCAGCTGAAAGAAACAATTTGAGTGCCAGAATTATGAAATGGAAGGAGCCAGGATTCCTAAGGCAGAGGTGGAATCGAAATCCTCAGTAGAGGCACCTGGCTTTTTTTTTTTTTTTTTGGTGTTATATGAGTGAGAAATAAACCTTTATTATGTTACATTACTAATATTTTATAGGCTAGCATTATTTCCCTTAATACATGCTCCTCTGTGTGTTTTCATTCTTTGGCAATAGAGCCACATTTTTATTTGTGTATAGAGACTTTCTTTTTCAGGTGGTTGTATAGCTAGAGTGATCAAAATAACATTTTTAGTTATGGTAAAATTTCATGCAGCAAAATATACTGTTCTTAATTATATAATTAAGTAGTTTTAATAAACATATACACTCATGTAGGCACTACCCCAATCAAAATATAGAACAATTCCATCTTCTTAGAAAGTTCTCTTACCCTCTTTTCCAACTATTCTCATTTCCATAGTATCCCACCACCACAACCAAAGCCAATCTCTCATCTGATATCAATGACTATAGTTTTGACTGTTCCTGAATTTTATATAAATGACATTCTATGATCCATACTTTTCTATGTCTGGTTTCTTTCAATCAATAAAATACTGTTGGATTTCCTGTTTTTGCATGTTTCAGTAGTCTACTCTGCTTTACTGTTGAATAGTAATCAATTCTATTAATACACTGCAATTTGTTTATTTACACACGTTTTTGGATATTGCTTCTTCTTCAGTTTCTAGATATTATAAATAAAACTAGTATGAATATTCATTAAAAGGTTTTGTGTGTACTTTATTTTTTAAGGGTGAAATTGCTGAATAATATAGTAGGTAAATATTTAGATTTTTTAAGGAACTTCCAAATAATTTTCTGTCATTGTTGTACCATTTTATATATCCAGTGGCAAAGTTTGATAGTTCCATTTGGTCCACATCTTTGGCAACAATTGATATTGTTAGTTATTTGGGTTTTCTGTTTTTTTTTTTTAATATTAGCCATTCTAGTAGGTATCTATGTCATTGTTGATGTAATCTGGATTTTCCTGAAGACAAATAATGTTCACTGTTTCATGGGTTTATTGGCCCTCTGTAAATCTTCATTCATGAAATGCCTGCTCATGTCTTTGCCCATTTTTAAAATTAGGTTTAAGTTACATTTTTTGTACTTTCATTATTTAGAAATGCTTCATATATTCTAAGTAGAAACCTTTTGTTAGATATATGATAAACACTGTTTACGAAGGAGTTATTGACACAACTTCTGGGACTGCTATTAATACACAGCCTTTCTGTCAACTTCCTCAGGAACTGCCTCAGCCATAGAGATCCATTTAATTCAATATCATGCTCTCGTTCCTGGGATGGGTTACATTCAATGACCATCAATGTGGGAGTACACAAGTAGGAACAGCTTTGAAAGTCCAGAGCTTCCGCGTACAGCAAAACAGTCAACACTCTTATTGTGCCTTAGATTTTGGCTCACCTTCTTTCTCTTTACAAGCTTGCTTTCTTCCCTTCCTTTCCACAAGTATTGATCCCAAAGATGCTTCTTAAGTACCCTGAACACTACACTGTCCCAGAGGCTATTCCTCAGGTATATAAACCTGTGACATGTGGTACCAGGAAAGATCAAAGAAAGAGGGCATAAGGATGGGATATTAGATGAGGATTATTGACACCTGGCTGACAATGAGGACCTCATCATTGGTTAAGGGAAAACAGATATTTCATGGCACAAGCTGGTAACTAAAATGTTCACTGTTGGTAAACTGGAATAGTATATTGGTAAAAGAGTATACATCACCAGGTGTGATTACCTAGGCTTTTGGGAAATATGGAAGAAATAACAACTAGGAGGGCGTTGGAATAGTTGTATATTGCTGAGCTTGATTAATGCTTTGGAAAATGATAATGAAAAGCTGAGAATACTTAATTGCTAATTAAAGGATAAATGTGACAACTGGTGAGCCTTCTCGGTAGCTCACAAGTAGGATCCCATTTACTGCAGTTGAGGGACAAAGAAATATAAAGTACATTGTCCAATTCAAAATTTTCAGAATATACGAGCACCAAAGAAACTTAAATTCTCCACCAAGACAGGTCTGCTATGCCAAGCTCATGATCCTGCCTGGAAAAGAATGAGATGCTGATATTTGTGAGATGGACACAATTTTGTTGATCCTTCAGAAAATGTTGAATACCCAGATTATTCTGAATGTTCTGAGCATACACAGGTGGCCCATCCTTCCAAATTAAGAGCTAGTACTCACCACTCTCTTGGAAACACTACTGAGGCTTTTCCCTTCAAGACATATGAATGAACAAGCCTGCTTCCCCCTCCCTCCTAAATATTGGGCTTAAAACTAAGTCACAACATAATATAGGCAAGGATGTGTTGTGTCTAATAAGGACAAAAGGGATTATACTGCAAAAAAACTACAAAACCTAAAGCCAAAAACATACCAGGGGGCTTCCCTAGTGGTGCAGTGGTTGGGAGTCCGCCTGCTGATGCAGGGGACACGGGTTCGTGCCCCGGTCCGGGAAGATCCCACATGCCACAGAGTGGCTAGGCTCGTGAGCCATGGCCACTGAGCCTGCGCATCCGGAGCCTGTGCTCCGCAACGGGAGAGGCCACAACAGTGAGAGGCCCGCGTACAGCAAAAAAAAAATATATATATATACCAGGAACTAGAAGAGTGTGCATGCAATCTGTGACTCACATCAATATATCATGGCTAGAGGTAGGATACACCCTTACAAAACTAGACTCACAGATAATAATGGGTCTAATAGGATTCTGAAATTATAAAGGTCAGTTGGTGGCCCTGAACTAATTGAATCAATGAAAATATAATTATGATAATTGGTGGCAAGAATGGAGGATCAATTGGTAAAGCCCAGGAGGGATATTAAGTACTTATGGAGGTTACAGAGATGTTTATTAGAAATCAGCATTCCTATAAGTAAATCAGATGGACCCACAGGGTATTACTCAATTTATATCAACAAAACAAATCAAGGATGAAGGCTTAGTAGGCTGAGAGCAGTGCCCCAGGTAAAAAGGCATAATCCCTTGCCCAGTTAATGAACCTGAACCAGTTTCAAAACCTGAAACCAACTGACTGAAGAAGGCCTCGTCTCCAAGAGGAAGTAGTAAGTATACATGATAATGATCACCTACTCCTTTTCCTAAAGGATCTATAGTCATTTATTTAAGTAACAGGGAACTAGGGAAAGGGGACAATCCAACTATTTAAAGGACTGGACCAAGGGTCCAAGTTAGCATCAATGCCAAAAGACTCAAGGCATCAGCATCTCAACATAAACTGGGGGTTGGATGCAAAAAAAAAAAAAAAAAAAAAGAATCATGGCCAGCATCTGCCATTATAGTGTTTCCACTCTATGTTTCCCTGAACATAAAATTAGAATAAACATGCTTGGAAATGAGTAAAAACCTCATATTGGGTCTTTAGCCTCGGGATAAGAATCATTGCATTTGGTTACTTAGCTCACTCTCAATCAACTTATTAGATTTTTTTTTTTTGGTATTGCATTATAGGAGGTTCATATATATTTTGGAGATTAACCTCTTATCAGATATGTTTTAAATTTTTTTTTTATTTCACAGGTTGCCTCTTTAACCTGTTGATTATTTTTTTTGTGCAGAAACTTTTTAGTTTGGTGTCGTACTTATTTATTTTTTTTTGTTGTTGTTGTTGCCTGTGCTTTTGCTGTCATATCCAGGCAATCACTGCTAAGACCAATGTCATGAAGCTTTTCCTCTATGCTTTTTTCTAAAAGTTTTATAGTTTCATGGCTTATATTTAACCCTATAATCCATTTTGAGTTGATTTTTGTGCATGGTGTAAGAAGAGAGTCCGGTTTCATCTTTTGCATGACATTTCTCTAAAGAAGACATAGAATGACCAACAGATATATGAAAAACACTCAACATAACTAATCATCAGGGAAATAAAAATCTAAACCACATGATATATCTTCACAACTATCAGGATAGCTATTGTCAAAATAGGAAAAGACAAGCATTAGATGTGGAGATACTGGAACCCTTGAACAATGTTGTAGGAAGGCAAAATGGTGCCACTGCTATGTAAAACAGTATAGAGATTCTTCAAAATATTAAAAATAGAATTACCATATGATCCAGTAATCGCACTTCTAGGTATTTATCCTAAAGAACTGAAAATGGAATCTCAAAGATATATTAGCACTCTCATGTTCATTGTAGCACTATTCACAGTAGCCAAGATGTAAAAACAACCTAAGTGTCCACTGACAGATGAATGGATAAAGAAAACATGGATAAAGAAAAATATCAGAAAACATAGTAAACATCAGAGAGTAGACCAGAGATTTAGAACTGTGCTGTCCAGTACAATAGCCACTGGCCATATGCAGCTATTTAAATAGAAATTTAAATAAAATATAATTTTCAATTGCCAGTTGCACTAGCCACATTCAAAGTGCTCAGTAGTCATATGTGGCCATGCAGCTACCAGTTAGACAGTAAGTGTATAGAACACTCCCACTATCACAGAATGGATGGTTTTATTGGGGCAAGAAGCTTTCACAGAGGAACTAAGGACACACTGCTAAAAGGTAATTCTGGAAGATGATGTCAAAAGACTGGGATCATGTCCCCACTCAAATCTGTACATAATTATTTTAAAAAATATATACAAATTTGTACATAATTATTTTTTAAAATATATAATTTTTGAGTTTACCTAGATAGTTTTATTTATATGTACATATTCAGCCTGTACCACTGGTTTCAGTAAAAATCCCACATAGGACCTGCCCACCATGTGAAATCACTGCTTCTGTTTTGACCTCATTCTATTTTGTTTTCTCAACTTAAACCAACATCATCTCATTCCAGGTTTCTAGATACACAAGATTTATCAGCCTCTTCCAGGTGGCATCTGAGATTGGGAATAGAGCCAAATTGCACCTCTGTCAGAAATATGATACACATTTTTACCAAAAATAAGCCTTCCCCCTTATCCTTCAAAGGTGGTAAAATAAGGCTCACAATGAGAAATTCCATCACTATAACAGTCTCTGGTTTCAGGCAATGGAAGTGACAACTTAAGAAACTGATGATCCACCCTCACAGAGGTGTCAGGGGCTCACCATACAGCCCCATTTCAGAGAAGAATACTCAGTTTTGAGAAGCATCAAGCCCTTTTCAGAGGAAGATGGTATGAATGTTAGAAGTTGCCTTTTATTGAGCACTTATTCCATTGGAGCTGTTGTGTTAAGTGCTTTATGTGAATTATTTCAATCTTCACAGCAATTGTGGGTGGTAGTGATTGTTCTTACCATTTTAGAGAGGAAACTGATCTCAGAAATGTTCATAGCTTGTCCAAGTTCACACAATAAATGGTAGAGCCAAGAATCTCACCAAGTGTCTTTGATTTCAGAACCAAAATGAAAAATTACAAAACCAAACTAATATATGCCTCTCCTGTAACAATGGTAAATAAATCATAGATCATAAAATTAAAAAAAAGAAAGAAAATGTGGTATATACATACAGTGGGATACTATTCAGCCTTAAAAAGAAGAAACTTCTGCAATATGAGACAACATGGTTAAACCTTGAGAACATTATTCTAAGTGAAATAAATCAGTCACAGAAAGACAAGCACTGCATAATTCCATTTATATGAGGTATCTAAACTAGTCAACCTCATAGAAGCATAAAATAGAATGGTGGTTGCCAGGGTCTGATGAGAGGGGGAAATGGGGAATTGTTAATCAACAGGCAGAAAGTTTCATTTAAGGACGATGAATAAGCTCTAGAAATCTGTTGTACATTATACCTATACTCGACAATGGGTTGTGCACTTAAAGATTTACGAGGGTAGATTTCATGTTGTGTTCTTACACAAGAAAATAAAATTCAGGAAAAAGGGTCATTATAGTTGTATTTCCAAGTGAAAGTCTCTGACAATTTTTAACCCTCCACTGGCTGAAAGATTAAATAAAATCATATTATATCCCAAGACTTTGGCCAGTTTTAGAGATCTAAAGGATACATGGTGATGATCACTGTCATAATTTTATTCACCAATCTCACCTCTGTAAAAACTAAAAGGATTCTGATTAATCAAAGTAGGTTACCACAAACTCAACCAAAAATAACCCAAAATAGTAGCCACCAGGATACCTTTACTAAAGCAAATTGATAAATCTTCATATATATTGTATTGCACAATTGTTTTTTCTATCACTATCAGAAACATACAAATTTACATGAAATGGACAATATACACTTGTACTTTTATTCTGTGCTGTGAAAACTATCCCACTATCTTTTATAAATAGTCTGAAGAGGTCTAGACCTTCTGGATAGTCCAAAGAACATCACCTTGTTCCACTACATTGATGATGTCATGTTAATTGGACCAGAGGAGGAGGAGGAGAATATCACATTTAAGGCCTTGGTATATGCATGTACTCCAGAAGGTGAGATACAAACCATAAATAGTTTCAGGAGCCTGACATTTTTGTAAAAGGTTTAGGGCTTGAATCATTATGGGCATGCCAGGACAAACTATCAAAAGAATAAAATACACTATTGCATCTTGCACCTGTCACCATGATGGAGGAAACACAGTGCCTAACAGGCCTCTTTGGGTTTTAGAGGCAACTATTCCTTACCTGGGGATACTATTCTGACTTATGTAGTGGGTGACATAAAAGCCTTCCTGAACCGAATGGGGCCCAGAATAGAAAGTGTCTGGCAGTAGGTTCAAGCTGCAGCGCAGGCAGTTCTGAATGAGCCATAACAAATGGCAGATCCTCTGGTACTAGATACATCAACAATGTGAAAAATTGCCATGTGGAGTGTACAGCAAGCCTCTAAGAGAATATCACAGTGCAGATACCTAGACTTCCAGAGACAGAGAAGCATCTGCAGCAGAGAATTACATACCTTTTGAGAAATAACTAGCACTGCTACTGAGTTTCACTGAAAATGAAATGACTGACCATGTGGCATCAAGTGACCACATGGCCACAATTGCCTATCATGACCTAGCTTCTGTCAGACTCAAAAAATTATAGGATCAGTCAGGCCCAAAGACAGTCTACTGTAAATTAGAAGTGACAATTATGGAATTTTAAGATAAATAGAACCGGGGCCTCCCTGGTGGCGCAATGGTTGAGAGTCTGCCTGCCGATGCAGGGGATATGGGTTCGTGCCCCGGTCCGGGAGGATCCCATATGCCGTGGAGCGGCTGGGCCCGTGAGCCATGGCCACTGAGCCTGCGCATCCGGAGCCTGTGCTCCGCAACGGGAGAGGCCACAACAGTGAGAGGCCCGCATACGGCAAAAAAAAAAAAAAAAAAAAAAAAAAAAAGATAAATAGAACCAGAGAGCACAAGTGAGCTGGAGTGTATAGCAGATCCTTGTATCAGCCAGTAATGTTACAGCTATGCTCGTCCTTCAGCTCACACATAAGGTTACATGGGGAATGTTTTACAGCCAATTGATGAAGGAAGGAAAGTTCAAGCTTGGTTCACAGATGAGCCAGCTTGATAGATGGATGCAGGCCAAAAAGAGAAAGCCACTCCAAAACCATTCCACTTAGCGATGATACTAAAAGACAGTGGCAAGGAAAAATACTCCCAATGGTCAGGGAATGGTGGAGCTGGTCATCCAATTTATGTGGAAAGAGAAGTGGCTGGAGTTTAAAATATATATGGATTAAAAATCAGTTGGGAATGGCTTGGTTGGATGGTCAGAGGATATAAGTAGAAAGACTGTAAGATTAGGAAGATTGAAAACAATTTTCCTAATTTATATACACATATATAACAAAGTGTTAAAATCCTGGTATCACATGTTAACATTTGACAAAGAATATACTCCATGAAAAAGGCACAAAATAAGTAGACATTTCTAATATGAATGGAAAGAAGACTAGCTTACAGAAGTAAAAGAGGGAACAGAAGGAAATGAGGAAAAGTACTAACACAATAAAGACAGAGAGGAGACAAAAACGTCAGTATTTATTACAGTGAAAAATGTAAAACAAACAGAAAAAAAGTTTTGTGAAATTTCCACAAATATAAGAAGTGACACAAAAGAAAAAGATGGATTACAACTAAGACTTTTAAACAGTGACACTGTCATCAATGTTCTAGGATAAAATGCTTTACTATTCTTTAGCTGTCCTAACAAATCCATTAAAAAATCCAAAAACCTTATTGAAAACTAAGAAAAATGGTTGAGAAAAAAGGTTTAGTTCCTCATAGAATAAAATGGAACTAATAGATTTGAGGGCAAAATGAACATTTATTTGTAATAGGCACAGGTTAATAATATTAAATATTTCCAAATTATGTCAAAATTCAAAGAAGATTTTCTGTTTCAAATTTATTATTCAAGGGTTAGTGATGGAAGGGAAGAGGATGTTACTTAGTTTATAAGGATATTAATCAAAATGTTATGTTAGAAAATCACCTTGGGCTTCCCTGGTGGTGCAGTGGTTGAGAGTCTGCCTGCTAATGCAGGGGACACGGGTTCGAGCCCTGGTCTGGGAAGATCCCACATGCCGCAGAGCGGTTAGGCCCATGCGCCACAACTACTGAGCCTGCGCGTCTGGAGCCTGTGCTCTACAACAAGAGAGGCCGCGACAGTGAGAGGCCCGCGCACCGCAATGAAGAGTGGCCCCCGCTTGCCACAACTAGAGAAAGCCCTCGCACAGAAAAGAAGACCCAACACAGCCCTAAATAAATAAATAAATAAATAAATAAATTTTTTTTAAAAAAAGAAAATCACCTCAATTGAAAAAATAAATTATATTAACCTCTGGAATTATAGTAGAAGACAAATGTACTATATGGAATGTACAATGTTAGAATCCAGAAATACTTCCTAATGGTAAATTGTAATTTTGAATCCTGTATAACTTCCTACCTATGGATAGTTTATATGAAAACTTGATAAGATAGTGATTTACATAGTTGGAAGAAATAAAAATGAAAATATATGGGAAAAGTAAAACTTTTCAGTGAAATTTCTTAAAGGGAATATATTTTCTTCATTCATTCAAGAAATTAGAAAATAATGAGAACAAAATTGTAAGAAAAAACTATAGTGAAATTATGAGTAGGACATATGGAAAAGATAAGAGAATTCTTATTAGAGTCTAGGTATAAAATATGTATATATAAATCAATTGTCTTTATGCATACAAAATAAAAGTTTAAACATGACAAAATATCTATAAAAAAATAAGCATTCTGCATAGGGATAAAAACATAATATAACAATTTAAAAATAACCTATGAGAAGGAAATTAAAACTGTAATTACTCAAGAACTCGCAAGGTTTCTATGTGTTAAAATTCACTTTTGTGGCTAATAAGAGACACCAGAGAAGAATTAAACAAGTTGAAAGGCCTCCATGTTTTTGGATATGATTATTTTGATTAATAACATTTTTATACTTCCCTAAATTAACATATAAATTGGTACATACAAACGATTACATCAGCAAGATTTTCTTAAGCAGATTCTAATGCTTGTGGAGAAAAATTAAATATAAACAGAAAAATTCATTTAAAAAGGACTAATGTATGAGATATGACTTTCCCAGTCATTAAAAATATCATACATCCAAAATATTAAAACAATGTATCAGAGTGCATACATAGCATCTAGGACTAGGCCCAGATATATAAAGCTGTGAGGAAAAGATGGATTACTCAAAAAAAAATTCTGAGACGACCAGCTTGTCATATTGGAAAAAGTAACTGAATCTGTAAAGTCAACTTATCCTCAAACCATTCAAAATGGATTGAGGATTTTTTTCTTACAAATAAATCCAAGAATATACTATAAGAGTACACAGAAAAATCTAAATGTGAAATGTCTTTGAAAGTATGACTAAAAAAATCTAGAAACAACAAAAATTTGATATTTTATTACATAAAATGTTAAAATGTGTCTATATGAAACTAAACAAATAATTCTAGGGAAAAATGAATTTGAGAAAAAAAATACTTTCAAGTAATAATACAGATAAAGTACCAATTTAACATACAAATAACTTAAAATTACAGAGTAATTTAGTATTTATACTAAATATAAATATAGAATACTGGGAAAGATATAAATAGAAAAAAATATGTGTTTTAAACATTAGAAATTTTTCAACCTGACTCATGAATACGCATAAAATTACAATTAAACGTTATCTGATTGATGAAAATAACAATATTGACCACTCACTTTGTTGATGTTGATGTAGAGAAATTCATATGTTGATAGTAGAAAAGTAAGTTGGTACAACTGTGGAGAAAAAATTGGCAATGTTTGTCAAAATGGAAATACACCAGCGATTATACTACGAGAAGTTTATCTTACGGATTTGCTTGCAAATGCATGAACTTCTTTTTGTGTGAAAATGTTCATTGTGGCATCTTCTGTAATACTAAAATTGCAAACAACCTAAATGATTTAATGACTGATTAAATAACGGTAGTAAAATTACTTAATGGAATACTCCAAGATTTTTAAAGAATGAGGCAACTCTACCTGTTTTTATTTGGAATAAACTTCTAGATATTGTTAACTGCAGAAAAGGAGAAAAATCAGTATAGGATACAAACATTTGGTTTCACGTGTGTGTATACATTTGAGGGTGTGTTTGTTCTTTTATAATTTTTTGAGCTTTGTACCACCGGTTCAATTTTGTAATAAAAGGTAACTTTGTTTTACTATAAAACTAAATGATCTAATTAAAAATTATAAGAACGTGCAGGCACTGAACTCTAATTTATCTTTAAAATTGAACCTCTTAATTTTATAACTATGTCATTTATAGCTTATAAATGACAAAAGTTGCTGTCATCTCTCATCTTAATTTTCTTAAGACATGTGAAAACTGTTGATGATCTGATATTATTTTACTGTATGTCCACCACGTAGTTCAGATTAGAATGTTTTTAAAATAACTTCATCTGATATTTGGGCAGCACATGACTGTTTAGCAAAAGTGTTTTACAAAATGTTATTTCCTCATACATTAGGAATCCCTAACTAATGAATTCATATATAAGCTTTATGTAAATCTTTAATATCTTTATGCATATATTTTTACATAAAGGTATAAATGTGATGCTAGTTTTACTTAATTATAAATCATGACAATCATAATGAGTACAAACTGATACTGTGTGGTCTGTGGTAACAAAATACTGACTGTGAAAGTCATTAATGCTATTTCTCAGTCAAAACAAAAAAAAGAAATTATGCTGTTTCGCAGACCAAAGATTTTCTTGGGTTCTGATAGCTCTCTGCTGACCAACAGATGGATCAGTAAATAGAAAATGGTTTCATGAGCAGTTCTGTCATCTTAACATCTAAAATGCTTTACATACCAAAGCTGTAGAAGTTTGGCCTCTGCACTTGTGCAGTAAGCCTATTGTTAGCCTGGTTTTCTGACTGGGTTTTTTAGCAAATTGTTGTCCCCTGATTGAGCATGGTGACAATGCATGTACATCTTCCCTCTATATTCCCATATTTTCCAGAATGCCTTCTTGGACAAAGAAAAAGTCTTAATGTGACTTTACACTAGTCAGTAAGGCAAATTAAATCTTGTATGCTATTTTATAGAGTTACTTGCTTTTTATCACTCTGGTCTTTACATTTGTGCCAGTTTTTAGACTGAGAATGCTAAAATATTTTTATTTTAAATGTAGTAGGAGGGGGGAGGGGATATGGGGATATATGTATACGTATAGCTGATTCACTCTGTTATACAGCAGAAACTAACACAACATTGTAAAGCAATTATACTCCAATAAAGATGTTAAAAAATAAATAAATAAATAAATTTAATAAACCCAAGTAGCTATCTTGTAATTTTAAGGATAATACATGCTCACTGTAAACACACACATGCATACACACACACAGAAGGGTATGAAGAAGCTAAGGTTATTCCAGCAGCTAAATTAAAATAAAACACAGAATCAAAATATTGGTGTATAATCTTTAAAATTTATTTTATGCATGTATACATAAATACATAACTAAACATATACAGACATACTTTTACACTAAAACTTTATAATATTTTCTAAACTTTATTTAGTTAATAGTTTAAAAGAAACATATTTCCATGTCAATATGTTGAATATCCATGTTATCATTTTAACTACTGCACATATTATTGCAGTATATACATGTAAAATATAAGTAACTCATTATTTCAGAACATTTATGTTTGTACTACTTTTTCTCATAGAAAATGATAAACAACTTTGGACATATGCCTGTGTACACTTCACTTATGGAGTATTTACTGTATGCTATACACTATACTGAGAACATTACATGCTTTAACATATGAATTCCTCTCAATGAATCTGTTAAATAGTATAATAGTAATACTATTATTTCCTGATTATTGAAAAGGAAACTGTATCTTATAGAGGTAAAGGTACAATTCAGCTCATTAGAATATAAACTTTAGAAGTAGAAAAACTTGATGATTGGGGCTGTATTATTAGTAGTTCAAATTTCCATCAACCTCGGGGGGTTGGCCAAAATTAGTATCCTGTTGATAAATCTCTGTCTGAGTACTTCCTCCTCAAAAGAGCTTTCTGTTTTTCAGTTAGTCTGCCACGAACTACCACTTTGCCTGCCAAATTTTCTATTTAAAATAGCCTCTATTCCTGGTACATATTGTGGCACTTTTTACTCACATTAATGTAGTTTTTGCTCACTGAGTTGGCCTAGGGACCTTTGCCATTTGGCAGAGACGTTCTTCTGGTTCTAGAATGCATCCCTGTATAGGGGTTAACCAGCTGCTTTGGGAAGAATTTGTGTTGTAGAAAAGTACAATGGTATAAAGTTAGTTCTAAGTGAATGGATCTCCTGTCTATACCTCTCTGTATACATTTTGACCTTCTTAATTAGCAAAGTTCTAACTATTAAACACACACACAAAATTTTATGACTGTATTGTATTCTTTCTAGTGCTGTCCCTAAGCATTAGTATGCTATTTTAATATACTAAGTAACATGGCTTAGCAGACAGATGTCAAAAATCTCTCTTACTGTCATCCCATCCCTCCAGCCTTTGTTGTTTCATATTAGGTGATCACTATGAAGAATGCCCTCCAAGCATTTCTCACAACATCATAACCAAAAGGGGGATTGTTTCCCTCTGTCTGAATAGGGGAAAAATAAAAATAAATAACCTAAAAAATATATCTGTACCTAGTAGTACACTCCCAAGTTCTGTATATGACTGGCAATGTTCCTAAATTTTTGTCTTAGTAAAGCTTCTACTTTTGATCAGCCTCCATGTATTCGTTATGTTTTACAGATTTTTTCTGGTAATTGATTTCTAGTCTCACAGCATTGTGGTCGGATAAGATACTTGATACGATTTCAATTTTCTTAAATGAATCAAGGCTTGATTTGTGACCCATGATATGATCTATCCTGGAGAATGTGGCATGAGCCCTTGAGAAGAAAGTGTGTTCTGTTGTTTACGGATGCACTGTCCTATAAATATCAATTAAGTCCATCTTGTTTAATGTATCATTTAAAGCATGTTTTTCCTTATTTATTTTCATTTTGGATGATCTGTCCATTGGTAAAAGTGGGGTGTTAAAGTCCCCTACTATGATTGTGTTACTGTTGATTTCCCCTTTTATGGCTGTTAGCATTTGCCTTATGTATTGAGGTGCTCCTATGTTTGTGTATAAACATTTCCAATTGTTATATTTCCTTCTTGTATTGATCCCTTGATCATTATGTAGTGTCCTTCTTTTTCTCTTGTAATAGTCTGTATTTTAAAGTCTATTTTGCCTGATATGAGAATTGCTACTCCAGCTTTCTTTTGATTTCCATTTGCATGGAATATCTTTTTCCATCCCCTCACTTTCAGTCTGTATGTGTCCCTAGGTCTGAAGTGGGTCTCTTGTAGATAGCATATATATGGGTCTTGTTTTTGTATCCATTCAGCTGGTCTATGTATTTTGGTTGGAGCATTTAATCCATTAACATTTAAGGTAATTATCGATAAGTATGTTCCTATTACCATTTCCTTAATTGTTTTGGGTTTGTTATTGTAGGTCTTTTCCTTCTCTTGTGCTTCCTACCAAGAGAAGTTCCTTTAGCACTTGTTGTAAAGCTAGTTTGATGGTGCTGAATTCTCTTAGCTTTTGCTTGTCTGTAAAGGTTTTAATTTCTCCATCTAATCTGAATGAGATCCTTGCTGGGTAGAGTAATCTTGGTTGTAGGTTTTTCCCCTTCATCACTTTAAATATGGCCTGCCACTCTCTTTTGGCTTGCAGAGTTTCTGCTGATAGATCCGCTGTTGACCTTAAGGGAATTCCCTTGTATATTATTTGTTGTTTTTCCTTGCTGCTTTTAATATTTTTTCTTTGTATTTAATTTTTGGTAGTTTGATGAATGTGTGTCTTGGAGTTTTCTCCTTGGATTTTTCCTGTATGGGATTCTCTGCACTTCCTGGACTTGATTAACTATTTCCTTTCCCATATTAGGGAAGTTTTCAACTATAATCTCTTCAAATATTTTCTCTGTCACTTTCTTTTCCTCTTCTTCTTCTGGGACCCCTATAGTTCAAATACTGGTACATTTAATGTTGTCCCTGAGGTCTCTGAGACTGTCCTCAATTCTTTTCATTCTTTTATCTTTATTCTGCTCTGCAGTAGTTATGTCCACTATTTTATCTTCCAGGTCACTTCTCCATTCTTCTGCCTCAGTTATTCTGCTATTGATTCCTTCTAGAGAATTTTTAATTTCAATTACTATGTTGTTCATCATTGTTTGCCCTTTAGCTCCTCTAGGTCCTTGTTAAACGTTTCTTGTATTTTCTCCATTCTATTTCCAAGATTTTGTATCATCTTTACTATCCTTACTCTGAATTTTCAGGTAGACTGCCTATTTCCTCTTCATTTGTTTGGTCTGATGGGTTTTTACTTCGCTCCTTCATTTGCTGCATGTTTCTCTGTCTACTCATTTTGCTTAACTTACTGTGTTTGGGGTGTCCTTCGTGCAGGCTGTAGGTTCGTAGTTCTCATTGTTTTTTGGTGTCTGCCTCCAGTGGCTAAGGTTGATTCAGTGGGTTGTGTAGGCTTCCTGGTGGTGGGGACTAGTGCCTGTGTTCTGGAGGATGAGGTTGGATCTTGTCTTTCTGGTGGGCAGGACCGCATCCGTTGGTGTGTTTTTGGGTGTCTGTGACTTTATTATAATTTTAGGCAGCTTCTCTGCTAATGGGTGGGGTTGTGTTCCTGTCTTGCTAGTTGTTTGGCATAGGGTGCCCAGCGCTCTAGCTTGCTGGTCGTTCAGTGGAGCTGGGTCTTAGCATTGAGATGGAGATCTCTGGGAGAGCTTTCGCCATTTGATATTACGTGGAGCCAGGAGGTCTCTGGTGGACCAATGTCCTGAACTCGGCTCTCCCACCTCAGAGGTACAGGCCTGATACCTGGGCAGAGCACTAAGACCCTGTCAGCCACATGGCTCAGAAGAAAAGGGAGAAAAAAGAAAGAAAGAAAGAAAAGAATAAAGTGAAATAAAGTTATTAAAATAAAAAATAATTATTAAAAATTAAAAAATTAAAAACTAATTAAAAAAAGAGGGAAGTAACCAAACAAAAAAAGAAATCCACCAATGATAAGTGCTAAAAACTATACTAAAAAAAAAAAAAAAAAAAGGACAGACAGAACCCTAGGACAAATGGTAAAAGCAAAGCTATACAGATAAAATCACACAAAGAAGCATACACATACACACTCACAAAAAGAGAAAAAGGGGAAAATATATATATCATTGCTCCCAAAGTCCACCTCCTCAATTTGGGATGATTCATTGCCTATTCAGGTATTCCACAGATGCAGGGTACATCAAGTTTGTTGTTGAGATTTAATCCACTGCTCCTGAGGCTGCTGGGAGAGATTTCCCTTTCTCTTCTTTGTTCGCACAGCTCCTGGTGTTCAGCTGTGGATTGGCCCCACCTCTGCGTGTAGATCGCCGGAGGGCGTCTGCTCTTCACTCAGACAGGACGGGGTTAAAGGAGCCACTGATTAGGGAGCTCTAGCTCACTCAGGCCGAGGGGAGGGAGGGGTACGGAGCGGGGCGAGCCTGCGGCGGCAGAGGCCGGCGTGAACGTTGCACCAGCCTGAGGTGCGCCGTGCATTCTCCCCGGGAAGTTGTCCCTGGATCACGGGACCCTGGCAGTGGCGAGCTGCACAGGCTCCCAGGAGGGGAGGTGTGGATAGTGGTGACCTGTGCTTGCACACTGGCTTCTTGGTGGCAGCAGCAGCCTTGGCGTCTCATGCCCGTCTGTGGTTCCGCGCTGATAGCCGCGTCTAGCACCTGTCTCTGGAGCTCATTAAAGCGGCGTTCTTAATCCCCTCTCCTCCCGCACCAGGAAACAAAGAGGCAAGAAAAAGTCTCTTGTCTCGGGGGCTTCCCTGGTGGCGCAGTGGTTGAGAGTCCGCCTGCAGATGCAGGGGACACGGGTTCGTGCCCCGGTCCGGCAGGATCCCACATGCCGCGGAGCGGCTAGGCCCGTGAGCCATGGCCGCTGAGTCTGTGCGTCCGGAGTCTGCGTTCCGCAAGGGGAGAGGCCACAACAGTGAGAGGCCCGCGTAACACACACACACACACACACACACACAAGAAAAGTCTCTTGCCTCTTTGGCAGCTCCAGACCTTTTCCCGGACTCCCTCCCCGCTAGCTGTGGTGCACTAGCCCCCTTCAGGCTGTGTTCACGCCGCCAATCCCAGTCCTCTCCCTGGGATCCGCCCTCCGAAGACCGAGCCTCAGCTCCCAGCCCCCGCCCAGCCCGGCGGGGAGCCGATAAGACTCTCAGCCTGGTGAGTGCTGGTGGGCACCAATTCTCTGTATAGGAATCTCTCCACTTTGCCCTCTGCACCCCTGTGGCTGCGCTCTCCTCAGTGGCTCCGAAGCTTCCCCCCTCACCACCCGCAGTCTCCGCCCACGAAGGGGCTTCCTAGTGTGTGGAAACTTTTCCTCCTTCACAGCTCCCTTCCCAAGGGGCAGGTCCCATCCCTATTCTTTTGTCTTTTTTTTTTCTTTTGCCCTACCCAGGTACGTGGGGAGTTTCTTGCCTTTTCAGAAGTCTGAGGTTTTCTGCCAGCGTTCAGTAGGTGTTCTATAGGAGCTGTTCCACATGTAGACGTATTTCTGGGGAGGAAGGCGATCTCCACGTCTCACCCCTCCGCCATCTTGAAGCTGCCGTACGCGCGCCTCCCACTGCCGCCGCGCCTCCCACTGCCGCGGCCCCTCCCATCGCGGAGCACAGGCTCCGGACGCGCAGGCCCAGCGGCCACGGCCCATGGGCCCAGCCGCCCTGGGGCATGCGGGACCCTCCTGGACCAGGGTACGAACCCACCCCCGCATCGGCAGGCGGACTCCCAGCCACTGTGCCACCAGGGAAGCCCATGTTATAGAAATTTAAAATGGTATTCCTTGCAGTGCATTGAGCAAGTATCATTTCTCAATAAATACTACAAACAAAATATGTCACCTGTTAAAAACGTATACTTATAATTTCGACTGCCCTCTTCAGGAGGATCAGCAACCACCACTGCAATCACAATCAGTTCAAGCAGAAAGGGTAGGATATGATTTCAGAAATAGCACAATGCATCTGGCAGAGTTCATACCTATCCCCACTACTTTCACTCTTATCCAGTAAAGGAAGCATTTTGCAGCATACAGCATTGATTCTGTGGAAATTCAATTTTGGCAAATATCTTTTGATTTGCAGTGACTTTCTTAAGAACATAAACTACCTTAATATGATAAATGTGCAATAAACTGATTATTTCCAACATGCAAAAAATATTTACAGATAAATGATAAATGTAAAAAAAAATTAAAATATATTTATTGCCTAGACTTATAAGGGTCTTAACCACAAATTCTAAGTATCAATAAATATTATGGTCATTATAAATTTAACAATTTCATTTAGGGCTTCCCTGGTGGCGCAGTGGTTGAGAGTCCGCCTGCCGATGCAGGGGACACAGGTTCGTGCCCCGGTCCGGGAAGATCCCACATGCCGCGGAGCGGCTGGGCCCGTGAGCCATGGCCGCTGAGCCTGCGCGTCCGGAGCCTGTGCTCCGCAATGGAAGAGGCCACAACAGTGAGAGGCCCACGTACCGCAAAAATAAATAAATAAATTTAAAAACAATTTCATTTAAATCTTTGCTTATTCTCTGAAATATATTTCATCTTGGGGTCTCTGAGTTAATTCTAAGACACAGGCTTGGATGGGTGTTGTTTACTTGGGAAATTATTCCAAGAAGCAGTAGGATGTGACAGGGGGTATAAAACAATGAAGGATAGAGAACCAGTTTAATCAACAAAACTTTATGGTGATTGTCAACTTCTCTGGGACCAGTGTTCCATTCCATGAAACTTGAGTAAAACAATAAGCATCTCAGAATGATACACCCATTGGCTTTCATTCATCATTTGTCAAAGAGGCCTCAGAGGTGATTGTGAACTTCTAAGTTGTTCGTATGTTGGTGCTGAATGGGTTACCCCGGGTATCCTATTTCCTTATCTCTAACAAGCACAAGAAAAAAAAGCAGAAGTTACATGGCTCTAGTCCAAATGCAAAGAACTGTTGGGTTGCTTTGAAGCTGGTTGACCAGAGCAGTGGCAGGAATAGGAAGAGGGAAAAAGGGATTTCAAAAGGACTGTAAGACCTGTGCAATACAGTCAATTAGACTCTTAGGCTTCAAGGATGTTAACCATAGATTATATTATTTAGGTTAATTGAGGAAAACTGTTTTCATATCAAGGTTAAAACTTCTTGTATAATTGGATTTAAATGGAAAATTATTATCTAAATGCCTATTTATATTCTTTTTGAAGAATTATAATCCTTCATATTTTTCTGCCCATGGGGTAATTTCTAGTATCTCTTAGTCACTTTCCATCATCACTTTCTAGTTGAAATTCCATAACGGTACTATTTGGGGTACAGTATATTAATTTTAACACTCAACTACAAGGAGACAGTTTCCTTTGTAACTCTGTCCTAGATTTGACTTAGAATCTAATTCAATATTCTAATTAAAATTAAATGTTTCAGTTCTGCTTAATATACTACACAGGGGTTGCAAAGAAATGTCCACTCTTGTATCCAATTTAAAGCTTACATCTGAGTATTTTTCAGTCTCACCAGCAGTGCAGCTTTATAGTGGGTGATATTTCGTCCTGAAAAATGAATCCAGCTGTGTTGCCACTATGAAATGGTGGTGTGCAGTCTGTTAAATAGCAGGCAATTCAACTAAATCCTGATTACAACGTGCAAATAATGAGAATACTATATGTTAAGCATGGTAAATTTACAGGATACATGTATTAGAAACATATTTTGTGTATTTTTAAAACAAACTTTTCTCCATTATGAGATTGTTTGTCAAGATGGAAATTCGTTTGAAGAAAACCATAATGGGCCCTTCCAGGAGAGATATCTCTCATTTTGAAAAATATAGTGAGTTTTGGAGAAGCACAGTATGTGACGATTGTGTCCATTTTCTAAATTAACTAGGAATTTTAAAAATAGATGTATGACTTGGGTTAAAAAATAGCAGGTAAGTGACCTTTAGTTTACCTAAAATGCATACAAACTCTATGGCTGCATAGAATTGATACTCTAATTGATACTCATCATGCAGGTCTGTATATGTTAATACTAATACCCAACCATGCCCACACTGAAGAGTCCAATATGATATGCTACTATGCATGACGAATAGCAACCAATAGAAGAAATTTCCTTCCTCATATTCTTTATGCCAACTGTGCTTACAACGCATTTAAATATTGCAAAGAATCGAGTGCCATCAACAAAATATTGGCAGCAATGTGGAAGTAGAACAAGCTGGCAACTTGCTGATATAATCAGTCATATTTAAGCCATGATTATGGGAGTAAAATCCATATGTTCAATATGAGTTTAAAGAAGGGAACTTTGTTATATGCTATTTGATTAATTGAATCTCTAGGAACAAAGTCTCCACATCTCTAATACAATTAGAATTACATTACCCAATATCTATAATGATGGCCCTGAAATAGTCTGAAATGTGAAATCTGGCAGGTTTGAATTCCATAATACTTTTTCAGATAACAGTTTTACTTTTTTATTCACTGTTTATCCTAAACAAGGTTCTGTAAGAGCAGTATTATTTTCATTTTGTTAATGAAGGAAAATACGAGGGTCACAAATAGAGACTTACTGAAATGTGTGTAGTGTTAAAACAAGTTCTTGAAATCACATCCTCGTGGTTCCAAACCCTGTCCTGTTTCCATGGTATCACAACCCCTGGCAAATTGTAAAAAATAATAAACTGTTGAAAACATTAGAATAAAATGAACTGAGGAATTGCTAAAGAGAACAAGAAAATTGGAGTATAATACAATAGGAGTAGACATCTAGGAAAGATAACACAGAGACAAAGCATTCAGGCACTGGGAACATATGTCAGATATAAACGTAAAAGAGCACGTGTAAGAAGTGCTTTCTGATATAGTTACATCTACTTTGGCACAAAGCCAAAATAGGTGGCACGAAACTTGATGTGTTAATAAAGAAGGCTGTAGTTTCTGGAATTCTATCTCTAAATGGCCAAAATAAATAAAATTACCATGTCCTTTCACTTTATTATATATTTTCACCTATTCAATATATTCTCTCCTAGCAGTTTTTCATAGAAATTAGCTAATAATCTATTCACCTTAATTTTATTGTTATATAGTTGTGGTGGAATTGAAGTTTGACTATTGTTATAATTTAAGATGACTGGTATCAATGACTCAAAGTTCAAGATATCTCATTATTTTAAAATCAAATAATTTAGATTAATGCATATTTTGAGAATTTTATGCTTGGATATGGACACAGCATATTGGATATGCTGATAATAAACAAGTGGATTTTTCAGACAATAAAATGGCCTGTCATTTGATTAATGGGCTAACAATGCAGAACAATTCCTAAGTGTCTTGAAAACTACGCAGTACCTGAATAAGAGCTTGACAAATATTTATTAGTGGGAGTAAGGTGTGTGTGTATGTGTGTATTTCTGTGTTTCTGTATGTGTGTATGTAAAGTTAACACGTTATGCAACATGTAACATGTAAGCATGCAAAATATACATTGTATTAACCAAAACCTGTATGTAAAACATATATCTTTATGAAATATGTTTTACTACAGACACACATAAATGTATGTGTATGTATATATGTTATACTATGAGAACTAAAGTTGCACCCTTTAATTATCTTACATTTTTACTTACCCAAGAATGCATAGCACTATAATCAGTGATGCAAAATTCCCCTATGATGTTTTTGCTGAAGAGTGAGTCTAGCAAAGGGTTATGGGATAGAACACAAGAAGGCATTAAGAATTGCGTATCTAGGGAGGAGTGTGGGCCCCGTGGAAAGTGATGGCGGCTTGTTCAAGGGTTGTACGAGCATTGCCTGGCCGATATTCTTGTTGCATCACCATTTGGAGGTGTACTTGTTGTATTCTGGAAGAGACAAACTTAACAAGGAGGTTAAAAATACATGGCCCAAAGATTGGTCTGGACTGTGCCCGATTGGTTGACCAAAAAACAGCAATTCTCCTTTAACATTGCACAAGTCCCTCCCTGATTAGTTGTTAGGAGGTCCAGAGCTCTTCTATTTTGTAAAACCACTCCTGCTAGAGAATTTATTTGCTCTTGTAGCATGTTAATTTGAGCTGCTAGGTTGGCAATCTGTTGTGTGAGTTCAGGAGAGAGCTGTCGGGCAGTGAAAATGGAGTTTGGAAGTCCTGCTAAGCCTGTTTCCCATCCCTGTTAGGAGGATCCAGGAACAGCGAGTGGGATCAGAGAAGGAGGCCAGGACTGAATAAGTTGCCCCTGTCAGTTAGAAAGGTTATAGTAGCTCCTGCCACATGCAGGGTTACCCGGGGCTCCTCCAGTCTTATGGGGAAGATAGGGGCCTGTAAGTTGAGCCCCGGGTACCTTCAGTCATGCACATCCAGGAGCCTTAGGTCTAGAGCGCAATCCGGTTCTTGCTCCTGATGGTCAATTACCACTGACAAGGGCAATCGGCCTTGACCTCGGCTCAGGAGGCCGAGGCCCGAAATACCCCGGGTGTTGAGTGGTTGTGGAATTGGCCTGCCCGCTTGAGGGTAGGAGGGACAACTCCTCTTCCAGTGGCCCTTTTGGTGACAGTAAGGGCACAGGGTATCGGGTGGTGGGGTGCGGCAGTTCCTGACAGTGTGCCCCTGCTGACGGCACTGGTAGTAGGTCAGTGGTGGTTTCTGAGATGGGAGAGGGGCTCCCGTGGGTCCCTGCCATGGGAGGGACTGAGTAATGGCAAGAGCCATATATTGAGCATGCTGTTTTAATTTTTCCTCCTCTCTTAGTTCTCTTCTGTTCCTAGAAGCCTCCTCCCTGTTGTTAAAAACCTTAAAGGCCGTGTCAAGTAGGACAGAAAATGGGGTCTGTGGCCCTTGCTCTAGTTTCTGTCATTTCTGTCTTATGTCTGGGGATGCCTGGCTTATAAAGTGAACTGCAAGTATAGCCTGACCTTCAGGGGTCTCAGGGTCTAGGTTGGTGTATTTCCTCATAGCCCCTGCTAATCAGGCCTGGAAAAGGGCTGGATTCTTAGAGGGTTCCTGTGTGACTTCTCTGAGTTGATTATAATTGACAGGCTTGATGATTGCATTTCTCATACCTTGTAGTAGACAGGTAATCATATAATTTCTCCCAGTGAGCCCTCCTGCTGCCGCATTTTCATTTGCCTGGTATCTCCATTCTGGGTCTGCCAGTGGGACTGCCTCTGCCCCCCGCTCGGTTCTCATTAGGATTTCGGACATGTGTCTCATCTGCCCAGGCCTGAGCCAAGGCCCTAATCCTGGTCTCTTCTTCGTGATGCAGCAGGTAGTTAGGACCACAGGAATATTTGGCCAGGTTAGGTCAATGGTTATAGTCAGGGCCTGGAATTCCCTGATGAACATGGAGAGGTCCTGGCTAAAGGAGCCCAGTTACCCTTGCATATAAGAGAGATCAGACATGGGGAAAGGGACATTAACTCTGATAGTACCTATGTCTCCGTTAGCAACCTCTTGGAGGGGAAGCATATTGGGACTTGATTCAGAGCGCTGGGCTGCTCCTGACTGAGTGTGGGGAGGGGAGGGAAGGTCTGCTTCCGGGTACAGAGGTGGGGGAGGGGAGGGAAGGCCTGCTTCCGGGTACAGAGGTGTGGGGAGGGGAGGGGAGGGGAGCAGAATGTTGAGGAGGAGGCTGGTGAGATCGGGGACAAGAAGGCTCATCCAAGATATCTTGTGGAGGGGGAGATGGGGAGGGCCGAGGTAGTGAAGCTGAAGAAGGACGAGGGGGGGAGGGCGAGGTATTAAATCGGCAATGGAGAGACACATGCGACAGGAGTCCCTCAGGCTCGGATTCCGACTGAGGGCCATGAAGGCCTGGACGTATGGAACCTCGGAATCCTTTCCCAGCCTCCAATAATAGCGATCAAGTTGGAGGATGGTGATAGAATTTAGCGTCCCGTTAAGAGGTCATTGTTCTTGGTCCCCCAGCTTGTACTGGGGCCAAGCCGTGTTACAAAAGAAAATGAGCCTCTTCTCTTTGAGATTGTCTGCATCAAATTCCTTCCAATTCCTGAGAATACAACCAAGAGGCGAGTCTAAGGGGATAGAGGTACCTGAACCCATTCTTAGCCCCGGTGCCGTAGAATGGGGGTACTGAGAATCACTGACAGGCAAAAAGGCATCCCTTGTCTCAGTGGCCTCTCCATGCGACTATGGCACAAAAATGCCGACTGACTCAGCAGTTGCGTCCAACTGAGAGAGGTGGCCAGAGCAGTGAGAAACCATGCGGCCAGGGCACCAGTGACCAGAGAGAGGAATCCCCGGAACCGGGAACTGATTCACTGTTAGAAGACTCTCAGGGACGGGAAGGAGCTCTCGGGACGATCTAGAGGTGGCGAGGTCCTTTGGAGTCAGTCCGAGCTGAGGAGAAAGAAGCAGAAGCAACAGAAAAGAGGACTGAGGATTCCGCCTTCTAACCCTACTGAGGAGGCGGTGGCCAAGGGACTGCAGGCTTGTGTTTTGCTTCATCCATGATGTGCCTCGCGTTGCACAGAAGTTGTCTTGCTGGGGGCAGATGCTCTAATAGCCTGGTCCGTTTCATGACCCCCTTATCCTTTCACAGGAGTCTTCAAGCGTCAGGTGACCTAATGGCTTTTAAATGCCTGACCCGTGCCCGCACAATACCAATCGGCCTAGTCCTCAGTTGGAAGGAAGACAGAGGGATCCTCACCCGTTCTGGGTGGCAGTTACTGGGGCGACGTGAGCCGTGGAGCCTTCAGAACACACCAGGCTGTGGCACTGGCCAGAGTTCCTCTGTTGCTTCCACGGAAGCTTGCCTGTTCACAAAGGGTCCCAAGGAATGAGGAGAAGAGGTGGGGAAAGAGATTCCCCTGGAGATCTCCGTACGGGCCACCAGATGTCATGATCTGAGCCTGGGTTGCAAAAGAATTTCCAGACACAAGGCAGAATGTAAAGAAGATAGAATTTATTAGAGGGAAGCGTCGCTGCCAGAACAGCGGGCTGACTTCCTTCTAAAATGGTGATGCAACAAAATACCAGCCAGTCAACACTCGTACAACCCTTGAACAAGCCGCCATCACTTTGCATGGGGCCCACATTCCTCCCTAGATACACCCTGACAGAAAGCAGGCAACGGGAACCCAGGGCCCCAAGACACCCCCACTCATCAGGAAGCATCCAGAGAGAGTTCCATCGCCCCTTCTCACAAAAGGGGTTCCCGAATGCCTGAAAGGGAATTAGGCAGTTAGGTAGATATAAACTGGGTATCCAACGGGGCCAAGGAATTGGCCCTATAAATAAAGAGAGGGGGGAATGTGGTGCTCCAAGGACAATGGTGCTTCAAGGACAAAGGATGACCCTGCCTGAAAAAGTGTCAGCGTTACACCCCCCACCGGACTTACTCGCCCTCCCCACCATGTTGCGATGGTTACGACATTCCTGAGCCCACCTGGGTGCTGCCCACCCGGGCAGCAGGACCTGTCCCAAATAAGGAAAGGCATATGCCCTGTCTCACTCCCACCCCATAGAAGGAAGGTATATGTGCCTCGACCAATCAGTAAATGAAAATTTCACCTTGGACCATTCCTTTGTTGTCTGCCTGTAAAAACTGATCAATAGCCCATGTTCAGTCTCAACTCTCCCAGACTGCTAGGAAGTCAGCCCACTGTTCTGGCAGTGACCCTTCCCTCTAATAAATTCTATCTTCTTTAAAAAAAAATAGAGGAAAAAAAAAGAATTGCATATCTTTTTTGTTTGTTTTTTCTTTGCGGTACGCGGGCCTCTCACTGTTGTGGCCTCTCCCATTGTGGAGCACAGGCTCCGGACTCACAGGCTCAGCGGCCATGGCGGGCCCAGCCGCTCCGCAGCATGTAGGATCTTCCTGGACCGGGGCACGAACCCGTGTCCCCTGCATCGGCAGGCGGACTCTCAACCACTGCGCCACCAGGGAAGCCCAAGAATTGCATACCTTAATCCTGTAGTATGGAGGTCCAAATGGAAAGAGGTGTTAAGAGAGAATTTACCAAAGTACAAAAACAAAACATAAATGAACAAAGAAACAAAACTTAATTTGATTTCAGGAGAAAGAACAGGAATTGCAAGTGAAACTAAGATCAAGTTCTGAACAGAGTTGAAGAAGTGTTGAATGTAGTATATATCATGCAAAGCTTAAGACTTCTCCAGCCTTGAAAATACTGTGAATTTTGGTGGAAATTTTGCCCTGGATAATTTTAAATTTTAAAGAGGAATAATTTATAATAATTAGGCTAAAGGTATTCCCAAGGGCAGAATTACATGTTAACTTTATGCTTAAAAATGTAGCCTTCTCTTTGGGTGGGATGGTAGCAGAAAATAATTCAAAACAAATCCTTATTGCAAATATAGAGAGACAAAAGAGGATCCTAGGCCTACTTTTCCCCACTTATTACCAAAATATAACAACTAATTAGCTATTTCTCTTGAATATCTGAATTTTTAGATATGCATATTCAAAAAGGAAGAAAACAAAAAGAACCTTCTAGCTAACACTGAGGATCCCCTGAGCTTTCCCTCTAAACCAATAAGATTCTGTAAAATATCATTAGATAATACATAGCAATCTGGAGCTAACAGAAAAGCTTCTGGTGCTCATGTGAAAATTATAAGATAATATTCATTTGCCTGTAATCATCCACTAAAATGATGCACCAGGGACGGCTGAAAAAATAATATATTCCAGATTGTTTATCTATTTTACTGAAATTATTCCTTTATGTATCATCCAAAACACAATCTAACCCCCTGAAAGAGAACTTTATCATCAATTTGTACCAATTCCTCATAAATTCTGCTGGAAATAGTTTCTGAAAATAAATAACACTATAAGGTGTGTTTGATTTGATAATGATTTATGGTAAATATCCCAGTTTGAAAGCCTTTTTATAGTTCCATTTAAGTTCCATTCTTTTTAGAAATTTTTCTTGGGAAATAAAGGGTGAAACAAATGAAGGGTTGGAGGAGGTAGTTTTGTTGTTTTGGTCATGTGGTTCATCTGTTTTGGTAGTATTTGCTTGTTTTTAAGTGAAATAAATATAGTATCCTGAATTGTCTCTGATTTTTGTGTCCAAAGATCATTGCCTCTTTCATTGGGACACAAGAGAATCTTCATGCAGAGGGACCAGTTATTTACTTAAAAGGTCTTCTCTGCCTTATAAGTAATGCTCTCAGAAAAGACAACTGTCCAGTTTTCAGAGCACTACTTATTGAAGAGACTGTCTTTTCTCCATTGTGTATTCTTGCCTCTTTTGTGGTGAATTAGTTGACCATATGTGCATGGGTTTATTTCTGTGCTCTCTATTCTGTTCCACTGACCTATGTGTCTGTTTTTGTGCCACTACAATGCTTTTTTCATTACTATAGCTTTGTAGTATAGTTTGAAGTCTGAGAGGGTGGTACCTCCAGGTCTGTTCTCTTTTCTCAAGATTTCTTTGGCAATTTGGGGTCTTTTGTGGTTCCATATGAATTTTAGGATTATTTGTTCTAGTTCTGTGAAAAATGTGATGGGTGTTTTGATAGGGATTGCATTCAATCTATAGATTGCTTTGGGTAGTATGGCCATTTTAACAATATTAATTCTTGCAGTCCAAGAGCATGGGATATCTCTCCATTTCTTTGTATCATCTTCAATTTCCTTCACCAATGTTTTATAGTTTTCAGAGTACAGGTCTTTCACTTCCCTGGTTGAGTTTCTTGCTAGGTAAAAATAATTTCTTTTGATGTGATTTTAAACAGGATTTTTGAAAAACTTTCTTTCTGTTAGTTCATTATTAGTATGTAGAAAAGCAACAGATTTCTGCATATTAATCCTTTATCCTGAAACTTAACTGAATTCATTTATTAGTTCTAATAGTCTTTGGATGGAGATTTTAGGGTTTTCTATATACAATATCATGTCATCTGCAAATTTAGGCCTAAATGTAAGACCTGAAACCATAAAATTCCTAGAAGAGAACATAGGCAGAACACTCTTTGACATAAATGGTAGCAATATTTTTTGGATCTCTCTTCTAAGGCAAAAGAAATAAGAGCAAAACAAAAACAAAATCCAACAACAACAGCAACAACAAAATGAGACCTAATTACTCTTAAAAGTTTTTGCCCAGCAAAAGAAACATCAAAAAAACAAGAAGAATCCACAAAGTGGAGAAAATATTTGAAAATGATATGATCTACAAGGGGTTAATATTCAAAATGTATAAACAGTTCATACAACTCAATTTAAAAAAACCACAAAGAACCCAATCAAAAAATGGGCAGAAGACCTAAATAGATATTTTTTCCAAAGAAGACATACAGATGGCTAATGGACACATAAAAACATGCTCACCATCACTAATTATTAGAGAAATGCAAATCAAAAAACAATGAGATATCACCTCACACCTGTCAGAATGACTATTATCAAAAAGTCTACAAATAACAAATGTTGGAGAGGATGTGGAGAAAAGTGATCCCTTGTATACTGTTTGTGGGAATGTAAATTGGTGCATCCACTACGGAATAAGTGAATATCAGCATTCATTTATTTGGAGGTTCCTCAAAAAACTCAAAATAGAACTACCATATGATCCAGCAATTCCACTCCTAGGTATATATCCACAAAAAAGCTAAAACATTAATTCAAAAAGATAATGCTCCCAAATGTTCATAGCAGCACTATTTACTCTAGCTGTGATGTGGAAGCAACCCAGCTGCTCATCAACAGACGAATGGATAGAGAAGATGTGGTATATATTGATATACACAATGGAATATTACCCAGGCATAAAAAAGAATAAGAGTCTGCCATTTGCAGCAATGTGGATGGACCTAGAGAATATTATGCTTAGTGAAATAAGTCAGAGAAAGACAAATACTGTATGATACCATTCATATGTGGGATCTAAAAAACAATACAAACAAATACATATAGCAAGACAGAAACAGGCTTACAGATATAGAAAACAAACTAGTGGTTACCAGTGGGAAGAGGGGAGGAGGAAGGGGCACTTCAGGGATATGGGACTAAGAGATACAAGGTAGTATGTATAAAATAGATAATCAACAAGGATGTATTTTACAGCACAGGGGATTATAGACATTATTTTGTAATAACATTTAATGGAGTATAATCTGTAAAAATACTGAATCACTATGTTGTATACCTTAAACTGATATATTGTATCAACAATACTTCAATGAAAAAAAGACAACCAATAATGTATATATCACTAAGTCCAATAGGTAGACTTCATTGTCCAACCTGCTTTATTGCAAAGCAGCATTTAGCACAGCAAACTACTTCTCTTTAAACATACTCCTTCCTAGTATGTAGGGACTACATAGGCTCTTGGTTTTCCCCTTACCTCTCTTGATGATCCTTTTATGTCTCTCTTGCCAGTTTTTCTTCCTCAAGACAATTGTCAAGTAATAAAATCCCTCAATCCTTTAATAATTATAGATCTTTTCTTAGGTGATTGATTCTATTTCTTAGGTGTAAATGAGAATTTATAGGCGTTTACACACAGTCCTACATTTCCAGTCTTCACTTCTCTTCTGAGTTTCAGGTTTATACATCTAAGTGCATACTGAAAATTTTTGGATGGATGAATCAGAGGACCTCAACATACTTTGTTCAAAACAAATGTCAAATCATTACACAACACTTCTTTCCCAAATTACCCTTCTTAATGTTCCTTATTACAGCTAATTCTGTCAGAATTCATTTATTCGCTTGAACCAGAAAACTGAAAAATGTCATTAACAGCTCCCTTTGCCTCTCCCTCACCTCTTATCCAATTGTATTGCTTCCCTGTTAACATACCTATTTGTCCACTTCTTTCCATTTATATTGACAAAATGTAGTTGTTTTTTTTTTTAAGAAGTATTCTTTGTTTGATGGCTTGATTCCTTGTTTAAGTGGCTTCAGCCACTTAACTGGTCACTACACATCCAGTATATCTCCCTTTTACTTCTCCATATAGGAGTTTAAGTGATAGTAAAAAATAAAAATTCAGTCTGATGTTTGTCAGTCTTCTTTATAAATTTCTTCTCCTCTTCACTCTATGCTTAGCTCTTGGAAATTTTGATACTGATGCTCTACTGCTAATAAATAATCAATATTAGCACATTTTACTGCAAATGTTTTGGCAAGATATTAAAACAAAGTATATATAGTACACTATGACTGTTGTGTATGTGTGTGTGTGTGTATCCATGTATACATACAGGTATAGTTACATCTCCTTAGAGAATTGAGTTCTTTATCATTATGTAAAGTCTTTCTTTATCCCTGACATTATTCTTTGCCCATTTTTATGTGTCTACTTTGTCTGAAATTAATATAAGTAATCCAGATTTCCTTTGATTAGTGTCAGCAAGGTATATCTTTCTCCATCCCTTTCCTTTCAGCCTATCTGAGTCCTTACAGATAAAGTGGACTTTATTTTTTTTTTAAGATTTTTTTAAGAGTTTTTTTTTTTTTTTCCATGTAGACCATTTCTAAAGTCTTTACTGAATTCGCCACAACACCGCTTCCATTCCAGGTTTTGGTTTCCCGGCCACGAGGCATGTGGGATCTTAGCTCCCCAACCAACAATTGAACCCTCATCCCCTGCATTGGAAGGCGATGTCTTAACCACTGGACCGCCAGGGAAGTCCCTAAAGTGGGTGTCTCTTAGACACCACGTAGTTTGATCTTCTTTATTCATTCTGATACTTTTGGTCTTTTAATTGGTATATGTGAACCATTCACATATAAAGCGATTATTATATACTTGGATTAATATATAATGTGTTTGTAACTGTTTTATATTTATTGCATTTTTTCTTTGTTCCTTTTCCCTCTCTTTTGCTGCCTTTGCTTGTTTTAACTGAGCATTTTATGTGATTGCATTTTATGCCCTTTCTTAGCATATCAATTATACTTCTTTTTGAAATTTTTGTTAGTGATTGCCCTAAAGTTTGAAATGTACAATGTTAATTAAGTAATGTACAATGTTAATTAACTTCACATAACACTATACTGTTTCACATGTAGTGTAGATTCCTTGCAACACAGTATTCCAAATTCTTCCCTCCAGTCCCATAAGAGATCGCTGGTATTCACTTCACTTAGTCATATGTTATAGTCACCCAATACATCGATAATATTTTACTCTAACAAAAATTTATCTTTTAGATCAATTAAGGATTAGTAAAAGATTTTATTTTACTTTTATTTATTCCTCCTCCTATGCTCTTTCATTCTTTATGTAGGTTATAGTTTTTGACCAGTCTCATTTTCCTTGTCCCTGAGAAGTTTATAGTGTTTTTTTTAACACTTTTTTTTTTCAGGGCAGTTCTTCTGTCTGAAATTGGATGATTTATTCCATGGTTTAAACTCTGTGTACAATACTTGCTTATATTTCCCTTCATTCCATATTAGCTATGAAAGATTATTTCTGTATTTCATATGTGTGTGTTTATGTATGTGTGATTATGTGCATAAATGCAGTTGTTTCAGGTTATATTGAGAGCAAGTGTTTGATAAATGAATATTTTACTTGAATGAATTTATATTCAAAATATGGCATAGAATTTGGGTGTACTGCCTTAGCGTTTGGTAACAGCTTTTTACTTATAACATAGAGTTTCCATTTTGTATAAACAAATAAGAGAATATCATTTTGAATGGGTTGATTTTTACCTCAACAAAGGCTAGAGTCATCAGGTAATACTTAGTGTCTGCACCAACAATGTTGAATCTTTTAAAGTCACCTCTATCTATTCCACTGTAATGTTTTCTGAATGATTCCAAACCTTTGCTATTTACCCATGTCACCTATGCCTCAGTTATATCCATTTTCAGGGAAAAGCAGTATATATTTGAGACATGGCAAATGCCAGAAAATAAAAAAGAATGGTACGAAGTTGTCTAAGTTTTTTATTGATATTTTCTCATAGATTTTCACCAATCTTGATTTACTGGATGGATCTTGAGGAGTGAATTTTCACTGAAATATAGCTTAAATCAACACAATGCTGTCAGAATTGTCCTCATATTTTATAAGTGATGGTATGGCAATAAAAAGCATTTTTCATTGTATTTATAGGTGATGATACCGTATAAAAGGTTTCCCCATGAATATTAATTAGTTAGAAGTGATACTGAATGTGAGATCTTTTATGTGAAAAGTTAAATATTTAACGTGCTTCACACCATATGTGTTTTTGTTGTTTACCTGCAAGAGACTCAGATCCTCCATTAATGCTTCAATTTCTAACAACATATTGAGATGTTAATATCATATGCAATTTAACATAGTATTAAATTTAAAAAATAAAATAAAATTGTCCAAATAATTTTTTGTGAATGAATTTTAACAGCAAACATTGTGGGATGAAGCACTTAGAAAGCAGCCTTATGGTGCAAGAAACAGTTCAGAATGAAACTGGTCACAGAAAACTGTTTTTTCCTTTCGCTTTGCTTTCCTTTTATTCCTCTTACTTCTTTCTACCCACACTCCCATGTAAAAGTTGGCACAAGATTAATCATTGATTCATGTACATATTTGTTTATATTTTGGCTAGAAACCAATTTAAAGCATATCTGTTTCAGAGTAAGCATATCAAATAGTTTAACATCACTAATAATTTAGGTGGAAAATCAAATTGCTGAATTTTTCAGTACATTGACATCTGTTCACTAAATACCAGATTACCTACAAAGTTTAAGCTGTTTTAGGGCAGGTCGTGTTTTATTCTCCAAAGTTATTGACATGGTACTTTTCTCACAGTAGGCATTTAATGGAAAATTTATCTTATTAAGAAATGAATAGAAGAGCTTATTCAGAATTAAATTAATGTAATAACTTGCATTTCTGATTACATCTTAATTTTTGGTAAGTTGCTCACAATGTTGTAAAGCTAAATAGAATATTGAATATGATTATCCCTCCAAGAATTTTCAAATGAATGTATTAGAGGCAATACTATATAAGACAGGGAAAAAAACAGTTAAATGTCTATGTCAAGAAAAAACATTAATATCTAACTTAGAAAATCAGCATCTACATAAATAGCATAAAATTAAGCTGTTTTGGCAGGTCTGAGTCAGGTTAATGGAAGAAGAGACTGATTCCAGCATCTAAGTTGGTCCTTGTTGGGCCATTTTCTGCATCAGGTAGGTCCCATTGTTATTTAGTAAACTAGAAGCTCTCCAGGAAGCAGAAAATAGTGAAGGTTACTGAAGTTACATAGTTCTGTCAGAACTCTTTTCAACATAGATAGAGCTCTGCCAGACCTGAGTACATTTCTGTGCAGATGTTTCCCATGAAAACTTATTTTATATCTGCAGTGCGTGATGCAACTGTTTTCTCAGTCTCTGCTTTAGTTTTTGATATTCCACAAGGTCAGATAAATTGAATCATATACTATGGAATACTTTTAGTCTAGCTCCTTTTATTTTCTACAGTGCTGTTGTTGTTGATTTAGTTGCTTTGTTTCCTTGATATTATTCTGATTTGTTTTCTTTAGGTTTCCTGGATGCATGAATTTGTATTTTGATGTCTTTTCTTATTTTTGAAAAATTCTCTGCTGTGATTGATTTTGATATTTTTTCAAACCTTATATTTCTCTTTGCATTCTGGAAATCCAATTATATATGTTAGACAGTTTGATATTGTATTACACCTCTTGGAAACTCTGTTTTATGTATATATATACACATATTTTTTTTTCTTTACCCTTTGTGTTTCAGTTTGGGCCATTACTATTGGTCTATCTTTGAGTTTACTGATTCTTTCCTCAGCTATGTCTAGTTCACTGATGAGCTCCGTGAAGGTATTCTCAATATATTTTACCATATTTTAAATTTCTTGCTTCTATTTGACTCATTCTTATAATTTTTATGTCTCTACTAAAATCTTCCATCTGTCCATGAATGTTGTCTACCTTTTCCATATAATGTCTAACATACCACTTACAGGTACTTAATTTCCCTACCTGATAGTTCCAACATATATGTCTTATCTGAATCTTGTTCTGTTAAATGATTTGTCTCTTGATATTATTTTTCTCATCCATTTTCATATGTCTCATAAATTTTGGATTAAAGCCAACATTGTATATAGCGTAATAGATACTGAGGTAAATAATACTTAATGTCTCACTTGCTGGGCTCTGGTGAGCCAATGCTTGCATCCCATCTCTTCTTGTTTCTTCCTATACTTCAGCTTAGTTCACTGTTTTTCAACTTTAGCTCTGTGATTGGTTCACAAACATGACTGACTTTTACGTTACATTACCTAGGTTTGAAGCCAAGCAAACTTCAGACAGGCTTTATTGGTAACAGACCCCTTCCTGTTCCCCATCTCTGACTTAAAGAAAACACTTCACTCTCCTGAACTTTCCCTGAGTTTCAAAAAGTCTGGCCCAAGGATTAATGATTAGAGAAGTGAGAACATGCAGAGACAAAGAACTGCAGGGCCAGGAGCAGGGGTGGGGTGGCAGGAGAATTGGTAACAATTTAAACTATAGATCAGCCATATAGCATTGTCACAGGACCTTTAGTTCCTCTGTGAAGGCCATAGGTAACAATGTCTGATGCACATTCCTAAATTGTTTTTACAGAAACAAGACTCCCACTAGATGGAAACTGCTGATTACAAGCATGTAGACCCCAGATGGGTTAGAACAAGAAAGTTGATGATTGAGTTTCCCATAATATCTCCTGTTACTCATCATCCACAAATCAGTGACCCTCTGCCTCACACTGTCTTTAAAAAACTTTTCCTGAAAGCCACTGAGACGTTCAAGGCTGCCTATTCTCCATGCTTGGCACCCTGCAATAAATGCTGTACTGCTCTTCACCACAACCCCAGTGTCAGTAGATTAGCTTTGCTGCGGATCTGGTGAGCAGACCCAAGCTAGTTTGAGTAATAGGTTTTCTCACTGTTCCTGCAGGAATATGTACATTTATATCATATATCTATATTTCTATCTATCTACCTATCATCTATCTATTTATATAATCATGTTAATTTTTACCCATCTCTTTTTAATTTAAGTGAATATTTTACTAATCTGATTTTCCTGTATTGTTTCGGTCAGAAGGTATCATATGCAGAATATATCACTCTGTAGCAGAGTGCTTGGTGTGATTTAATTATCATTACTAAAGAGAAAACATTTTTTATCAATGTGTATAATATTTTATCACTTATTTTGGTCCCACAGATATTTCAGCCATTTCTATTCAAAAAACAACTTGCAAAAAGTAATAAAAGGAACAGAACACAATAAAATGGAGTCTCAAGAAGACAATATCCAAGGTCTGTTTTCACTAATGTTTTATAAAACTTATGAGTTGGCTTTGTCTTTTTATGTTTGATGGGCAGACTAGTGAAAGCTAGAAACTTAAATATCTACATAAAATAAAATCTGTTTAAGCCAACTGAATATTTGCTCTTTTTTTGCTCATATATTTTTGTGTAAAAATTTTTAAAAATACATACCATTTCTTATCACGTTGATAACATTCTTTATACTATTTAGTAGTAGTTATGGTCTAACCAATTGTATATTTTAAACAATGGCAGCACTGAGTCAATCCATCAATTCAGTCATATCTAAGAAATAGGCTCATCTGTTCCATGTAAAAAACTGCCAACTGTAAAAGAAACTTTAGTGTAAAAACTGTTTAGACTTTTAAACTTCAAAGGAGTTATTTAATTAAATTTCTCTGCTTGGCCATGACCTTGCCTACATTCCTTGTCTCTTTAATGCATTTTACTATGCAGCAAAACGAAAACTGACAAGGAGCAATAAAAATGTTCTCAGAATAATAAAAATGAATATGCCATTCAATACATAATTATTGAGTATCTATTACTCCGCATACCCCACATTTTATAAAACTATAAGCCATTGTTTTCCTGATAAAATGGAAAAAAAATGCTCTTTATAAAAATGAATGCTGATTTTTATAAATGCCTACTAGAGGATTTTTTTAGAAAGTCTGAGAGGTGTCTACTGAAAAGGTGATACCTGAAACAAATTATGAGTTCAGACTAACATGATATTGTTAAATTTAAAAAACTGTTAATCACTGGAAGATAGCAAAACCTTTTCAACCTCATTAAAGACATTTGTTTGTATATTTTTATTCTCTGTATTCTTTAATTAACATCTGTGTCTTCCAGAGAAAGTGACAATTAGCTCTCTATAATTTTGTGGAAATCATTTAGGTTAATTACCATTAAACACATTTCAGTAGTCTTTTCACATAGTTAGACAATGGCATCCATTCAATCAAGCATTTAGTCCTAACTGAAATAATTTTTTGATAATATTCTTATCACTACATTTAATTTGGAGAAATATTCATTGCACATGAGATAATAAGCAAGAGCAAGAATGTAATAGCTTTAAAACTTTAACTTTTTGAAAAATGTTGACATATTCCCAAATTTTCTCCCATTGTGAATCACTTGTTCTTTTCATTGATAATATCTTTGAGAGAAATTTAATTAGGAAATTTAAGTATCTAGGAATTAGGGATGGAAAAATGTCATTTTAAAAAAATATATTGGATTTTGCTCAAATCTCTATGGAAATTTCCACAGTGTGTGTAGAGTTAGGTAACATATGAAATAGGAATAATCTTTTAGCTTAAAACCTAAGTAATGGCTAAAAATGAAAACAACCAGACAACCTACAGGATGGGAGAAAACATTTGCAAACAATGCAACTGACAAAGGGTTAACCTCCAAAATACAGAAACAGCTCATACAGCTCAATATCAAAAAACAAGCAACCCAATGGACAAAAATGGGCAAAAGATCTAAAAAGACATTTTTCCAAAGAAGACATACAGATGGCCAAAAGGCACATGAAAAGGTCTTCAACGTTGCTAATTATTAGAGAAATGCAAATGGATAAAGAAGATGTGGCATATATATACAATGGAATATTACTCAGCCATAAGAAGAAACGAAGTTGAGCTATTTGTAATGAGGTGGATGGACCTAGAGTCTGTCATACAGAGTGAAGTAAGTCAGAAAGAGAAAGACAAATACCGTATGCTAACACATATATATGGAATTTAAGGGAAAAAAATGTCATGAAGAACCTAGGGGTAAGACAGGAATAAAGACACAGACCTACTAGAGAATGGACTTGAGGATATCGGGGTGGGGGGGGAAGGGTAAGCTGTGACAAAGTAAGAGAGTGGCATGGACATATATACACTACCAAACGTAAAATAGATAGCCAGTGGGAAGCAGCCGCATAGCACAGGGAGATGAGCTCGGCGCTTTGTGACCACCTAGAGGGGTGGGATAGGGAGGGTGGGAGGGAGGGAGATGCAAGAGGGAAGAGATATGGGAACATATGTATATGTATAACTGATTCACTTTGTTATAAAGCAGAAACTAACACACAATTGTAAAGCAATTGTACTCCAATAAAGATGTAAAAAAAAGCTACATTGGGGTATCACTTCACACCAGTCAGAATGGCCAACATCAAAAACTCTACAAACAATAAATGCTGTAGAGGGTGTGGAGAAAAAGAAACCCTCTTACACTGTTGATGGGAATGTAAATTGGTACAGCCACTATGGAAAACAGTATGGGGGTTCCTTAAAAAACTAAAAATAGAGCTACTACGTGATCCTGCAATCCCACTCGTGGGCATATACCTGGAAAAAAACATAATTCGAAAAGATACATGCACTCCAATGTTCATAGCAGCAAAATTTACAATAGCCAAGATAGGGAAGCGACCTAAGTGTCCATCTATGATGAATGGATAAAGAAGATATACAATGGAATATTACTCAGCCATAGAAAACGAATGAAATAATGTCATTTGCAGCAACATGGATGGACCTAGAGATTATCATTTAAGTGAAATAAGCCAGACAGACAAAGACAAATATCACATGAGATCACTTATATGTGGAATCTAAAAAAATTACAAATGAACTTATTTACAAAACAGAAATAGACTCACAGAGATAGAAAACAAACTTATGGTTATGAAAGGGGAAGCGGAGGAGGGATAAATTAGGAGTTTGGGATTAAAATATACAGACTATATAAAATAGATAACTGAAAAGACCCACTGTATACCACAGGGAACTATACCTAATATCTTGTAATAACCTACCATGAAAAAGAATATAAAGATAGAATACATATTTATATATATGTATATATATATATGTATAACTGAATCACTTTGCTGTATACCTGAAACTACCACAACACTGTAAATCAACTATATTTCAATAAAAATTAAAAAAATAAACACAAAGGAATAAAAACAGAACTGCAGCCAAGTATCCTAATCTAGTTCACCAATATCTTGTTCTGGAAATTGTACATAAAAATTCTCCAGGATTGATAGGATGAGTTGAGATAATGTTCGGATCAAGCAAGAATTTGATCATGTAAACTTTGTATGCAAAGACAAAATATTTAGGTTTTCTTCTGTATACAATATGGATTCTTTGAAGAAATTTAAAGAAAATTTTTTTCTGGTTCATGCTTGAGAAATACCACTGTGGTTGCTATATGGATCATGGACTGTGAGGGAGGGGAAGATAGCAATAAAGACAGGGAGGAACATTCGGGAAAGTTTAATACAGTGATTGATGGTGGTATTTAGACTCTCAATGGAGACAGATATATTGCCAGATTTGGACACACTTTAAAATTATAGCCATTACGACAAGAAAATTGCCCTGTATTTGAGACTAAAAAAATATGAGTTTAGTATGATGCCTCATTTCTGTTTTGGTCTGAGAAACAAGGAACGTTGTGGCATTATTCACTGAAATGGAAATATCTTAAGAAGCAGCAGAATTGGGGGTGGAAGTTTTGGTAGGAGAATGTTAATAATTAAGTTTTTTGCACAAAGTAGCTCTGACATGTTTTTCAAATGTCCAGATGGAAGTGTCCAGTAGGCACTTGGATATATGAGGTTTATGCTCAAAATTCTAGGAGGAACATAAAATGAGCATATAGATTATACTTCAAGTTATGAAAATTGACAAGAGATTACATAGAGATGGGATATGATGGAGAAGATATCTAAGGTACTCTAGAAATTAGAGGTCTTATAGAAATATTACTCAAATGACACTGATAAATAGTGGCTACTATGTTAGCAAGATAGTAGACATAACTAGAGTCCTCTCAAAGACACATCTGCATCCTCATGTTCACTGCATTGTTCTTGGCTCACAACAGCCAAGACATGGAAACAACCTAAGCGTTCATCTACAGATGAATGGATAAACCAAATGTGATATACATATATTACATAAATATATATATATATATATATATAATATTCCATCATTATTCACCAATAAAAAAGGAAATCCTGACATTTATGACAATATGGATGAACCTGGAAGACATTATGCTAAAATGAAATAAGTCAAAGAAAGGCAAATACTGTATAATATCACTTACATGCAGAATGTCAAAAAAAAAAAAAAGGTGAAACAAAGAAACAAAGAGTATCATGGTGATTGCCAGAGACTGGGGGAGTGGAGGAAATGGGGACACATTAGTCAAACATACAGATTTCATTTATAAGGTGAATAAGGCCTGAGGATCTAATGTACAACATGGTGACTATACTAAATAACACTGTACTGTATACTTGAAGTTTGCTGAGAGAGTAGATCTTATGTGTTCTCATCACACACACACACACACACACACACACAATTAGCTATATGTGGTAATTAACTTGACTGTGGTAATCATTTCACAATGTGTATGCATATCAAATCATCACATTGTACATCTTAAATATACACAATTTTTATTTGTCAGCCATACCTCAATAAAGTCAGAAAAAAAAGGAATTCTAGACAATTTGTAAATGATCGAATGTGGCTGTGTTCCAATACAACATTATTTATGGGCACTGAATTCAGAATTAAAAAAAAATAAAGTAGAATTAAAAACAACTGCATTGCCTTTAAATGCAGATGTTAATGACATCATATTTTATATATCTATTGGATATACAATTTAATGTGTGAAGCATAATTCTATACTTTTGTTTCATTCATCCATTCTGCTTTTTAAAATTACTTTTATTTAAATTATTCTTCTTCAAATTTAAGATATAGATTTACTAGTCTCACATTTATTTACTTTCAACAAAATTTTATTGAGTGCCTGCAAAGTATAATAAGGCCTAGGGTTAAACAATAAGATTCAAAGATGATAATTATATATTTTTTTTATCTCAAGTAGCTCACAAGTTTGCCAGGGATGGAGATGATATAGGTTGCACAATAAAATGGGTAACATCCCTGAAAAGGGAACATCTGAGTCTGGGTAACAGTTAAAATTTAGTTCTATTTTGAAAGGTAGATAGACTTTTTAAGAAAGTCATCCGACAACAGCTTTTCTTAGATACTCTTAGAAACTGTATGTACACAGGGATGGGCAACACCAAGATAATGAAAGTACAGTATTTCTAATAATAAGGTGTATTATGGAGCAGGAGTGTTGTGTCGAAATTAAAATCAGTGATGCAGCCAAACTCAAAAAAGATTTCAGCAGAAATTTGGTTTTGCCCCTTAGTCACATGGTCCCATTTATCACTTGAGAGGCATGTTGTTAGCAATTAGTTGTAACAGTCACTAAGTTATACATGGTTACAAATAATTTACCTTTAGTTTTGTTGTTCCTTATAAATTAAAAATGGCTGTATTATTGTAATTTGAATACTGTTATACAACAAAAAAGCCTTAACTTATATTTCACAACTTAATAAATGATTACATATACTTTTGTCAGTTTGATCAATATTTTTTTCTTGTTCATCAGAATTCGGGGCAAGAGGAGCAAGCACTTCTTCCAGTGTTTCTTTCCCATGAAGCTAATTTTTTTTTACAAAAAGAGACAGGAAGGAAAGGGAAGAACGGAGGGAGGGAGGAGGGGAAAGAAAAGAAGGAAAGGAAAGAAGGAACGTAGGAAAGAAGGAAGGAAGAAGGGAGGGAGGGAGAGAGGAAGGAAATAAAAATAAATTCCATTGTATGAGTATCACATAATTTGTTTATCCATTCATCCATCCATGAACACTTTGGTTGTCACAACAGGAATCAAATTAAGAAAATATAGAATCCTAAAGTATTTACTCTATAGATCATCGCTTCCCCAGCTGTGAGGCATACTATGTCTTTCTAACCACCTGTACAGTCTCTTTGAAGGATACAACATCTGTAACAACACATTGAGTAAAGCTAAAACCATAATTTTCTTTGATGCCAAGAGACATATTTGGTCCATTGAGAGATATCACTAAATCTTACCTGCTGTTTACTAATGAGTATATTACTAAGTAGCTCACATAACTCACAAATCATTTCCTTTCACTATACATAACTTTGAAAATTGTCAAACCTGTAACTTGTAGCATTCTTTCCCATTTATCTTCAGAAATCTCAGATGACTGTTAACAGGAATTGCACAAATATGGCTAATAATTCTTCTCTTTTTTTTCTTTATCATATGCCTTAATTTTTATATCCTCTCCAATGTCTTAAAGCTTTTTTTTCCCAATATTTCTCCTGGCAGCTTATTCATTAAGTGACACTACAACATAAATAATCTGAAGTACACCTCAGGATCGTGATGGAAAACTGAAAACGTCATGCCTTGACAAGGATTCTGAGCTGTGTAAATTTGATTGTGGTCAATAAGGGAAGGACTTACTTTTGAACAAGTGAAGGAACGAAAAAGGGTATGGATGTTTCTTCAATCCATATGAGACAAAAAGATGCAATTTTCAAACCAAAAGTAGCCATTTTTCTTGCTCAACTCAAAACCGCAGGACATACATTCTCAGACATATTCACCCTTAGTCCATCCAATTCTGATAATTATTAATTCATTAATCAATCTTAGAATACCATCTATTGACTTGCCTTCCCATTCCCCATCTCACATTCCTGTTTCTTATTCCCTCTTTTGATGAAAAAGCCAACCTCAAGAAACAAGAAAAATCTCAAATAAACAATCTAACCTTACACCTAAAAGAACTAGAGAAAGAAGAACAAACAAAACCCAAAATTAGCAGAAGGAAAGAAATCATAAAGATCAGAGCAGAAATAAATGAAATAGAAACAAAGAAAACAATAGCAAAGATCAATAAAAGTAAAATCTGGTTCTTTGAGAAGATAAACAAAATTGATAAACCATTAGCCAGACTCATCAAGAAAAAGAGGGAGAGGACTCATATCAATAAAACTAGAAATGAAAAAGGAGAAGTTACACAACAGACACTGCAGAAATACAAAGCATCCTAAGAGACTACTACAAGCAACTCTATGCCAATAAAATGGACAACCTGGAAGAAATGGACAAATTCTTAGAAAGGTGTAACTTTCCAAGACTGAACCAGGAAGAAACAGAAAATATGAACACACTAATCACAAGTAATGAAATTGAAACTATGGTTAAAAATCTTTAAACAAACAAAAGTCCAGGACCAGATGGCTTCACAGGTGAATTCCATCAAACACTTAGAGAGGAGCCAACACCCATCCTTCTCAAATTCTTCCAAAATATTGCAGAGGGGGGAACACTCCCAAACTCATTCTATGAGGCCACCATCACCCTGATACCAAAAGCACACAAAGCTACTACAAAAAAAGAAAATTACAGACCAATATCACTGATGAACATAGATGCAAAAATCCTCAACAAAATACTAGCAAACAGAATCCAACCACACATTAAAATGATCATACACTATGATCAACCGGGATTTATCCCAGGGATGCAAGGATTCTTCAATATACACAAATCAATTAATGGGATACACCATATTAACAAATTGAAGAATAAAAACCATATGATCATTTCAATAGATGCAGAAAGAGCTTTTGACAAAATTCAACCCCCATTTATGATAAAAACTCTTCAGAAAGTGGGCATAGAGGGAACCTACTTCAACATAATTAAGGCCAGATATGACAAACTCACAGCAAGCATCATTCTCAATGTTGAAAAACTGAAAGCATTTCCTCTAAGATCAGGAACAAGACAAGGATGTCCACTCTCACCACTATTATTCAACATAGTTTTGGAAGTCCTAGCCACAGCAATCAGAGAAGAAAAAGAAATAAAAGGAATATAAATTGGAAAAGAAGAAGTAAAGCTGTCACTGTTTACAGATGACATGATACTATACATACAGAATCCTAAAGATGCCACCAGAAAACTACTAGAGTTAATCAATGCATTTGATAATGTTGCAGGATACAAAATTAATGCCCAGAAATCTCTTGCATTCCTATACACTAATGATGAAAAATCTGAAAGAGAAATTAAGGAAACTCTCCCATTTACCATTGCAACAAAAAGAATAAAACACCTAGGAATAAACCTACCTAGGAATACAAAAGACCTGTATGCAGAGAATTATAAGACACTGATGAGAGAAATTAAAGATGATACCAACAGATGAAGAGATACACAATGTTCTTGGATTGGAAGAAACAATATTGTGAAAATTACTATACTACCCAAAGCAATCTACAGATTCAATGCAATCCCTATCAAATTACAAGTGGCATTTTTTTACAGAATGAGGACAAAATGTCTTAAAATTTGTATGGAGACACAAAAGACCCCGAATAGCCAAAGCAGTCTTGAGGGAAAAAGACGGAGCTGGAGGAATCAGACTCCTTGAGTTCAGACTATACTACAAAGCTACAATAATCAAGACAATATGGTAGTGGCGCAAAAACAGAAATATAGATCAATGGAACAGGATAGAAAGCCCAGAGATAAACCCATGCACCTATTGTCAACTAATCTACGACAAAGGAAGCAAGGATATACAATGAAGAAAAGACAGTCTCTTCAATAAGTGGTTCTGGGAAAACTGGACAGCTACATGTAAAAGAATGAAATTAGAACACTCCCTAACACCATACACAAAAATAAACTCAAAATGGATTAAAGACCTAAATGTAAGACCGGACACTATAAAACTCTTAGAGGAAAACATAGGAAGAACATTCTTTGACATAAATCACAGCAAGATATTTTTTGATCTACCTACTAGAGTAATGGAAATAAAAACAGAAATAAACAAACGGGACCTAATGAAACTTAAAAGCTTTTGCACAGCAAAGGAAACCATAAACAAGACAAAAAAACAGCCCTCAGAATGGGATAAAATATTTGCAAATGAATCAACGGACAAAGGATTAATCTCCAAAATATATAAACAGCTCATGCAGCTCAATATTAAAAAAACAAGCAACCCAATCCTAAACTGGGCAGAAGACCTAAATAGACATTTCTTCAGAGAAGACATACACATAAAAAGCTGCTCAACATCACTAATTTTTAGAGAAATGCAAACCAAAACTACAGTGAGGTATCACCTCACACCAGTTAGAATGGGCATCATCAGAAAATCTACAAAAAACAAATGCTGGAGACAGTGTGGAGAAAAGGGAACCCTCTTGCACTGTTGGTGGGAATGTAAATTGATACAGCCACTATGGAGAACAGTATGGAGATTTCTTAAGGAACTAAAAATAAAATTACCATATGACCCAGCAATCCCACTACTGGACATATACCCAGAGAAAACCATAATTCAAAAAGACACATGCACCCCAATGTTCTTTGCAGCACTATTTACAATAGCCAGGTCATGGAAGCAACCTAAATGCCCAACAACAGACAAATGGATAAAGAAGCTGTGGTACATATATACAATGGAATATTACTCAGCCATAAAAAGGAATGAAATTAGGTCATTTGTGGAGATGTGGACTGATCTAGAGACTGTCATACAGAGTGAAGTAAGTCAGAAAGAGAAGAACAAATATCGTATATTAACACATATATGTGAAACCTAGAAAATGGTTCAGATGAACTGGTTTGCTGAGCAGAAATTGAGACACAGATGTAGAGAAAAAATGTATGGACACCAAGGGGGGAAGCAGGGGTGGGGGTGGGGGTGGGGGTGGGGGTGGGGGTGTGATGAATTGGGAGATTGGGATTGACATGTATACACTGATGTGTATAAAATGGATGACTAATAAAAAAAAATCTGCCTGTAAAAAGCATAATAGTGTAAACATCTTGTTTAACAATGAAATGAATTACAAAAATAGGAGTTTCCTCTACCTAGTTATTAGTAAATTGTTAGATACATTTGTAGAACATGCACTGGCAAAAGAACAGAAACAATATCTTATGTTTTTCAGCATATTGAAAAGTGACCCTGGGCTTCCCTGGTGGCGCAGTGGTTGAGAGTCTGCCTGCCGATGCAGGGGACACAGGTTCGTGCCCCGATCCGGGAAGATCCCACATGCCGCGGAGCGTCTGGGCCCGTGAGCCATGGCCGCTGAGCCTGTGCGTCCAGAGCCTGTGCTCCGCAACGGAAGAGGCCACAACAGTGAGGGGCCCGCGTAAAGCAAAAAAAAAAAAAAAAGAAAAGAAAAGTGACCCTATTGATAAAATTTGTTTTCTGTCATTGAGGGGCATGAAAATATGATTTTAGGTTTGGAGGGCTTTGCTATTTAAAATTGTCTGATTACATTTAATCCGTCAGAAAAAAAGGGCAATGTTTTTTCATACTAAAACTGCCAATCCCTATATCTTTCATGCAACCATGCATCTTGCACTGTGAAATCATGATGATGGTATTTGATTAGAACTGTCAAAGTTTTATGTGTTCTTTTGAATTTCTAATTTACTCCTTTTTAACTTGACAGGCAATGATTCTTTTTCATATCTTTAAGACACTAATGAAAATATTTACATATTAACAAAATCCCACACCTCCCCACACTTTTTACAAATGATAAGTACACAAAAGTGACACTGTGTTTGAAGTCACACATCACAGCATTTGATTCTTCTTTTTTCAGTCCTTAGTCTAGACAGGTGCTGATGGTTTGCTTCCCATCTTAGAAGCTGCTGCAAGCTTCACATCTACTTCCAATTAATAGAGCAGCTCTAACAGATTCAAAACTACAAAATATTTCTTTAACTTTCACTAACCAGGTGTTGCAATGGTACCTGGTCTAGCAGGCAAAGTGATGTGGCCTGTTTCTAACAAGTATATTGTCAATCATTGGACCTCCATATTTTACTCATAGACAAAAGCCATCAGTGTAATAATAGAAATTTGACTTTCCATGTAACTTTGTAAAAAAAATCAGTAAATACTTCATATGCCTCTATGTTGACTGATACAAATTTAAGTCTGTTTTTTTGGTGTGTGATTCCTTCTTCAATTTGAAAATTTGGTCTTCCAGAATATCATTCAGGCTTTCATAAGTTCCAAATACTATGCTCTGCATTATTATTTTAAGAACATTAAAGTGCTAAAGTTATTGGACTTTCACCAGCATGTATTAAATTCTGACTGAAAAATTATTAGAAAAAATAGCCAAAAGAAGAAAATTTTACTGCTTTCTCAGGAAGTTTCAAAGTACTATTTCAGGAAAGATAATGTAGATTAAAAGGTAGGTAGGTAAGTAGATAGATGATAGATAGATAGATAGATAGATAGATAGATGTTGGATATTTTTTAATGAACAGATTTTTAAAAATTAAAACTCTTAAACCACTTTGACTGGTGGTCTATGCTACTCATTCCCAATTAAGAAATTATCGATTAAGCTCTTTATAATCAAAATAAATGTTTCAGAAAAGTTAAGTAAAAATGGCATACTTTATACTGATATGAAAAATAATTATTTCTCTTGTAAATTATATTGAAATGGCAGTAGGATTCAGAGTGGACTGTTTTCTTAGCTCACAACTGTGTATATAAGTGAAAGAGTAATATATAACTGTTTAGTTCTTCTCAGGGCAAGGGAACCTCAGTTTGATCGACATAGCAATATTAATTAAATTTCTTTCTATTGTGTCAGAATCAGCAGATAAGCATAAGTGGTTCTGTAAGAGAATGGAATCTGAACAAGCAGCTGACTGTTACTATGCTTGGGAATGTGAGGCTTGTCAAGATAATGTCTGTCTGAGTGTCTGTATCATTTCGTAATTGATAATACTTGCTTAAACAAATGGAGTGGAAGAGAAGCTAAACACTAATAGAAAGAAGACAGAGGAGAAAAAGGTCATATGATTTAGAATATGAATATAGATAGTTTTAATTGAGTCAGGAAAAAAAGATACTGTTTTATGATGCCAGAAAACATATTTCATAAGTGGTCTGTGTAGTTAAGTGCATTTTACTCAATTTGAGTGCAGTTTAGAATGCTCACACAATTCGTTGTGTTCATTCACTCATTTTTTCATAAATACTTCACTGCTATATTTCAAATCCTGTGTTCAACACTGGCTAAGTAGTGACAGCATAATACAAATAACAACTCTATTCATTCAAGAGATGATATTCATTGACTTGGGTTTTAGGCATTTTGTATATATCACTAAATAAATCTAACAAAGATCCTTGCCCTCTCACAGGTTATAGTTTAGCATGGAGATTTAATATTAAAAGCCATCAATAAATAAGTGTAATACACGATATTGGCAGGTAATGCATGCAATGGGAAACAAAGGGATAAAAAGGGTGAGAAGTAGTCAGATTTAGGAAATATTTTGAAGGTGGTAGATACAAGCTTTTCTGCTTAGTTAATTTCAAGGAGAAAGCAAGAGAAAGAATATGACTCAGGATGAGTCCAAGATTTTTCAACAAAATACCTGGGATGATGGTACTTACATCAACTAAGATGGAAATGTTTGCAAATGGAGACGGTTTTGGAGAATCAACAGGATTTCAGTTTTAGATACATTAAATTTGGCATAGATATTATACATACAAGTGGAGACATACTGTAAGCAATAAGATATATGAGGCTGGAATTTTGAGAGAAATATTTGGAGATCTAACCTTGAGGGTTACCAGCATATGAATGATATCTAGAATCATAAGACTGGATAAGTTCACCATGTGAGTGTAGATAGAAAATAAATAAACAAAAGAACCAAGGTTTAAACCTATATAATGAGTACACACTCCAAAAAATCATACAGCATATACCATATGTACATTATTGGGAAGGGGCCATAATAATAATTTTCATCATTCATACATGTTTTTCATCATTTCTGTATATATATTGGGATTACTATGTATGCCACAATATAAGAAAAAGCTTCATTTTTAAAATTAGGAATTGTTTTAAAATAGACAAACTGCATGCATAATTTTAGGGATGTAAATAGTACTTAATATGTATTTACAATATTATATTAATATTTTACATGTAATATTTTAAATCATATATTACATGAAATACATTCACTTAGAGTGTTACTTTTCTCTTTCCATAAAGCATTTTTTTAGACTTTTCACAGTCATTTTTGACATTGTCTTTATAACATTATAGATATTTTGAGTGATCTAACAGTGTTCTCAAGAATCTTAATTTCGGAACTGAAAAAAATATGTCTTGAGAATCCCCTATTCTCTGTTTACTGTCAAAAAGATCTTCAAGAAGAAACCTTTTCAGCTGTTGCCCTTATCATGAGAGAAAATATGGTCCTGTGGGACAATGGTCTCCGCTTAAGAAGGTCCTGTAGCACTAACAGATGTGGATGGTTATTATTGATGCAGTATTGGCGGAAGTAACAGAAGTATTTATGATTGTTACGTTTATTCTGTGGTTGTTATAGCTACAGTGAAAATCAAGAAACATATCCTAAATTTGTCTAATGAGAGAAGCAAAGTTATCATGCCAATTCTCGGTTTTGATTTAGACTATGTGGAACAATAAATTCCATTTTCTCTTCCTAAAACAATTTGAATTGGGTGAATTTCTAACTCATGTTAAAGGCACATTGGCAACTAGTTATAAGGCAACTAGTTTTCTTTTCTTAAGGAACAGCTATTTTAGAAGTAACAATTTACACTTGTAGTTAAAACTGGAGATAAAATCACAAAAAGTAAACGTAAAATGTTTAATGATCTAAGCATTTTTTTGGAAAGTCGGGCTTCATATAAAACTTATCTACAAATGGTATTTTTTGTCTTTATGACACAGTTAAATCAACTTCAGGGATTCTTAGGTAAAACGTATTAATTAAAAGCAAAAATTGTTAGAAGATTCATAAAATTCTTAGAAGTAATATGAATGTGAAAAAACCCAAGAATCTTGTTTTAATTTAAAAAAATAGGTCTGCAATAAAGATTTTTTCCAATAAAACATTAGATCTCAGTGTTTTCCTCAACAAAATGGATGCTGCTTTGTTATAATAGTATATGGCATATAAATAATAATTACCATCTGTGTAGCATTTTATAGGGCACTTTCTTATATAGTATGAATTTGACATGTGCTATTTGAAATGAAATAAAAGAAGAAACAAACTAGGGTTTAACTTTGATTTCTGATTTGTGAATAAATTAACTTATATTAATAAAATATCAGAAATAACCCCTGCACACATAAAAATACAGTTCAATTTTTAATGTTAGTACAGTTTTTTGCTTAAATGCTTCCAGGATTTACACACATTTTTCTTATACATTTTGTAAATTAATAATAATTGGACTTTTTTGCATAGCATATGCAAAATGTATGCATATGTCACTTTCTAACACTATTTGTAATTTTGATGAATTGCAAATAAATTTGTGGACCTACAGAACTGTTCTATGAAAGAGGCAAGAATAATTAACTTGAAGTATTCTAAATGGTTAATATCATTTATTTATTTTCCTTAAAACCACACAAACCTTCTTTTAATGGGTATGTAATCACATATTTCTAAGATATTAAACTCAAACTTTCTTTTAGGTTATTATCTTTGTGGTATTAAATGTATCTGATGGCATTTTTTGCATGTGCCAATTTACTTGAAAGGCATTTTGGTATACTGGAACAACCTAGAGATTTAAAGCCACAAAGACTGCTTCTTTCTGTTATGTGCATTTGTAAAAGTTTTTACACTTAACAGTTTTAGGACCTTTACAATAGAGTTAATATAACTCATCTAACTGAACTGTTAGAATAGGAACGGACACCTTTTAAACTATTTCTTTAGCTAGTAAATAATATTCAAATGTTAGACATTATTATTATCAATAGGTTAAAATAATTCTATGCTTTCACATAATAAGAAAAATAGTTTTGAATTGTTATTCCACATAGTAGTTTAGTGTATTTTGTTTTTTTCTTTTCAACATACTATATCTTGAAAATCTTGAGTTACAATGGACAGGCAATTTGGTAACATAGAAATAACACAGGCACTGAGTAAAAGCAATCTGCATTTTACTCCCTACTCTACTAGATAGATACAAGTATGGGCTTTGACATATTTCTTAATCTTTTTTTATTCTCATTTTTAAAATGAAGAAAGTGATGTTTATTTGAGAAAGTTATTGAAAAAAACCTTTCTTAGAAATGGTTAAAACTCAAATAACCTGTGTAAAAGTTGCAGAACATACTAGTGACAACATAAATGACAATCAAAACTGATTAGTTTATAAATGTGTGTATGTGTATAAGGAATAAGGTTGATTTATACAATAGACATAATGCCCTTCATATATAACAAACTTGACTTATTCTACTATGTTTCTACTTTGTCACATACCTTTAATAGAGTTTCTTCCTATTTTGCCCGACTAAAATTGTACTGTATCATCAAACATTTGTGTACATCTTTCCCTCTTCTGGTCCCCTTTTACTTCCACAAACTGGCTTGTCAAAATGACACTTCTACTTAAAATACACTTTCTGTGTATTCCGTATCTTTGCAGCTGATTAAGACTAGAAAAATAAATGTACCATGGAGGTTGTTCTCATTTTAAATTCATGAAGTCACTTAATCCACTTTTTCATTTCTCTACATGGGTATTTTATATAATCTTTTTCTTTAAACTCCTGACACCTCATTTTCTATCCTTACTCTCAGCAGATGATATTGCTTTGTGCTACTATGAGAAAACTGAAATAATGAGAGATCTTATTAAAAAAAATCCCCCGTAAAATACCTGCTTCTTATTTCACTGCCACATGTGCCATCATCAAGGATGTACTATTTTGCACCTATCTATAATAGTTCCTCCTATTGTGCATTATATCCCACCCTCTCTCGCTCAAGAACCTGGCTAGAACATTCCCCCTTTTCTCCCAGATCCTCAACGCCTCTCTGTTCAAGTATTTCCATCAATGTATAGATATTATGTTAACAATCCCATTTAAAAAAATCCTTCCTTGACCCATTTACTCTTTAGCTATTGCCTCATTTCTTTATTGCACTTCACGGCAAATTTCCTGAAACTAATTTTCCATATTTAATGTCTTCAATTCCTCTCTTTCCTTTTTCTTTTAAACTGACTCTAGTCAGTATTTTGCTACCATCACTCCACTGAAACTACTCCAGTCAAAGTCACCAATTATCTATGCATTGCTAAATCCAAAGATCACATCTTAGCCCTCATCTTATTTAGATTATCAGCAGCATTTGCCGTAGTTTATCACTCCCACTTGGATATAAATTCTTTGGTTGGCTATAGTTTCATCACTTGGCTTCTAAGTTTCCGTGCTCTCTTGTTTTTTTCTTTTGCTGAATTGACTGGTTTTTAAAGACCCTTTTGGTTCTTTTTCTTCTATATTCCAAACTCTCCAGTCATTGGAGTGCCTCCAGACTCAATCCTAGAACTTTTATCTTCTACCTATTAATTTAATGAGCTCACCCAATCTCATAGCTTTAAATAATAGCTCTTTACTGACAACTTCCAAATGTATATCTCCCTCCTAAATTACAGCTTCTCCCCTGAATTCCAGACATATACATCCAATTTCACATTTCTTGCTTAATATTGCCACATGACATTCAAACTGACAAGAAAAATTCTGAAATTCTTTTCCAAACCTTCTCCACCAATGGTATTCTATATCTCAATGACAAATCCATCCTTCCATTTCCTCTGGCCCCAATGCTTGAATTCATGCTTCTCCTCTTACTCCCTCAAATTTTATAGTCAATCCATCAGAAATCCTATCATTTCTAACTCAAGAATCTGATCACCATTTAGCAGTATTGTTGCTTCCACACCAGTCTAAACCACTGTCATACCTACCTGCTACCTAGTTACTTCCTACTCTAGATTCTGGGTTATACTATTAAATATAAGTCAAACTGTGTCACTCTTTGTTCAAAACCCTTCAGTAACTCTCTATCTTATAATAGAAGTCAAATATTAAAAATGGCCAACAAGGCCCCAAAGAGTCCGATACCCCATTCGACTTCCTTTTCTTTTTGTACCCCCTCCTTCTATCTTTCCCTCCTTGTTCTTCTCCAGGCATGTCAGACATTCTTCCTCTGCCTGGAATTTTCTTTTCCCTGATATAGCAGTGCTCAGTCTATCATATCTTTGGAGGCTTAGATGAAATGTCAACTTCTCAATAAAGCCTACTTGGATTATACTAGCAAAAAAAAAAAAAAAAAAAAACTCCCTTGAGTATTTCCAAACCCTTTTAGATTGTTTTATGTGTACTATATTATTTATTTATTATTTATTGTTTCCTTTACACTAGAATGTAAGTCCCACATATGCAAATTTTTTGCTTATTTTGTCCACTGATGCCTTGAATAGTGTCTACTAAGTGCCTAACAAATATTTATTTAATGGATAGATCACCAATATGGCTGCTATTATAGCTGAGGGAACAAAGACAGAGAGAGGAAGTAATTTGCCAATGATAAAACCAAGAATATGTAACAAATATGGAACCACGATTGCAGACAATTATGTTACTAGATATCATGTCTTTACTTCACTACAGTTAAAACCATATGATAAATTATAATTTCCATCATGTGTGTTTCTGCTCTGCTGCACTGTCATCTCATACTGTTGCATTGATTAGTTTAATTTCTTCATCTGCTTAAAATAATAATAAGTATATATTTGGAGACTGTATAGAAGTTAGTGATATATTCTTCAAACAAATATTAGTAACACTGTTTGTACACATCTCAACCAGGCAGCTTGTGTCTGGAAGCAAGGTTAGCTTTGGGAATCAAGAATTATATGTGCTTCTAAGTCCTTGAATTTTCATGAGACTTTAGCAAAATCTGCCTAAAGTAAGAACAGATCATTTATAAGGTGAAATGCTACATATCTTTCAAGAACCAACCTAAATGATAGTCGTTTAAGGTATTTCCTGTTTTTCTGAACTGGAAATATTCACTGTTGTCACAGAAGCCCAAAACAATTTTACTCCTCTGTATTAAAGGACCATATTTTAATTTGCAGTGTATCTATTTGAAAAAAAATCATTATATACTCCTAAATGTACTATCAGTTGTTTGAGAACAGATTTTATTTTTGTGTACCAAAACATCCAAAGTAGGACATTAGTATAAAATATTTGTTGAATTGAGTGCATTAAAAAAGGAACAAAGCACACTCCAATTGTATGGTAAAGTAAGTAAAATGAACCTGTTTGTTTTTAAAATGATGATCATGATCATCTGTTTTCTGCACCATCCCCCTCAACCAACAGAGATGATTCTATATAACTAAAAAATTCTATGAGGTACAAGTACTGAATAAAATCAAATACTTGAAGGAAGATTTTTGTCCTGCTTATTACAAGAAGAGAATTATAAATGAGCCATATGATGCCCTGGGTTTATTTCAGAATTTCAGTGTTTGTTTGGTTGTTTCAGAAAAGCTTAGGAAATCTCTCCCTGTGTCAGAAATCTTTAAAATCCCATGTACTTTTGGATTTACACCATGGATAAGGTAGGATTTTCAGAGAAGTAACAAATAACATTTTAAATTCATTAAGCTTGAAAGTCGTTGAACTCTGTAAGATTACTAAAGTACAGTAAGTTTTTATGTTATATATATATATATATATATATATATATATATATATATATATATATATATATATAAAGAGCTTCTTTTAAACTTTGGCAGTTAATCAAAGAAAATCCTGAAGTTTTTGAAATTTACACTGCTTCATTTGCTGGATTATTAGCCTTAGAACCTTATAAATTTTTGTGGGAGATACTGTTTTTCAAGCTCTGCATTAGAAAATTCTCCTTAGAATATGACTGTCAAAATGCTCAACTACGTTCCTAACATTTCTAACTCGAGGATTAATATTAATTCAGATGCATATTTTCACCTACAAAAGTGATACACTATGCTTTGAACCAAAATTTTTCAATAATCACTCATATGCCAACTACCAGGAGCATTTGCTTTTGTCTGATTGGTTGGTTTTTTGTCTCAGGTGTGCATGTCACAACTGTACAACTGGTGTATATTTTCTGAAATTTCTTTTATCTTGCTGGCCATAGGCCATCAGAATTCTGAAACATTCCTGAAGTGAACAAAGAACAATTATGAAATAGAGGATTAAATGCAAAAGAAATGTAAACTACTGGCTTCAATGGTAAGGTTCCACTAATTCTAAGGATACGTTCAGTATTAAATATTTAAAGAATATTTCTATTACTCATTTTCTACTCAAAACTTTAAATGTCTTTTTATCTCTGCATGCATCTTCTCAGCAGCTTTCAATTTTTCTATTTCTTTGAGTTAGTATTATACATTTCAAAACATAAAGGCTTTTTAGAACTGAAAATGCAATATTAATTTAACAATTTTACTAGCACTGAATGAAAACATGAAAACATCCTTTTACCAAAAAACACTTACAGAGGAAAGGTATCACTGAGAGCAATATTGGTTTAAGAAAAAAAGTCACACAAAAAAATTATAACCATCTTTTAACTAGTTCCCAATTGTAGGCAAATACTGCTCCATTTCTCTACCTGGAACACCATGGTGAATGAGAATATTAGACTGAAAGTTAGAAATGAGTACCCTATTTTTAACTCTATCTCATATTAGATATACAGGTATAGTTGTGGTGCACCACCCAGATTATTCTTTAAAGAAGGACTTGTCACCCCTCTTGGAATCTGAATTAGGGTTTGACACAGTGGCAGAGAACGACCTCACCCAAGGCCATGCTTTTCCTATGTGGCACATATCCAACAATGAATCCAACAAGGTTGGAAAATGCTGACAGGTTACATTGACTCCAAATGTCGTCATGAGGATGGTCAAATTTGTCAGCTGTGTGTCACCTCTTCCTCTTCTCAGTGCTGCTGCTGCCCTCATCCTTCCACAGGTGTTGATCCTTAATTAATACTTCATATGGTAAACTCCTCAGTTTCTGCTTCCTCAGAAACAAACTAGTGTAATTCTCAGGAGTGGTGCAAGAAAGAATGCAACAATATTTGTAACTGGATGTCTTGCCAGCCTCTCTGTCATCATGAGATGATAAGTGGGGCACAGAGAACCCCTGACTCAAGGTGGTGATCCCCTTGTTAAAAGTCTCACAAGTAGTGAACTGGCATAGTTTAACAGTGAAAGGGAATGCTTAAGCTATAGCCATTTATCAGACATTTGAGAGGCACAAGGGAAATAGTAGATATAAAGACAATGGGACAGGATACCTATTTATTGCTAAGTACCATTGATACCTTGAAAAAAGTAATGAAAAGCTGCAGGGGATTAATAGGTAATTAAAGCTAGTGTGAAAGCCAAAGTGTCCCTTTGGCAGTGTGTAAAGTGACCCTTATCCTTCAGCTGGAGGGCAGGTAAAGCTGAGGCCAGGCCAAGGACTTAATAGTATGAATGTCTGAGGTCCAGAAAAGGTTAAAAACCCAACTAAATCAGGTTTGCTACACCAAATTCAGGGCCAGTGTTGAGGAAATATAGGACCCTAATTTGACAGGTGTCCCCAAATGCTGAATCCTTAGATATAACTGCAATCCCTGAGCCTGCAGAAGTTGCCCACCCCTCCCTATTGAAAGCTAACACTCCCTTCCTATTTAAAGTCAATGCAGAGGCTCCTTCCTTGTAAGACTGCTGCCCCCAAACGGTTTGGCAGCAGTCTAAGGACCTGAGGTTCCTAGGTTCTAGGTTCTCAAAATGTTAAATGTAGAATTACCATAGGATTTAGCAATTCTAGCCCTAGATATAATCCCAAGAGAACCCAAAATATATATCCACACACAAGCTTGTATGCTACCTTCACAGTAGCATTATTCATGATAGCTAAAAAGTAGAAATGATACAAATTTCCAGCTGGTGAAGGGATTAAAAATTGTGGTTTTGTTATCCATTTACACAACAGAATAGTCATGCAATGGAATAAAAATGAATGAAGTGATGATACATGCTACAACATGAAAGAATTTTGAAGACATTAGGTTAAGTGAAAGAAGCCAATCATAAAAGATAGACTGAATGATTCCATTTATTTGAAATGTCTACAAAAGGCAAACTTGGAGACAGAAAGTATATTACTGGTCTAGATTAGGAAGGGATGATGGTGGAAAGAAATGAGGACTGATAGCTAACAGATATGGGGTTTCTTTTGGGGGGTGATGCAAAGTTCTAAAATTAGATTTTCATGATAGCTGCATAATTCTGTAAATACACTAAAAGTTATTGAATTGTACATGGGTGAATTTATGATTTACAAATTATATCTCAAAGTTGTTTAAGAAATGGTACAGAAAGTTCTCATATAACTTTTACTTATCTTCTCCTAATGTTAATTCCTTGTAATAATCAACACCAATAAAGGCACAGATTTTATTTACTAAAGTATTTTTCAATTCCAGGATCCAATTCTGGATCCCAAACTGCATTTTGTTGTCATGTCTACTCAGTCTCCTCCAAAGAACTAGTTTTTTGTTTTCATAATCTATCATTAGAATCTAGTTACTAAGCCCAGCTTACAATGAAAAGGAAGGTAATTGAACTCCCATCTCCCGGATAGAGAGGTAACTGAGAATTCATAATAATTTTCTGAAACTATCAAAGTAGTTAAAAAGTTGGGGGGAAGGTATATTGGAGTATGCAAATAGCTAGTTTCTTTTTAAAGTTTGTCCACTAATTTTGTCATTCATCAATGAATCTTGCCTGCAATAGTTATTACTATGGTGTTCTTATGGTGATTCTTCTATTTCCTCATTTGTCTACATTGTAGGGGAGGGGGAAAAAAGCTTTTCTTTCTACCCTTCTTGGTTCTTGGGTGGGGCTCTGTTACAAAACACAGATTAGTAAGAGAAAAGCATAAATTTATTTAATATCAGTTTTACATGGCACAGGAGCTTTCATAAGAAAATGAAGATCAAAAGCATGTTTATACTAGGTTTGATGAAGAGTAGAAAGTCATGGAAAAATGTGATAGGACAAAAGGGTATAAGCTAAGTGTAGTGACCTGGGAAAAACTTATCAAGGCCTGTTTGTTAAGATTCTTCTTGGCATCCCTTTGTCTTCCGAGATAAGGGTGCTCCTTTTCTCCAGATATAGGAAGGGCATCTCTCACATGAGGCTTTTATGACCCACTTCAGGGAAGAAGGGTGAGGTGGGGGGGAGGAAGTCACAGTGGTATTCCTGATTCTGTGGTTTTCTCACACTCTTTTAGCTTAAAATATTCAATGTACTAAGGTGCCGTATTTTGGGGTAGTGTGCCTTGCACCCTATCACAGTATTCAACCAAGTCACTCCTTGCGATGTTACAGTTCAATGGGTTTTGACAAATGCATAGAGTCATGTATCCCACACCCCAATAACAAAGAGTAAATTTCCATCACTCTGAATTTCTCATATGAAGCTCCTTTGCAGTCAGCCCCTTTCCTCCTCCAACCCCTGGCAAACATTTACCTGTTTTTTATCCCTATAGTTTGACCTATTGGATATGAGTGTTACATTGGATATGAGCATATACACATATGCCTACACCCCTCTCCTCCTCTCCACACACAGAATGTGGCTTTTGTTCCATAGAAGAGATAACAAGGAGAAGAATCTGAGTTGAGTTTCTTTCCCCTCTTGAAAGGCTGCCATTCCTTTCTCCTATGTCTGTAGCACAAAAGACACTTCTCAGAGCTGTTTCTGTAAAGATTCAGGAAAAAGAGCTTGTATATATTGACCACTCCTTCCAGGGATTTCACACTATCCTGCCAATCTGCACTTGACCTTTAATATTTTGTCAGCAATTCTAGCTAAACTCTAATGTGTTCAGTAGCATCTATCCCAGTAAGTGTGGATTTGCATCTGTTTTCTCTCTTCAAGCATTGTATTTTCTTAGATTTTGGGCCAGTTATTTGCTCTGTTACCAGTTATGATTTTGAAGTTAGTCCACCTCTTTTTCTGTTGCAAGAGAGGAAGTGTCCCACTATTTAGCTCTACATCTTGGGGTAGAATCCAGAAGTTCTCAGTTCTATAGTTTTTGGTTTGCTACTACCAGTTTACACTTACTATGCAAAGCAGGACTCTACACCCTTAAGATTTGTGCTTAGAGTGAAAATAGATATGTCTAATGCAGCCCCACTGGTATAAATTATACAAACTCTGTCTTTCCGAGTAGAATTTTTCTCACTTCTGTCTGTGTGCATACATCTGGAAAGTAACATAGCCAAACTAAGTAAGCATTACTCTATTTTGATTCTTTAAGTCTTTCAAAATACATTTTACCTATCATTCTCTTCCTTCTCTTGCTGTTATTGACCAGTTTTCCATTTTATTTTAATATGAAAAAAAGTGAATGTTTGTGCTTTTCCATTGTAGTATCTGTGGGTTATATAAACTGCAGGAATGTAGCCAGCCCTTCTTTGGGAACTTTTACATAAGATAACATCAAGGAACGTGATTGTTGATTCACAGAATACTAGTAATTTAATGATAACAATACCTTGCATGTGCAACTCACATTAAAATCCAAGAAAACAACAGTAAGTGATATGTAGAGCATATATTACAAAGTAGTTGAGTAATTTTTTTCATGTGTAAAGACTGAAGTCTAGACTACAAGGACAAGATTTTGATCTATAATTTAATCAGCTCAGTTTTTTTCTTTAAAAACCATGAAATGTAAGTAAATGTATATTTCTTCAATACATATTCAAAAACTAAATTTGAGTAGGAAAAGGATCCAGGTATATATACTCCTCTTTTTTGCTAATCGAGTCCAAAATATACCCTTTCCTGTACTACTACTTCCTGTTTCCTACTTCAAGAAACAAATACAACTTCAAACAATCTAACTTAACACTGAAAGGAACTAGAAAAACAAGAAAAAATAAAGCCCAAAGTTACTAGAAGAAAGAAAATAATAAAGAATAGAGTGGAAGAAAATGAAATATAGACTAAAAAACAACAGAAAAGATTATTGAAACTAAGAGCTTTATCTTTGAAAAGATAAAAATGATAAACCTTTAGCTACACTCATCAAGAAAAGATAGAGAGCCCAAGTACATAAAAACAGAAATAAAGGAGGAGAAGTTTCACCAATACCACAGAAATACAAAAAATCATAAGAAACTATTATGAACAATTATAAGTCAACAAACTGGACAACCTAGAAGAAATGGATAAATTCTTAGAAACATACAAACTTCCAAGACTGAATCAGGAATAAATAGAAAATCTTAACTGATCAATTACTAGTAATGACATTGAATCAGTAATCAAAAAATTTCCCACAAACAAAAGTCCATGACCAGAGAGCTTCATAGGTGAATTCTACCAAACATTTAAAGAGTTAATACCTATTCTTTGCAAGTTATTTCAAAAAATTGACCAGAAAGAAATACTTCTAAACACATTTTATGAAACCATAATTACCCTGATACTAAAAACAGACAAAGACATTATACAAAAAGAAAATTATAGACTAATATCTCTTAAGAACATAGATATAAAAGTCGTCAACAAAATATTAGCAAACTGAATTCAACAATACATTCAAAGGATCATACACCATGATTAAGAGGGATTTATTCCAGTGATGTAAGGATGGTTCAATATCTGCAAATGAATCAACATGATACACCACACTAACAAAACAAAGGATAAAAATCACATGATCATCTCAACGGATATAGAAAAAGCCTCTGACAAAATTCAACATTCATTCATGGTAAAAACTCTCTACAAAGTGGGTATAGAGGAAACATACATCAATATAATAAAGGTCATATATGAAAAACCCATAGTTAACACTATACTCAATGTTGAGTATATGTTCTTCTAAGATCAGGAACAAGACAGCAATGCCCATTCTTGTCAATTTTATTCAACATAATATTGAAAGCACAAGATACAACAATCAGACAAGAAAAAGAGATACAAGTCATCCAAATTGTAAAGGAAGAAGTAAAACTCTCACTATTTGCAGATGACATGACACTATACATAGAAAACCCTAAATATGCCACCAAAAAAAACTATTAGAACTAATAAGTGAATTCAGTAAGTCATGGGTAGAAAATATACAGAAATACACTGCATTTTAATGAAATACTGCCATCTGCAGCAACATGAATGGACTGAGAGAACATCCATGTTAAGGAAAGTGAGTCAGACTAAGATAAATATATCACTTACATGTGGAATCTAAAAAATAACACAAGTGAATCTATATACAAAATAGAAACTGACTCACAGACATAGAAAATAAACTTATGGTCACCAAAGGGAAAAGGGAAGTAGGGGAGGGATAAATTAGAAGTATGGGATTAACAGATACAAACTACTATACATAAAATAGATAAACAACAAGGATTTACTGTGTAACACAGGGAACTATATTCAATATCTTGTAATAACCTGTAATGGAAAAAATCGGGAAAAAATATATGTAACTAAAACAAAAAAAAGACTTCCCTGTATTTCTAAACATTAATAATAAACTATCATAAAGAGAAATGAAGAAAACAATCCCATTTACAATACATCAAAAATAATAAAATACCTGGGAGTAAATTTAACAAAGAAGTTGAAAGGCCTGTAATTTGAAAACTGTAAGATGTGATGAAATGTTAAATATGATATAAATAAATGAAAGGGTATACCATGCTTAAAGATTGAAAGGATTAATATTGTTAAAATGTCCATACCACACAAAGAAATCTAATGATTTAGTGCAATCCTTATCAAAATATCCATGGCATTTTCACAGAACTAGAACTAAAAATTCCGGAATATGTATGGAACCAGAAGAGACCCCAGATAGGCTAAGCAATCTTGAGAAAGAAGAACAAAGATGGAGGCATCACATTCCACGATGTCAAACTATATTACAAAACTATAGTAATCAAAACAACATGATACTGGCACAAAATTGGAAACATAGATCAATGGAAAAGAACAGAGAGCCCAGAAGCAAGCCCACGTTTATATGGCCAATTAATCTATGACAACGGAGGTAAGCAGAATCTTCAATAAATTGTTCTGGGAAAACTGCACAGCTACATGGGGAAGATGAAACTGGACCATTTTCTTATACCATATACAAAAATCAACTCAAAATGGATTAAAGACATAAATGTAATACCTGAAACCATAAAACTCCTAGAAAAAACATAAGCAATAAACTCTTTGACAACAGTCTTAACAATATTTTTTGGGGATAAGTTTCCTCATGCAAGGACAACACAAGCAAAAATAATACTACAATAAAGTAAAATGTTTGTGCACAGTGAAGAAAACTATCAACAAAATGAAAAGGCAACCTACTAATGGGAGAAGATATTTGCAAATGATATATCCAATAAGGGGTTAATATCCAAAATATATAAAGAATTTATACAACTTAACATCAAAAAGAAAAAAAAACCTAATTAAAAACTCGGCAGAGGACAGGAATAGACATTTTTCCAAAGAAGACGTACAGATGGCCAACAGACACATGGAAAGATGCTCAGTATCATTAATCACAGAGAAACACAGATCAAAACCACGATGACATATCACATCACACCTGTCAGAATAGCTATTATCAAAAAGACAGCAAATAACAAGTGTTTGATAGGCTGTGGAGAAAGCAGAACCCTCATGCACTTGGTGGGAAAGAAAATAATTTAAGTCAAGGAAAATAGTATGAAGGTTCCTCAAAAAAATTTTTTTAAGGTTCCTCAGAAAATTAAAAATAGAGATACCATACCATCCAGAAATTCCACTCCTGGGTACTTATCTGAAGAAAACAAAAACACTAACTCAAAAATGTAAATGCACCCACATGTTCACTGTAGCATTATTTACAATTGCTAAGATATTGATGCAACCTAAGTGTCCACCATCCATAGATGAATGGTTAAAGAAGATGTGAGATATATACACACACACACACACATACACATATCAGCCACAAAAAAGAATGAAAAAACCTAAACAAACATAAAACTGTAACACACATACATACAGAGAGCAATATATTGGTAGGCAGATAGGAAAAATAGAAGAGAAACAGCTGTCCAGTTATAAAGTAAATAAATCACAGGAACACATTGTACAGCATAGGGAATATAGTCAATAATACTGTAATAACTTTGTACAGTGACAGATGAGATGGTAACTAGACTTATGACGGTGATCATTTTGTAATGTATAAGAATACAGAATTGGGCTTCCCTGGTGGCACAGTGGTTGAGAGTCTGCCTTCTGATGCAGGGGACACGGGTTCGTGCCCCGGTCTGGGAAGATCCCACATGCCGCAGAGCAGCTAGGCCCATAAGCCATGGCCGTTGAGCCTGCGCGTCTGGAGCCTGTGCTCCGCAACAGGAGAGGCCACAACAGTGAGAAGCCCACATACCGCAAAAAAAAAAAAAATAGAATACAGAATCACTATGTGGTACACCTAAAACTAATCCAATATTGTAAGTCAATCACACTTCATGAAAAATACATACATACATAATACATACATATATAACATAGGGGTGGGTATTTAGCCTCTTTTTTTGGAGCAGTAATGAAACAAACATCTTTATACATGTCTTTCTCATGATTTTATGAATGAATCCATGGATTTATTTTCTGAGTCAAAATCATTACAATGTTTATTTTGATGAATATTGAGAAGTGTGATAGATTATAGCATTGTTCTATATATTCATGACTGTCCCTATAAATCTTATCTTAATCCCTGATCATAGGTGACAAGTGAATATGCACGATATGAATCTCATGTTTCAGAAGAATTTCAAGGTTGGTGAGTCACAGTTGGGGAAGTAGGAAGTGCTGTGAGCTTAAAAGGGGCTGAGGGACTCATCTAGTTTTAAGGTTAGAAATGATATCCCTTATGATGTGATATTTAGGATTAGTTAAAAGAATCAGTCGGAGTAAAATATGAAACAGCCAAATTCATGTTATCCTTAAGAGGTACATAATAATTGCAGAATCAAACTTTATATTAATACACAATTATAAATAAATAATAGTGAAAATGACTAATATCTTTTAGAAATTTTTCTAAGCAAATAACATTTTCACAGAGTGTGGTCTTTCATGTCATCTCTTATTTAATACCTCAAATCAAGATCTCTAGTTTTAAAGTAATATTTTATAAAGCCTGAAAAAATATACACAATTCCAAATTCCTCAACTAGTGTATAAAAGGCACGAATAAGGTTAAGTTTGCTAGGCTATAAGAATAAGACAGAATGTGATGGCTAAGCACTGTCTAGTTTTTTCTATATTTAAATTTCACCTTGTAAACCAGTTTGAAAAACATGTTCAATTTGTTTTGGAAAAGAAAGAGAATAAAAAATATAATTCCTGGGTGCAGAATTATAAAACAAAGTCTTTTAAAGAAAATAGGTCCTATAACTAAGATTCACACATCTCTGTTGACTTGGCAGTTTGTATAATAAAATGAAAATATTTTACCAAAAATTATGTTTACATTATGCAAGCAAATTAACACTGTTAAATGACTAAGTTCATTTTCTGCCAACTTAAAATACAGCTGTTATAATACTTATCCAGAGCTCAATTGAAAGCTTTTACTGAAGGAGCTAGAGTATATGGCTTTCCAGAGGTAGGCAGAGGGTCTCCTTCCTTTAATTCATAAAAGAACCGTCTATAAATGTTACTATATGCCAGATACTTGGCTACCTAGTGAAATTTCTGAAATTTGACTAATTTTTTCCTTCTCCAATGTTGTATTTTTTTTAAAAAGCTCAACTTTTCATGAATGGAAAGTTTGGAAGCATAGATATACTGCTAAATATCCTAGTTCTTTGGTGCAATTAGATAAAGAAGGAAGAGAACTCATTTACTTGATGAGAATATCAAGCACTATTCTCTCAATTATAATATACAAAGTAGGCATTAATTTTGGTAATATTTTAGATGAGGTATATCAAAATTTAATTCTAACTAGAATATAACAAATTCAGGGCCTAAAACTTTATTGGGTATTTGCAAATTACAGGTTATTTAAGTCTATCAGCACTTTGGACAAGGAAATAATTTAGTAAATCTATTATTTTTCTAGATTACTACATAGAAAGAGGCTTTATATCCCTTCTATAGCAAGATAACAATACTACACAATTGGCAACTATGTATAAATAATTATGCATGCGCACACACACATCTGTATCCCCACATAAAACAAATATTAAGATGAAATATACTGATATGTTCTTGTTATATATAAGGTGTTCTGAAACTATTTCTAATATTAAAGTCTGTGTGGGTTCTTGTAGTAGTCAGAATTAAACTTTATTAATACAATAAGACCTAGGAGTGACTTTTACATTAATTTTTAATTTTCTGTTACAAGTCATAAATACTTTCTCACTTTACAAAACACTTAACCCATTTATGGTATATTAGTATAAATATTGTTTAGACATTTCAAGACAATCCAAAAAAATAAAACTCAAACTTTTTCTCTAGACGAATTCAACTTATTACCTACATTTCAAAAAGCAGTATGACACTGCTTAGAGATTTTCTCTGAGAGTTGTTATTTAAGCTTATATTATTGATTAATTTTTAAACTGTGATATTTATGAAATATACTTCTAGCAGGAAAACAATAAAAAATAGGAGTGAGTCCCAAGATAATTTGTAAAAATCATAGAATAGAATTAGAGTATTAATAAATAAAACTTAGAAAAGGATTGGTATAATATTTTATCCAAAGAAACACCTTCACAAAAGCTCAAATAGGCCTATTTCAATATATAGAGTCATTTATAGGAGTTGGAAACTTTATTGAATATTCTCATATCTTAGAAACATTAGGAGTCTTGCAGTAGAATAACTGCATTTGTAGAATTTATTTAAGGATAAATAAATCCCATGGATTATTTTTACTTAAATAAGATGTCACTAAGAGAAAAAAAAATAACTGATATATTATGTATCATATATATAGAGAGAGGCCATGAGATACCAAAGAATATATTATTAGAAAATATTAATATGTATAGGAATATATATGAATAGATGCAGAACTAAAGAAGTGAAGGTACATCTTTTCCTTTAGGAGACTATTTAAAAAATTATAAAATATAATTAGGGTGCATTTCTTTATGGAAAACAATATTAACTTCAATAATGAAATATGTAAGTGTATTATGAGAAAATACTATAATAGATGAGAAACCAGAACAATGGGAGAAATGAATACACAATACCCAAGCATAAAAATTAGGACATTTGTAGAGTTTTAATCGAGGGATAAAGAAAGAAGTATCTTTACAGAGATTATGCAGGGCAAAACAGTTAATAAGGCCTTGAGGGAGAGATTTTAAAAAGTATTAAGGTTAATGCCCAAGTTTCACGATGATAAAATTGCGAGAGTAATGGAGTTGGGAAGAGTGGAAGTGCGCTTAGCAGGAAATTTCAAGAGTCTGACCTTGTCACATTAAGTTTTAGATGGCAATGGAACATACAGGAAGATGTCACAAGTAAAGGTATAGATAGAGAATTGAATAAAGCAGAACATGTCATGGGTAGAGAGACCTATGGAATTGGAATCGATCGGATGGTAATTGAAGACATGGGAAAAGATAAAGACCAGTGGAAAGAGAGAATAGAAGAGAACACGAAAGGGTGATAAATGGTAAATATATTCTGTAGAGTGAGTAAAACTTAGAAATCACTGGGGAAGTGGCTGATAACAGGAAAGAGAAAGGGAATTCTTTTATTTTGAATACATATCTGACTGAGACATTTTTGAAGTGAAGTAGTAATAAGAATATAAAGATATGATAAAGGTAACAAAGTAGTGTCAATTACAGAGATCATGAGTAGGAATATATAAGGAGATTGAGAGTTTAGGAATGTAGAGAAAACACAGACCAGTTAATTTCATAAGGGCAGTAGCTAACGAAGTCTTAAGTGAGGATACAAAGGCTGAAAGTGGGTTGTGAGAGATAAAAATGAGAACTGGATGACTGAAAGCCTGGGTACTTGTATAAATTGCCTCTTCAGGGACCATAGATATCAAGAAGATAATAATAGTTGGAAAGAACAGGCATGCTTTGCAGCTGCAAAATCAAAGCAAGACCAACAAGGGGAAAAAAGAAGAGAGTGGCAGAAAAAAAAGAGGCTACATGTTTAAGTACAGATGCCATGTAAGGGTAATGAGTTTATTTCTGTAATTTTAAAATGTTGAAAACTTTTCTTAAGAAATCTTTTCTCTGTTATCATGTTATTACTACATCCATGTTTATTAATGGCTTGACATCTGTTTATATTTTCAAGATAATGAAAAGAAAACCCCCTGCCTATGCCATCACTGTCTTTTCTCTTTCTCTGTTTTCAAAAGAAATACCTAAAAGAAGTAAAGCAGTGGCCAATGATTCTTAGAACAAAAATTCAGCCAAAAGTTCCTGTTAAACAAGACTACAAAAATTCAGTACAGAGCATTGCTGAAACCAAAAGAAATTTATACAAACAAAAATTTTAAGCTTTTTCTTGGATTTTCTGAATACTAAAAATGTGTTTGGTAATTAAAAGGTTAATTTTATCCTGAGCTTTTATTCAGAATATTCATAAATCAAACTATTGGTAGAGAATAATGCATCGGATCCCTCATCCCAGTCAGTTAGTAATCCTCCACTTCCTCCACACCCACTGACCATAGCAGTAATCCTTACTTATCTGATTGGTCCACAACCCCTTTAGTCTCCTTCCCCATCTACAAATTCCTCATTGTGTTCTCTGGAACTGCTCTCCCAAACCAGCAAATCCTCTCTGTGTCAAAGGCTCTCTCCTCTTTCCTTCCGTAAAAGAAACCTGAATTTTCCCTGAGGAAACTGCTTCCCTGCAATCTCCTTAGATGGTAAGTACATAGATTTGCCTGGCCCCTCATGGGTAGGAAGTGTACTTGATCGTTCTCAACACCCATTACTTCATCACACTTATATACATATAGAAACCAGTTCTACTGAGTGCTTAGTCCTTCAGCTATACGACCACTTTCCATTCTACATTGCTACTGTCTCCCTTTTTCCTTTTCATATACTCCAGCTCACCACATCCACTGAACTCTGGCTCAGTTTTCATCTTCACCTCAAGCACTGCCATTATTTTAGGAGACTCCACAAATTAATTGGATTACAAATCCCAAAGCCTTCCCTGTTAACCTCTTCATGATCTCATTTCAACTGACCTCTTTTTCTCCACTTGAGTAATCCATGCCCACCGTCAAAATTTAGGTCACAATCACAAAAGTACTGATCTTTTTACTTTCTCTGAATCCGTCACTCCTCTATTTTCTTCACTTCTCTTCTATTTAATTTAATATCCCATGGCCTTTAATTTCAGTAACACATCCTTACCAGTGTCCTAAACTCCCTTGTTTCTCTAAATTTTGGTTGCATTTGTCTAGAAAAACTTCAGCTTTTGATGAATCCAAATATTTGATTTCTCTGTGACTCATTTAAGGACCCAGGAATAGAGAAAAATCACACAAAAGCCATACAGGTGCTGACTAATGTCAAATGTGCCCTCACAACACTGTCCAGAGACATCACAAAGTCCATATATTCACTTTACATTGTCCACAGTGACTATCTGCCTTCATATGCTTATTTGCCTTCTATGTATCTCCTTTGGTGAGGTGTCTGTTAAGGTCTTTGGCCCACTTTTAAATCATGTTTGTTTTCTTATTGTTAAATGTTAACACTTTTTTGTATATTTTAGATAACAGTCCTATCGGATGTGACTTTTGAAAATATTTTCTCCCAGGCTGTGGCTTGTCTTCTCATTCTTTTGACACTGTCTTTCACAGACAGAAGCTTTTAATTTTAATGAAAGTCGGCTTATCCGTTACTTGTCTCATGGATCATGTCTTTGGTGTTGTATCTAAAAAGTCATCATCATGTCCAAAGTCATGTCCATTTTCTCCTTTGTTATCTTCTAGGAGTTTTATAGTTTTGTGTTTTACATTTATGTCTGTCAGCTAATTTTTGTGAAGAGTGTGAAGTCTCTGTCTATATTCTTTTTTTGTGTGTTTGGATGCCCAGTTATTCTAGCACCATTTGTCGAAGAGCTTATCTATGCTCCATTGTATTGCTTTTGCTTCTTTGTCACAGAGCAGTTGACTGTACTTATGTAGTTCTATTTCTGGGCTTTCTGATAGGTCCATTGATCTATTTGTCTACTCCTTCACCAATATCATATTTTGATTACTATAGATTTTCTAGTAAGTATTGAAGTCAGGCAGTATCAGTATTCTAACCTTGTTCTTCTACTTCAATAGTGTGTTGACTGTCCTGCCTCTTTTCCCTTTCCATGTAAACTTTATAAACATGGTTGACAGCCAAACATAACTTGCTGGGATTTTGACTGGGCTTGCATTGAATCTATAAATGAAGTTAGAAAGAACTTACAACTTTACAATATTGAGTCTTGTTATCCTTCAGTGTGGACTATCTCTTCATTTATTAAGTTCTTTGATTTTGTTCATCCAAGTTTTGTATTTTTCCTCATAAAGCCCTTGTACCTATTTTGCGAGATTTATACTAAGGTATTTCATTTTTTTTGGATGTTAATGTGAATGCTAGTGGATGTTAATGCTAAATAGCATTTCTAAAATTTAATTTTGATATTGTTAAGTTATACATTTCAAACAGTTGTGTTGCACATTAATGTTGTATTCCATAAATTTTTCTAAATTCATCTGTTAATTCCAGTAGTTTTTTGGTAGATTCTCCAGGATTTTCTAAGTAAAAGCTCCTGTCATTTGTGAATAGAGATGGATGTACTTCATCTTTCCTTGTCAAAATTCCTTTCTTTCTCCTTGCTTTATTGCATTGCCTACACCGCCAATAAAATCTTGTTTCGATGTAGTAAGAATACACATCACTGTCTTTTTACATATCTTAGCAGAAAACCAGTTTTTCATCCTAATGTATGATGTTATCTGTGGATTATTCATAAATAATCTTGACCAAGTTTTTAAAGTTTCTACCTATCCTTAATTTTCTGAATATTGAATTTTGTCAAGTGCTTTTTATACACCTACTGAAATGATTATGCATTTTATGTATTTTTTCTCCTTCATTTGTTAATATGGTGACTAATACTGAATGATTTTCAAATGCTTAACTAACATTGCATTCTTTGGATAAGCTCAATGTTTTGTATGTATTTTTTAATCATTTTGTATATCTTTGGATTATATTTCCTAATTACATGATAAGAATCTTGTAACAAATATCATGGGAAATATTGCTTTGAAAATGTCTTGTTGGAATATTTTTGTCAGATTTTGCCATTAAGGTTATATTAGCCTCTAAAAACTTTGAGAAATATTTCCTCCTCCTCTTTTGGAGAATTTTTAAAAGATTGGTATAGTTTCTTTCTTAGATATTGAATAGAGTTTACTAGTGAAGACATTTAGGCATAAATTTTTTGTAAGAAGGTTGATTCTATATATATATATATATATATATATGTGTAATGAACATGCTGTTGTATCTAGGTCTCAGCCTATAGATAACCAGTGTTGTGGCTGTACCAGCCCTTGTGATTCTTATTATGACTACAAGCTGCCCTCAGCAATAAACATCAAGAAACTTTGCAAAAGACAAGGTTTATTACTCACAGGTCCTGGAAAGCACAGGGTACACCTGGGGGCCACACAGTGAAGTCGTGGTAAAGAAAGAGAGAATGTGTGGGCCTGAAGTTCTGTTCTTATTGCGGTGAAGGATGTGGGTCTCAGGTTTCATGGGTTCACTGTTTATTGGTGAATTTAAAACACAAGAGCAGGAATTTAAAGCACAGGAACAGAAAAACAACCATCCCAAGTGGTCACTTATCTAAATCAACCAAGATCTCTAAAACGAAGAATCTGTGTGAGGTGGGTGCATAGGTGGGTCTGGCTCTTTATTTAGTGGATGGTAATGTACATATTCAGGATAGCCATTTTTGTAGTGAGTGAATGCTTGGGCAATGAAAGCTTAAGTCAGGCACTTGCATTACAAAAAAGAAAAATCAAACTATCAGGGCTTATACTACAAACATACATGTATACATTATATATTATACTTCTATATCTTCTTGTATCTATTTTGGTAGATTTTGTTTTCTAAGAATTTGTCATTGTCATGTAAATTTTCATATTTTTTCTCATAAATATATATATATTTGCTGCCTTTGGATATTTTTAGTGATGCCCTCTTTGTCATGTGTGATATAGTTAATTTTGTTTATTTTTTTCTTGATTAGCATGGCTAGAATTTTAACTGTTATATTTTCTTTATTTTTATCTATTTTTGAAATGTCATTAATTTCACATTTTGTATTTACTATTTCTCTTCAATTATTAACCTGTGTTTTATTTGCTCTTTAAAATGTGCCTTAACTTTGTATCATACAAATTTTGACATTTGGGGGTTTATTATTTAGTTTGAAATATTTGTGACTACTTTTTGGAACACAAATATAGTACATCTACCAAGTGTAGGTTGATGCTTTAGATTTTTTATTTTTATTGATGTCTAATTACCTTCAGTATGTATGAGGGTATAATTTATATTACTTAAATACTTTAAATATATTGAGACTTTTTAATGTTTCTGCATAGGGTTAATACAGTCAGTAAATGTTTCCTGTCCACCTTGAAAAAATGTTCTCCTCATTCATTCAGTATTAACTTGTGAATTAGGTCAGGTTTGGTGGATAGTGTTCTAATTTTGTATTACTTAACTGACTTTTTATCTGTTTTTTAATTATTTAAGAGTGATTTTTTTTTTTTTTTTTTTTTTTTTTTTTTTTTTTTTTTTTTGTGGTACGCGGGCCTCTCACTGTTGTGGCCTCTCCCGTTGCAGAGCACAGGCTCCGGACGCGCAGGCTCAGCGGCCATGGCTCACGGGCCCAGCCGCTCTGCGGCATGTGGGATCTTCCCAGATCGGGGCACGAACCCGTGTCCCCTGCATCGGCAGGCGGACTCTCAACCACTGCGCCACCAGGGAAGCCCTTAAGAGTGATTTTTAAAATACGGACTGGGAGAAAATATTTGCAAGTGATGCAACTGACAAGGGCTTAATTTCCAAAATATACCAACAGCTCATGCAACTCAATAACAACAACAACAAAAAATCTAATTCAAAAATGGGCAGAAGACCTAAATAGACATTTCTCCAGGAAGAACATGTAGATGGTCAACGGGCACATGAAAAGATGCTCAACCATTTTTTAAAGGTTGTGACATTGAATATGTTAGCAAAACCCTATATGACATGAGTTTTCTGCTTGGATCTAATCTTTATTTATTAAAGCAAGCATATTTAAAGGTAACATTTCTTGAATAAAATTTTAGGGTTTTTTCCTGTATTTTCTAAAATTGATAGACTGTTTATCATTATCATTTTTCCTTTTGTAGAGTCTTCAGCTGTCATCCTAATATCTCGACTATTTATAGACCAAGCATATTCTTTAAGTGGTATAAATTTCCTGAATTTGACATCTATGTGCCGTATCTATAAGAGTTTTATATACATATGAATAGATATACATAATTATATATCTATCTATAGTTTTAGTAATATATAAATATACTTTCCTAAGTATGTATTTGTGTGTTTATATATTATAAGCTATTGCCTCTCTCAGCTTCAAATCTACCCTTCTATATGCAACTTCATGATGCTGGGATTGGGACTCTCCAAATCAGTTTCTGTTTTGCCAGCTATTCTTGGTTAGTTTCCACTAATAGAAGGAGATGGGTAAACTTGAGAAAGGATAATGGATTTGCTCCTTCTCGTTTTCTTCCTGTTCCTATTTAGCTTTTTATTTGTATAGGCATCACCTTGGCAATGACTCTTCATCCTGGAGGTGGCAGTCTGTTCCCATAACCGCATAGCAGCAGCTGAATCCACTTTGCAATTTTTCTATACCCTTAGAACCAGTCTTGTTTTGTTCCTTGCAGATCTCAATACCAGCGGGCCAGTGTTCACTTCTTAGAAGTCTGGAACTCAGCTCCATGGGGACCCTCTTTGATTTCAGAGATGCCAGCAACAGCATAGCAGCACCACCCCCTTCCTGAGCCTAAGTTTAAGCTCTGCAGAGCCTTCCTGTAGGCTTCTCAGGGTTAGTCACTCCAGACTCTTCCCTTTGCTTTGGTAGCCATATCCTACAATCCCTACATTTGTGTTATTTTGTTAGTGTCTTCTGTTTTTATTATTTGGTGCTTCCACACTTGGTAAACAATTTTTATTTAATATTATTCTGTTAAAAGAGCTGGTATAATTTCTCTGGGCAGGTATTTGAGTGATACACAAATAATTCTTTTGCTGATATCTTTGATACAGAGTGATATGATACGGCATTTTTCAAATAAGCTGTACAGTGATTAAAATCGTTAGTCCATTTAAAATTGCTTAGTAGTTGATTTCAAACTACTATTAGTCCAATGATAATTATATTAGTATATATTTTATCTAACCATTTTAAATTTGGAGTTAATTATATCAGTCTAATAAGGCAGAAGTGGCAAGTATTTTGATGTAGGCAATAGTATTATACAACGCTTAGCTCTGTATGACGTATATATTTCTTCCCCCTTTGTCAATCACTTAAGAGTTTTTGTGAAATTCTAAGTAAAATGAGTCATCTCCATATAATGAATAATTTACATCTTCCTACTGGACTGACAAGAGTACAGTGAAAAAGCATCTTTAATTTTGGAAAAATTTTGCAAATCATGAGCCATTTGCTGAGTTTTTATTCCTCATTAAATGATTCTTGTCATGTGTAAAATTCTCATTGAATGCAAATGACAGTATTCACATATTTTCAGATTTGTGAAATAACTTTACATGGAGAGAAAAATTTTATTCCAATGACAATAGGTAATTTGTCTTTCATATAGGTAATTTCGCCTATGGAGGGAAAATTATTGCTAATGTCTGAGTGCAAGAGGTTTTCACATTGTTTAAAGGAGTCAAATTTGTATGTCAGACTAATGCACTTTCCCCCCAAATTTTACAAAAGTAACTTCAGCTATCTGACAGGAAATTATTAATTCTGTGATATACTTAGTAATTCAATAGTTTTCTGTACCAGATGACATTGATTGACTTTGAAATGTAATCAGTAAAATACAGTGTATATATATTAACATCTAAGTAACCACGTTTATAATAGGAGTTTATTCTACTTGTGTATTTATGTGATGCTGTCAATTTAAGAATGAAACTTCATTTTTCATGATTGTTGTTTAAGTGTGTGAACAAGGTGTTCTAGCTTTCTGGATTATAACTAATTACAAAATAAAACACAGGCCTTTAACTCAAAATAGACTGGCCTAGAAAATGTGAAGTTATCAAATACATGGAAAATTTAATATTTTTTCACTGTTGTTTTTGAGGATATCTGTTATTTCTTTGATGACCTTTAAAAAACTTCCAGGTGTGTATTCAGTCTCAGTACTACCCATGGATGGTTATAAGAATGCCACGATTTGAGTCACTGTGGTAATCAAAGCACCAGGTATGTGTCTGAGCATTTATTTTATCTTTTGGGATCCTACATTAACAGGCAGATGTTCTGGGTTCCACTCTTGGCTGTAATATGATATTGGATAAGTCATTCTACTTTCAGGCTCAGATTTCTAATATAAACCTGAATTTCTATGACTTTAAGAATTTTTCAAGATTTATATGAAAATCAAATGTGATTATGCATGTGGAAACTCCTAAGAAAAAATATAATTATTTGTAAAATTTCAAGTTGTAGAGTTGTGGGAGAAACAACTCTAGGACTTGGTACCAGGTAGCCATTAAGCAGAATCTCTTTTACTTTTCCTTCAGTGGAGATATGACACTATAAATCTCAAGATGTTCTTTATTCACAAGAGCCCAGGAAGAGTATCAGATACCTCTTGTAGAACCTGTCAAAGTGTCTCAGGTATAATGCAATAACAAGGACCAGGAAAACAGCATGCCTCTAAATAGACTGCCATGCTGCACAGAGCTGGTCTACACATGGTTTGATAAAAGCTTGGAAAAGGTGATCTTGAACATTTTCTATTCATGTAGACCCATAATTGAGAAAAACTGACTGAAATAAGTTAAGAAGGACTAGCAGCACAGGCTGAATATAGGCAGGAACAGGGTAGTTGACTTCAAACCTGATCCAGTAGTTTGCACACAAATTTTCCCAATTATTTCAAAATCAAAGTATCTCTTATGAATCCAGGAAAACTATTAACTACTACTTAGACAGATCATGCCAGATATTTGTAGGTATCTGAAGCCTATCAACTATTACAAATAAAATAAAAATTATTGATGGTATGTGCAGAGAACTCTGAATATCTGTTATTCAGAGTTCCAGTATCACTTCACTATAACGGATAGAATATTTTATGTTTTCATATCCTTAAAATCAAACCTCTGTATAATAAAGAGCATGGCTTGAGAGAACTACACTCCTAGAAGCCAAAAGAATAAAATTCTTTATGATGGATATTTCTCACCTTATGTAAAACAAATCTATATATTTTTGTATTTAAAAACAAAGGTAGTCAAGTTTAGAGGGTGTAGTCTTGAGAGAGACGACCTAGGTTAATCCCTAGATTTGCCAGTGAGAAGCTATGTGACTTCAGGCACCCTATTTAACTTGTCTGAACTTCAGTTTCCTCATCTACAATATGGAGACAGAAAAGTCCTGTAATATAGAGTTGTGAGGATTCAATTAGTTAGCACAGGTCCCAGGTTAAGCAGTAGTAAACGCTCAGTACATGTTAGGTATTAATACTGAACAAAATATATATTAGAAAGCACTTTATAAAAATTAATGCAAATGATTTTCTTAAAAAATTCAATTCTCTTAGTGTTTTTGTTTACAAAATTACACTTTAATGTCTGTTTACATTGTGAATTTTTCAGTCTCACCATTCATTTATTTACTTATTTCTTCCCCACCTATTTTTGCAGCATATATAAAATGTGTGATAAGTACTTGCTGAATGTTGAACATGTCACAGTAAGAAGTTCACAGACCTTACCCTAAGGGAGATCAAGAAGCTCACAGTATAGTAGGGAAGATAAACAGATTAACACACATCCAATGCAGATGGTGAAGTCTTTGACAGCTCTATTCACAAGATGTTCTGAGACCTATATTAGCACCTCAGCCTTGTGGAGACTTTAAAGTCCTATTAGAGGAAGTGCCTCTTAGTAACACCAATCTCAAAAAAAAAAAAAGGAAAATTGTATTTCAAAAAATAAACAGTATGTGAGAGAAGTACATTAAGAAATGAAATTAAAATTCTGGGGAAATAGAAACTGAAACAAACAGGAAAAGAATAGTGAAAGATGAAGCTAAAATGCAGATAGAGGCAGTTACAAAGTGCCTTTTCTATGTCACTTAAAATTTTTTCAACTTTTTAACGAGAGTAACTGACATGTTTTAAGCATAGTTTGTACATATTTTTAAGAGGTCACTCCAGGTCTAAGATAGAGAATGGTTTCGAATAAGAACAATCCAGAATTTATTCTACATAATTAGAATAACAGTAGTCTAATTCTGAAGTACTGACAATGGAGAGATGGATTGAAGAATTAAACATCTATTGAGGGACAATCTAGAATTGGTGACTAAGGAATGTGGAGGAGAAATCACATTATATCTGGTATGACCTGTGTTAAAAATCATATTTCAGGTTATTTTTGCTGGAGAACACATCATCTCAAAATACAGTGGCATAAAACAAAAATTTATGATTATTTCTCAGGGTTCTTGAGCTAGACTGGGCTCAGCTGAGCAGTTCACACTTAAGATCTTGGTGACAGACAGATGGCAGCTATGGCTGAAATTATCTGGATGTTTATGCTTATATCTGACACAAGGGCTGTGATGATTGAACTAACTAGGAACTTTTAAGGCATCCCTCTTTTTCTCCCTCTCTCCGTAAGTCCTCTCCACGTGCTATCTTAGCTTCCTCATAATATGGTAGCTAGACCTCTTCCCTGGAAGTTGGATTCCCTCAGAGAGACTGTTCTAACAGATATGAAGTGGACACTGCCCTTAATTCCAGGGCCTGGAAACGGGCATATTATCACTTTTTCCATATAGGCTGATCAAAGAAGATACCAAACCTACCCATATGCAAGAGGAAGGATCACTGTCTCTGACTCTTTATGGGAAGCATGCCAAGGAATTTTTTTTTGGCCATCTTTAATTCACCATACCCATTATTATTATTATTTTATTTCTTGAGAATCAACTGAAAAAGGGGAGTGATAGAACATGAGGGTACTTGCCAGTTTTCTAGATACTGAAATTTTGAAAGGGAAAGTGGTTTGGAAAAGAAAATGAATTCTATCTGGATAACTGTCAGACTACCTAGTAGAGATACACAATAGCTTGATTTGGATCTGGAGACCAGAAACTGGGATCTCCTTTGGAGTTAGGCTTTACAGTTATTCATCTACACATTCTATAAATGGCAATTGAAGATCTGGCAGTGGAGGTGAACACTCTAGGAAATTAGAGAGACAAAGCAGATTAGGAGACGCAAGAAGAAATGGCAGAAGAAATGGCCAGGTTTTTAAGGGCTGGGCAAAAGTGATGAATACTGGGGAAAAAATGGTCAGATATGTAGGTAGAAAGGGAAAAGAGTCTGTTATCATAAAATCCAGGGTTAGAAAGCATTTTATTAAAAATTAAAAGAGATTGTCATGAAAGTTTTAGGGAATCTTCCTTTACTCTGGGTCTGAATTAAGACAAATTCATAACATTTATGACTGAGATTAAGGTTTCTTTTAGATTGGAACTGGTTTTCAGAACCTGAGAATATATTGTATTTGGAAAATGTTCATTTGAAAAGTAACCTTTGCTGTGTTTGCACTTATTTTCTTTTTAATTTTACTATGGCTTTTAAATATGTCTACCTACATTTATATCCATAACTTTACCTGGTTCATCAATACTTTCTTATAATTTTGTGAGTAAAGAAAAATGAAAAAATCATAGGGTGTCTGACAAATTTTTGTGATAAACATTTTAAGTGTTAGACCTTTAAAAGCCTTGAAGTTTCTTTAAAGCACTCTCCCTTAGAGGTTTTTCTTTTAACATTTTAGACACATTTGGCTTTTCTAAAACTAGGTATCAAGACAAAAAGATTCTGCTGAACATCGTGTGATATCCAATCTGTCATGGGAGGCTTTTCTGCCATTTCTGAGAAATCTCCTTTTTGGGTATGATCTTTCTTAGAGTAGAAAAGGATTTACAACCCTAACACAACCTTCAGTGAAAGCTCATTGTACCATTCCAGAATTACTTATAAGTCTCATTAGAAGTCATCCTTGTTTCTATGTGAATAACAAATATGATAAACTTTCATGAAAATAAGAAAATATGAGTAATAAAATGAATTCATTATAGTGAATATTTAAAGGGTAACAACATGAAAAGTATGCTTTATTTTCTTAAATATGAACAGATTTGTGGGTCTGGAAGTAAATAATTAGTCTTACTTTATATACTGGCTGCCATTGATTTATGCTATTATTGACTTGGGTTGTCATTGATTAGTTCATGTATATATGTATGTATATATATACACACACATATTTTTATATTCTTTATATGAGTATATATGTGTGTGTGTGTGTGCAAATATGTGTATGTATATATAAAGAACCATACCCAACTTTAAATAATACATGGATATTTATCTGTGTTGTAAACTTCAAAATAAAATTGTTAGAGTGTAACAATTTAAAATATATGGCCATCTCTTTCTAAAGGAAATAATATTTATCTTCTTAATAAGAATAACTGTGAAATAAAACTCTAACAACATCTTATATATTTCTTTGTTTAGATGTTTCAAGTAAAGACATAAAGTTTAATTATTTTTTAAATGTCTTAGAAATAAAACATCTAAATATTCATTACCAGTAGCTGAAATATTTGTCTTAGCTCTCAGTTTCATTATTGGTCCAATATGTAAGAACTGGTAGGTAGAAAAATCTTCACTAACAAAAGTCTTTATGTACAAATTGTGTGAGGTCATATAATAGAAAATATGATCACACTGAAGGGAAAATTTACATATAATAAAATGGTAATCAAGGAAAAAATTAAAAACAAATATATCCAGATTTAAGATGTATTTGATGATTTGATTTCCTTATAGCAAGAAATTTTTCATTATATTATCCACTTATTAACAGAGAAAGGTTGATACCATTGTTCAGAAGTGTTATTTTAAATGGCATCTTAATTAAGATAAAACTTACATTATTAAATAATTTTTTCATAGTGTAGATAATTAGCAAACTATTTCCAGCTCTATTGCTCTATCAGCTTTGTAGATGTCAACATAGCTTGGAGGCAGAGCCTGGAGAATGCAACACAATATGTTTACAATTAGACCATAAACAGGGAGTGAGTGACCTCCTCACATTCCCTGATAACATGGACCATCCAACCTCTCTAAAGGAGACACCAGCAGTCCTGAGATGGAGCCTAACAAAAATAGCATGGGATGAAATTCATTATGAGGATGGAATTTCTCAAATAGATGCTGTATCCAGGCCAGTACACATTTGATGTTTTAAATGTCCAGGTTAAGACATGGGGTGAACAATCTTGAGCAATCTGTGATGGTGTTCTCCAATAGGAGAAATTAGAGTTATCTTTCAGAGAGGGGACACAGTTTAAATTTGAAGACTGTAACAATGGTACTATAATAGAAGTGGTGACCAAATCATGGGAGAATTTTAGAATAGGCCTTTAAGAATAGACATGTGTAAAAAAAAGTCTGTCATCTTGTTAATATGACCTCTTTGTAATTTTTGTCTGAATTGTGGGAGTGAAAGAGAAGATAAACCAATTGAAATATAAGTTGCACCAAGTATGAAAGATGGCACAGGATGACATAGTATGAAAGAAAGTTTTTCACCCATGGTGAGAAAGATGGTGAACATAAGAGCAAAAAGAGAGAGGCTGATCCCATTATCATTGTAGTATAGTTATTTCCATATAAAACCAATCATACACCAAGTTGACAAGAACCAAACTGTGGAAAGATAGATTAATGCCCAGTTTTTAGTAGAACCCACAGTAAAAAGATGAATACCTGTTGTAGCCAGCTTTGGTTTTTGTCTGCTTTTTTGTTCACATTGAATCTAGTTCATAGGTTTGTAGGGTTACAAACACATAGTAGGCTAGATTTCCATAAATGAATGGTAGATTTAAAATAATTTCATATATATTTCTAACAGTTAAAAAATTAAAATTTATCCTAAATGTCAATAAAGCATTCAATATGAAAATGAAATTTGATCAATTAAAAATAGGGAATGTAGTCACAACCAATTGTGAATGGAATTCTATTGATAGGGTCCAACTGATGTTTTTTCCCTAATTTATTATTAGGAAAATAATATTCAGTTCTTAGAAGCTTTGATTGCATAAATGATATCTCAGACTTTGAGGTTGTTGAGAATCTTCCAAAGATCTAAAGTTTTGATAGACTTTTTAAAACTATCTTATTTAAATAGTCACTAATTCAGAATCATTTTATGAATTATCTTTTTCCTGCATCATTATCATAATTTTTTATGAAACAACTTGGAATATGTTTTGAAAAGAAATCAACTCTACTACTGACTTTCATATACACAAAAGCAAGATTAGATCATATCTTATCATGTATCGATCATGTCTTATCAGGTATCATGACTATGCAGTTTGCAGTTTTCAGAAGTTAGAATAAACAACATTACATCATGAACAGTGATAGTAGAGCAAATAGAACCACTGTTTGACTTCACAATCATATAAAAGATTATCTGTAGAAATATTTGAATTATAGTGAAGACTTTTCTGTGATTTCCTTTAAAAACAATTTTCCTCATGCTTGTTTTCCTTGCGTTTTAAAATATTTCCAAACCACTTCATTCCTAAGGCAGTTAATTAACTGTCAATAATAACAAACATTTCTCCCTCTCTTTGTAGTGAGATCACAGTGTGACAGCTAAATCCTCAAAGATAATGACCTAATACGTTAAGCTGCAACTGAAAAGAAAGTAACCAGGAAAAGATTTAAAATGTAATACTTTTATTTTTTAATAAAATGTCTAATATCAGGTAAAATACCAGGATATTGGCAGCCACAAATATCTGAACTAAGATTAGAGTTGATATTTAAGGTTATGGTTAATAAGAATAATTGAAATAATAATTTAAATCAGTAATTTCATTTAAAATTTTTCATTTTGAAAAATCTGAGTCAATTCTCTTAAAAACCGTTATGTGATCAAATATCTACAGAATTATATGAATTAATTATTTGTTTTCTGTCAACTATTTCCAATTGTCACCAAAATATTATTTTAATATTTTAGCCTCTTTTTTGTTATACATAAAGGATAGTTTTCATGGTTGATTTACAACATCAAAACTTGTGTACAAAAAACCATGCAAACATATAAAAATGAAAATGTTCCTTATTGATATGACAATAATCTTCCCTCATCCTGAAAGAATACTGTTGCTATATGCTGAAAAAACAATATTGAAAGAATACTAGATTTGGAGTATAAGTAGTAAACACCTTTTGTGTTAAATTGGAGGTCTTGATAAAAATCCAAGTACAGAAGACAATTGGTTAGTTGGGTTAAACTGATTAGCATTCAATATGATGTCTGAACTAGAAATACAAATTTGGGGGTATGAGCACATAGTTGTAGAAAAACAAAAGGTTGCACAGAACTGTGTGCTAGTGGAATATTGAGAAAGAAGAGAAATAGGTCAGAAACAGATTTCTGTGAGACACCAATCCAATCTTTAGGGACAGACTAAGGAAAGGAAGCCAACAGTGGGAACTTAAAAACAGACAAAGAGTTACCTTTGCCCTTTCCATTTCTTTAGCTGCACATAAAACCAGCCATCAGATGTTGTGGCTTCTTCTCTCTAATGTCACTAGTATATTGTTTCTGCTGCTTATAATATCTGTAGCTTTACATATACCAGCTAACCACAAGGTCTTTTCTCCAGTTGCAGTTAGCTCATTTTTTTCCTCAAACCCAAACAACATTTTATGTTTATTTTCTGCCTTCTCTTGAAAAACTCATGTTGTTGTCTATGTGCTACACACTCTTCTATTTAAAATTTCCACCTTATAGATCAGAATTTAGGGTTAGCACCAAAAAGAGAAATTGGCAACAATTACAAAACAGAATATTTGCTAGTTTTATTAAATATGATATTGAACTCACCTTGTTTTACTAAGTGGGAATGGTTGAGACAGTCTTTCATACAAGAAGAAAGCATACATCCCTGGGAATTAAGATAGGCAGAAGAAAGGTAACAGAATAGCACACATAGATTTCATGTGTCAGACAAAAATCAATGAGGTCACTAGCTGAGAGACATAAGGACACAGCCCCTTTCAGTTTTATAATTTCAAAGCAAAATGTTCAAATCAATACCTGATTTCACTGTAGTTAGTGCAATCTTTTCTAATGCAGGATACATACCTTTTTTTTGGAATAGGTGGAAAAACATTATTGATCAAATATTGGTTCAAATATTGCATACATTAGCATCACCAAAATACTGTATATAGTTCATTTAATGGGGCAAGATCTATTGAAGTAAAACATTAATTTATCTGAGAAAAATTATCAAACTCATTCCTGTCCACCAGTCAGTAAATATAAAAAATTCCAATTCATAACTTCTTTCATCATAAGACGCCAAGATAACACCAAGAAAATGTGAAGGTCTCAAAAAATTGAACACTTTATTTGAAGTTTAAAACTAGAAGCACCTAACAATAGAGAGAGATCCATGTATCCTTCATCAGTGTACCCTGCTCCCTTACTATTCCTCCCACTGTTTGTGTCAGTCATACTGGAACTTACTGTCTCCTGTGTAAATCTTGATTCTGTATGTAGGGTGGTTGAATTTCTAGTTGTAACATGATACTGTTTTTTTTAAAGTTTCTATCAACATTTAACAGAGACTTGGTCTTTACAGGAAGTCAGTGAATACGTACTACATTTACTGGGCAAGTTTGTCAGGATCTCAAAAAGAGAGGAGGCAAAATTATAATCTTTTAGCTCACTTCACAGGTGGACTCCAGGGAAGAAACAGAATCTCCATACAATGAGAATTGAACCAAGGGTACAAAATATGTTCAAAGAACACAGAATTTCAAAAAAAAAAAAAAAGTAAAATGTTAAAAAGACCAAAAAAAAAGTCACAGTGCAACTCATTGTAAAATGCTAAGCTGAGAAAATCTCTAGTTTGACTTGGGTCATTGTTTTCAGTTTCTTTCAGCCAAAATTGTTTTCTCCTTTTCTTTTCTCTCACATAAGAGACAACAAATCAATGAAGCAAGTTCCTTAAATAATGTCTTATTTGCTTTTCCTTTATGTAGACTTAATTCTTTCTTCCTTGTGTTCTTGATTCTAACACCCAGTGAGCTTGTATCACATACTTTATATAAACACTACTACTTTTTTTTTTTTTATTGTTTAAATCCTTTTTTTGCGGTACTCGGGCCTCTCACTGTTGTGGCCTCTCCCGTTGCAGAGCGCAGGCTCCGGATGCACAGGCTCAGCGGCCATGGATCACAGGCCTAGACGCTCCATGGCATATGGGATCTTCCCGGACCGGGGCACGAACCCGTGTCCCCTGCATCGGCAGGCGGACTCTCAACTACTGCGCCACCAGGGAAGCCCTAGCACTACTACTTTATATAAACACTACTACCATTGCCTACTAATGATGCTCTTACTGCTCCTCATTCTCCCTGCTCTTCACATATTAGCCTCAGAATAGAGGTAGAAGCATGAAAATACATCACATTTTCTTTATGCTTTCATCCTTCCATGGACACGTAGGTTGTTTCCATATCTTGGCTCTTGCCAATAATGCTGCAATGATCATGGGAGTGCATATATCTTTTCAAATAAGTGTTTTCATTTTCTTCAGATAAATACCCAGAAGTTGAATTGCTGGATCATATAGTAGTTCTATTTTTAATTTTTTGAGGAACTTCCATACGGTTTTCCATAGTGGTTGCACCAGTTTACATTCCCAACAGTGCATAAGGGCTCCCTTTTCTTCACATCCTTGCCAGCGCTTGTTATTTCTTGTCTTTTTGATTAGCCATTCTAACAGGTATGAGATGATATTCCATTATGATTTTCAGTTTCATTTCCCATAGCATTAATGATGTTGAGCATATTTTCATGTATCTGTTCACCATCTGCATATCTTCTTTGGAAAAATTTCTATTCAGATTGTTTGCCCATTTTTAATTGGATTGCTTGTTGGGTTTTTTTGTTATTGACCTGAGTTCTTTATAAATTTTAGATATTAACACCTTATCAGATATATGATTTATGAATATATTCTCACATTAAGCAGAGAATGCCTTTTTATTTTGTTGGCTTCCCTTGCTGTGCAGAAGCTTTTTAGTTTGATCTAGTCCTACTTGTTTATTTTTCTTTTTGTTGCCTTTACTTTTGGTGTCAGATCTAAAAAATCATTTCCAAGACCTATGTCAATGAGCTTATCACCTGTGTTTTTTTTTTCTAGGGATTCAATGGTTTAAGGTCTTATGTTCACATCTTTAATCCATTTTGAGTTTATTTTTGTGTATGATGTAAGATAGTGGTCTAGTTTAGCTACTTTACATGTGGATGTTCAGTTTTCCTAACATGATTTATTGAAGAGACCGTCCTTTCCCCATTGTCTATTCTTGGCCCCTTTGTCATAGATTAATTGACCATATATGTGTGAATTCTTTTCTGAGCTCTCTTTTCTGTTCTGTTGATCTATGTATGTTTTTATGCCATCACCATACTCTCTCATTACTATAGCTTTGTAATATAATTTTAAAATCAGAGAGCATGATGCCTTCAGCATTGTTCTTCTTTCTCAAGATCGTGTTGGCTATTTGGGGTCTTTTGTAGTTCCATACAAATTTTAGGATTATTTGTTCTAGTTCTTTGAAAAATGCCACTGGAATTTTGATAGGGATTACAATGAATCTGTAGATTGCTTTGAGTAGTATGGACATTTTAACAATATTGGTTCTTTAATCTATGAGCATGGAATATCTTTCCATTTACTTGTGTATTCTTCAATTTCTTTCAATAACTATAGTTTTCAATATACAGGCCATTCACTTCCTTGGTTAAATGTATTCTTAGGCGTTTTATTCTTTTTGAGTAATTTTAAGTGGTATTGTTTTCTTATTTTTTCTTTCTCATAGTTATTAGTGTATAGAAATGCAACAGATTTCTGTATAATGATTCTGTATCCTGCAACTTTACTGAATTCATTTATTAGTTTTAACAGGTTTTTGGTGACTTCTTTTAAGTTTTCTATATATAGTATCATGTCATCTGCAAATAGTGACAGTTGTACTTCTTACTTTCCAATGTGGATGGCTTTTATTTCTTTACCTTGCCTAATTCCTCTGGCCAGGACTGTGTTGAATAAAAGCAGAGAGTTAGCCATCTTTGTCTTGTTCCTGATCTTACAGGAAAAGTTTTCAGCTTTTCATCATTGAGCATGATGTTAGCTGTGGGCTTTTCATATATGGCCTTTATTATGTTGAGGTACATTCCCTCTATACCCACTTTATTGAGAGTTTTTACAATAAATGGATGCTGAATTTAGAAAATGCCTTTATGCATCTATGGAGATAATCATATGATTTTTATCCTTCATTTTGTTAATGTAGTGTATCATATTGATTTATTTGTTGATGTTGAACCACCCAGGCTTCCCTGGAATAAATCTCACTTGATTGTGGTATACGATCCTTTCAATGTATTGTTTAATTTGGTTTGCTAATATTTTGTTGAGAATGTTTACATGTATATTTCATCAAGGATATTGGTCTGTAATTTTCAATTGGCCTGTAATTGGCATCTTTGTCTGGTTTTGGTATTAGGGTAACGATGGCCTGGAAAATGAGTTTTGAAGGGTTCCCTCTTAGAACTGCATTGGCTGCATCCCATAAGTTTTAGTATGTTGTATTTCCATTTTCATTTTTCTTTATGTATTTTTGGATTTCTATTTTGATTTCTTTGACCCAGTGGTTGTTCAGTAGCACATTGTTTAATCTCCACATTTGTGAATTTTCCAGTTTTCTCCTGTAATTGATTTCTAAATTGCATACCATTATGGTCAGAGAAGATGTATGATATGATTTCAATCTTCTCAAATACATTAGGACTTGTTTTGTTGCCTAACATACGATCTATTTTGGAGAATATTCCATGTGCACTTGAGAAGAATGTGTATTCTTTTGCTTTTGGATGAAATTTTCTATATATATCTGTTAAGTCCATCTGGCCTAACATGTCATTTAAAGCCAATGTCTCCTTATTGATTTTCTGTCTGTATGATCTATCCACTGATGCAAGTGGGGTATTAAAATCCCCACTATTCTTATATTGTTGTCTATTTCTCCCTTTATCTCAGTTAATATTTGCTTTACATATTTAGGTGCTCCCATACTGGATGCATAAATATTTACAAACATTGTATCCTCTTGTTTGATTGAGCCCTTTATCACTGTGTAATGCCTTTCTCTCTTATATCAGTCTTTGTACTAAAGTCTATTTTGTCTCACATAAGTATAGCTACCCCAGCTTTCTTTGCATTTCCATTTGCATGGAATATACATTTCTATCCTTCATTTTGAGTCTGTGTGTGTCCTTAATCTGAAGTGAGTCTCTTGTAGGCAGCATACAGATGTGGCTTATCTTTAATCCATCAGCTACTCTATGTCTTTTGACTGGAGAATTTAGTCCATTTATATTTAAAGTAATTGTTGATAGGTAGGTACTTAATGTTATTTCAATAATTGTTATCTGGTTATTTTTTAGTTCCTCTCTGCTCTTTTCTTGCTTTAACTTTGTAGTTTGATGGCTTTCTTGAGTAGTATGCTTTGACTCTTTTCTCTCTATTTTTTGTGTATCTACTATAGTTTTTTGCTTTGTGGTTACCAGGAAACTTACATATAACAACTTATATTTTTAACAGTTCATTTAGTTGATAACATAAGTTTGAACATATTCTAATGCTCTATATTTTTACTCCTCCATCCCATGTTTTATATGTCACATTTTACATATTTTTAAAATGTGACATAAAAACTGTCAAAATCTTAAAGAAGAAACAGCAGCAATTAAAAAAGAAATTTCTTCTATAAAATAGAAATATAAAGCATTTTACTTGGTCAGCATTACTCCAACACTCCACACAAAAAGAGTACAAAAAAAGAAAAAGAAGAAACAACAAAAAAAGAACAACAAAAAATAAAACTATGATGAACATACACATAAAAATTCTCCACAAAATATTAGCAAATAAAATCCATCAATACATAAAAGAATTATATACCATGACCAAGTAAGATTTATCTCAAGAAAGTTAGCTGGTTCAATATCTGAAAATCTATCAATAAAATAACCATATTCACAGTCTAAAAAAGAAAAAGAACATCATCATATCAATTAATACAGGAAAAAGTTTGACAAAATTCAACCCTCAATTACGATAAACACTCTTATCAATCCAGGGATAGAAGACAACTCCCTCAACTTAATAAGGGACATCAATAAAACTCTTAGCAATAAGATACTTAATAGTAAATTACTTTATGCTGTCTTCCTGCAAGGATGTTCATGCTCACCATTCCTATTCAACATTGTACTAGAAGTTTAGACCATTGACATACGGCATGAAAAAGAAGTAAAAATCATACAGGTTAGAAAGGAAGAAATAAACTGTCCCTATTTGAAGAAGACACAGTTTTCTACATAAAAAATACCAAGGAATCTACCAAAAAAAAATCCTCCTACTATTAATAAGTTGGTTTTGCATGCTTGCAAATAGAGGAATAGAATACACACAAATCATATTTCTATGTGCTAATAATTTAAAACTAAAATGATAATTAAAAAACCTATCTGGTACAGTCTCTCATAAAATAATGTACAGGCACTGCATGTTTAAAATGGGAAAATGTGATGAAATAAATGAAAGACCTGAATTATGGAGAGACATAACTTATTAATGAATTGAGAGACTCAATCTAGTAGGATGTCAATTCTCTACAACTTAATTTATAAAATCAACAAGGATTCTATACATATTTAAAATGTGAATCTAAAATTTATATAAAAAGCCAAAGTAGACAGAAAAGAATAAAATACCTAAAAAGAGATATCTGTTTAAAGATTTACTCTGTGTTATTGGTAAAGAAGATAAACACATAGAGAATGGAACAAATCAGAAACAGAATATGCCCAAACAAGTATGGCCAAATAATTTTTGACAACAATGTAAAAGTATTGCAATATATAAATACTAACACTTTCAGTAAATGGTGTTAGAATAATTGGACATATATACTCTAAAATAAACTTAGATTTAATTTTCACAAAGTATATAAAAACTAATACAAAATGGGTGGTCCATGTCAATGTATAGAGAAAAACAATAACATTTTAGAATCAAACATAGGAAAAAGTCCTCACAATCTTGCACAAAGAAATACCAAATTCACAAACTATGAAGATAAAATCCTAATAAATTGAATTGCATTAAATATTATAAAGTTTTTACTCTCCTAAAGACTACGTTAAAAATGAGAAGCCAAGAAACTTTTTTTTTGCAAAGAACCTATATGACAAAGGAATTGTATACAGAATATGTTAAACATCCTCAAAAATTAATAGAAAAAATTATAAAGTGAAAGAGTGACATCAATGAAAATGAAAGGGCAAGGCCCTCCATAAATTCTCTCCTCCATAAAAACAGTGAGAAAACTGGCAAAAATTGTCACAGTGAACTTTGTCAAAACTCTGGAAATTAACCAAAGGTTTGCAGCAATATGAAGAATGTTTATGCAAAAAAAAGTCTGTATTCTTTGACCATAAAACAACAAAAATAGAAATTAATCTTCCAGTCTCTAAAACTACCTGTTCTTGAATAACATTTTTCTAATAAGAAATGAAAATACTAGACAATGTAAAGTAATAAAGGTGGGTAATTTATGCGGCAAAACTCATGAGAAGTGTCAAGAATTACAAGCAGTGATTAAATAAAGGATCATGAAAATAAGCCAAATATAAAAGTTTATCAGAAACAGTAAAAGTTTTTATGAAAACAAGCAGAATAATAAAGCTTAATGCAGAAAGAAATGTATTAGTATAAATAAAAATAATTGAAATATTTAAACACTATTTTTCCCTCCTTCTACAAATAAAATTGAGTAGGAATTTTTAAAAATACATTCTAATAAAAATTATAAAGGTGATTTAGTAAAAATTATGGGGGTATTATTATATAAAATGTATAATTCACAATTATATTTTAATAACTTGAAAAGTCACTGAAATTAACTACATGATTATAAATTTTAAATTAGAATAAAAAATAACTATACTAATAGAAATACAATTAAACATGGAATTAATTGTTCAAGAATAATTTCCTAAAATATTTAGTTCCACTTGCTTCCTTAGACAAATTGTTTCTATACACTTAAGTATAAGCTACACCAAGGTAAGAATAAATCACACAGAGGCTTAAAGTCAATGAATTAATCACATGGAATTAGTAAAACAATTATATCAAAACTTGACATTTACTCTGCAGAAAAGTTTTCCAAAGGTATCTTCTTCTAAAATGTTAACAACAATCAGAGATACCATTTTTGGAGCATTTACTGTGTACCACACACAGTGTTAAGACCTTTATTCATATTAACTCCTTTAATCTTCATATTTATCCTCTAAAAATAGATGCTATTCTTATCCATATTTTACAAATGAAGCATTTGAATTACAGGAAAATGAAGTAGGTTGTCTATAGTCATATAGTGGAAAAACTAAATGGATTGTGAACCCAGAAAAAATATGGTTTCAGAATTCATGCTTTTATCACCTGTGATTGTTCATCTCATTCCATGTGTTAACTTGGCTATGTTATGACACCCAGATATGTGGTCCAACATTATTCTAGATGTTTCTGTGAAGGTAATTTTTAGATGAAATGAACACTCAAATCAAGATGGCCTTGTCCACTCAGTCAAAGGCCTTAATAGAAAAAGATGCTGTTTCTGGAAAAAGAGGGAATTTTGCTGGAAGACTGCCTTTGGACTCGAACTGCAGCTCTTCTCTGGGTCTACAACTCACCAACCCACCATGCAGATTTTGAACTTTCCAAGCCTCTGTAAATGTGTGGGACAATTCCTTAAAATCTCAATCTCTCCCTTCCTTCTCTTTCTCTCTGGGTCTCTCTCTGTGTCTCTCTTTGTCTTTATCTCTTTTTCCTCAGCATCACTGTAGACCAGGGTTGATGTATCTTATGCTGCTCTGAAATTAAGCTCGCTGTTATCAGTGGGAATGAGAGCATTTCAGAATAGCTCAGACTAACTGGCAACACTTAACTGTAAGAGGTATATACAATGAATGTGATGTATAGCAAGGACAGAATATAATCCACAGCAACCTGACCTACAGGGATCTGTGATAATTTGAAGAAAACATGGTGTTTCAGGAGGCAAGACAGATGTGAACCCCATACAAATACTTCCTGACATATAATACCAGAAAGAACTCTGGCTGTGTCAGTTTTCAGATGTAAACTACTTCTGAGACCTAGAGCTCATTGGTTTAATGGGAGGCTTGGTCACCTTGAAGAAAGGCCCTATAATCCCACAGGAAGCATATACCATACTGGTCAATAATTTTTCTCCAAAGGAGCTGACAGTTGTTTCTCATAGTAACTAAATACTAGGAAAATTGAATACTCAGATCTTCACAGGGCTATTGGATGCAGAGTTTAAGCTGACACTGAACTGATACCAGGGAAACCAAAAGTCATGAGCCTTCCTCATCCCTTCACCCCCTGTTTAGAGTGATAATTCAAATTCTAGTCCAACTCCATCTCATAATTTTTCCAGTAGGTCTGTTGACCTAGGCTATTTCTATGGTCTCTGAATGCATGATCAACATGAATATAGTTAAGTGCTCTCAGAATCTCATTTTGTTTTCTTGACTTGTGGATTTCAGAGCCATTATTGTAGAAAAGGCTCAATAGAAATCCATGATACCTCTTACCCCTACTCAAGATAGAGTACCAACAGCAACACTCAGTGAAATGGCACAGTACAGTGCAAACTTCACAAACCTAAAGGATGCAAGGATGATAGTCCCTGTCATATCCCCACTTAATTCAATACTTTGTCCCCTGAAAAAGCAGATAGATCAAAGCAGATGACAGTGGTCTATTCTAACTTTAACCATGTGATAGCCACAATCATAGCTGCTCTAACGAATGTAGTATCTTACTAAAACATATCACACAACCCTGAACCTTGGCAAATGGCTATTGGTGTGTTGTTATCAACCCCAACCCAGAATGGGAATCAGAAGCCATTTACAATCCTTTAGGACAGACAGCAGTACACATTTACTAGCCTTAGAGCTATATTAATGTTCCTTCTCTGTCACAGTAAAGTATGAGGAAGGCTAGATACTGTAGTCAATGTACAGAACATCATGTACGTCATCCATATTGACAAAAACTTTTGGGGCTTTGAGTAGGTCAATAGCAAGAGAGGAAACTGTATCCATTTCAAATTATGGTACTAAGTACTGTCACTTGAACCATATGGCTTTGTAGATGCCATGATGCTAGAAAAACATCTACAGAAATCAGGGTACAATGTGGATATTTATAGCACAGACTTATGGGATTCTCAAGCAGTGTCATGATTTGTGCAACTGAGAATTATTCTTCAATTCAGTTCTTGGATCTATCATAGACTCATAAGCCCTTGACATTAGCCTTGAGTCTTTCGGTGACTAGAGGACATGAAGATGCCCACAATGCATATTTTCTGAAATACCAAATAATAAGTTTGAGTAGACTTAATACCAATTCATCATACAATGGAAAGAGAGTCTTTGAGGTATAGCTCAGGCAATTAGGAAGGACAAAGTATATTACATAAATAGGTGTCCTAGACTCACATGTCATCTATATCTGTTGCATTGATATTTATCCCTCACACTTTACAGGTAGTTCCCTAAGACCAGATATCAAAGAAGGAAAAATTCTAGGTCCATTTAATGGCTAAGTTAGTTCAATATATTGGTGTGAACTAAATATACTTTTTCAACATTATTGGTCTGGAACCTAGGAATGGAAATTATAACAGCCCCTCTCAGTGACACATTGGGGAATTTATCCCCACTATTTTAGACTGTGTTAAAAATTTATTTTTGACTTAATTCCTAGGTTTTAACTTCTTGGGGCTTTGATTTGTTGGAGACAGGCTTTTCTACTTGGGAATACAGTAAGGGTTCAACTAACCTACACCTGGTTACTTTGGACAGTTTGCACCAAAAATCTGAAGGCAGACAAGTTATTCCTACTTTGATAGAGGTAATTGACTCTGATTTTCATGATGAAATAGAGCTGTTGCTATTAAATCAGGAGAAGGAAGAATATGACTGCATCTCTGGAGATTTACTGGTGTGCTTGTGCATGCTTCCATTTATGGAGATAACCATAAAGAGAAAATTATAAACACCAGGAACTGGCAACAGCACAGTTACCTTGGAGAAAGAAGTCAGGGTCATCTTACTGGGCAAACTACTTATTAGCAGAAGTACTGACTGAGGTTTTAGGAAATCTAGAATGAGAGGTAGAAGAGAGAAATGATATATATAAACTATGGCCACAGGATGAACTGCATACAGGAAACTAACTTCTCAACGGTTTCTTCAATTATCCTCTTTTTAAAACTGCAACTGGTTACAAGTATCAGTGAATCAGTAAGTAAAGAGAGTGGATCTGAATTTTGCAAGAAGTGAAATGTAGCAAAACATAATTACTGATGGTTTCCTATTCCAAGTACTGGTATGTATCCAACTAAAGCATATCTGACAGTGAAAATTTATGGTCTATAAGTGCCTGAGAGCTGACAATCCCAGGAGAAGCCCTCAAATAATGAAGGAAGGAGGTGATGGGTAAATACCACAACTTTTTTGACTTTAGGTGGGATAATTCTGAGGTGAATTTTATAAGTCTCTCCAAGGGTCACTAGTGGGATAAAACCCTATTTTTCCAACGTGTTAACTTAATTACTATCATAACCTTGAATGACTATATCACTCCCCTAGTCCCTCACTGTGCTCCTGAGATGATTTCTAAATAAATTATTTGCTCTATACATGTCTTTTTGGACTAATAGGCTTAGAAAACCATCAAGTGAAAATGTCTCTCTAAAAAATTCTTCGGTAGATATAATTGCTATAGGGAGCATAGTCTACCTAGAAAACTGAGAGAGTTGAACTCCTTTTCTTGAAAATTTTTATTAGATTGGATTAGATTAAATTCCCTTGACTTGAAACTGAAACTCTATCTATAGAGGGATAGAGATATAATAATTGTTGACCTATGAAACAAAAGGAAATCAACCTAACCTTCCAAAATAATGTTATTAAAGTGTCCACAGATTAGATAAATATATGCAAATATCTTTATGCACTAAACAGAAAATTTAATGGAAAATGATTCCCCATTTCAACAGCAACACCAACTATAAAATACCTAGAAATAACAGTAAAGAACATTGTTTAAGATCTGTATAAAGAAAACAGCATAATTTTATTATTACCAAAAAAGTCTAATAAATTTGAGTTAGGTATGAGGAAGAACCTATATTTCAGAATGGGTGTACATGGTGTATGTGAATTGTAGTTTCACTATATAGTAAAACTTAAGGTTACCAGAAATCTGATCATTAAGACTTGAATGACTGGCCAAGAATTTTGGAATTTAGTTTGGCATCTTGGGAGTGGGTTTGATCATTTCTGAATTTTAGAAAGGTTTGGCATTACATAGTCTAATTTGGAATATCAAGAAACTACAGTAGGTAAAACAAGTTCTATGTGACAATTACATAATTATTATTGGTATAGATACTAATAAGAGATTTTATCAATACTAATAAGAGAAGCTGATAATAGAAATGTTATTTTAAGAAGGCAAAATACTCTCTGTTTCAATTTTCCTAAACCAATATGTGTGTGTGTGTGTGTGTGTGTGTGTATAAAATTTAAAATGTAACCATTATTGACTATATGGCTTTTTCTCTAAAGCTCATAATGGCCAGCTCTCCAAATATATTCTATGGCTCAAAGACTACAATCAGTCTTGCTATGGCTATTGATAGTTCTGATATCCAGAATAGTATGGGTGCCCCTGCTTTAGCAGAAAACTGCCAATCCCCTCAGTATCTCTGAAGATCTCAGAACTGTTTTCTCTTCTCCTGATGTGATTATGATTTTCTTTAAATTGGGGTAGGTGGAGATATGTTACCAAGAAGAATTGAACATTCTACTTCATTCCTAACTAAGAATTTCATTTTAACACCATCTTTGCACATTAAAAACTAAAATAAAATCCCTTGAGGGTAAATAAAAGATGTCTGGGCAGAGATAAAATGTAAAGCATTTGACGATGATTCTAAGATTGGGGATTATGTATATATATAAGAAAAATCTGGTGCAATGGCAATAGTCCCTTTGAACTTGCATAGAATAGATAATTTTAAAAAAATTTTAATGAATCTGCAAATTAGATTCAATTTTCCAGATAGTCAACAAACTAAAGCAGCACTTTCCACATTGTGTAGCTTTCTTAGGTATACATGTGATTAATACATATAACACCAAATCAGTTAGAAGTGTTCATTCAATTATTAGCTTTTGTGATACACTGAAAAATATTTTCCATAGAATAACATTTGAAAATTTTGTCTCTTTGACTATTTTGTTTCTAAAAAATAAATGCCTATATTTCTGCGCCGACATGCAAATAGTGTGGATGTTAGCACTTCCATCCTCACAATAAAAAATGCTAAACAAGCTGAAAAACAACTCAGAGAATTGAGGTCAAAGGGCAAGCTGCTGCCCACAAACCTGAATAGACTCAGATATGGAGAATCACAGAAAATCACAACTTACCTGGAGTAGAAGCCACTGCTGGCACCAGTACAAGTAGGCAGACTTAAACTGTAATTGAAGAACTGCTGGCAGCTCAGTGTGGAGTGTCTTGAAAATTATGACCTCTGGGGATCCCAGTGTTAGGGAGGCCACCAAAATTCCATGAGTTTTACCTTCAGGATCCCCACCAGCTTCTCACTGAAAAAAAAGAAAGGAAAAAATATTCCCTTAGTTCTTCCTGTGTATAGTCTTGATTACCATAACTTTATAATAAGATTTGAAAGTTGGTACTCTGAGTCTCTCATATTTATTTTTCTTTCTTTTTTTCTTAAATAAATTTACTTATTCATTTTTGGCTGCATTGGGTCTTCATTGGTGTGCGCGGGCTTTCTCTGGTTGTGGCAAGCAGGGCCTATTCTTTGTTGCGGTGTGCGGGCTTCTCATTGCAGTGGCTTCTCTTGTTGCAGAGCACGGGCTCTAGGCACATGGGCTTCAGTAGTCGCAGCAGGCAGGCTCAGTAGTTGTGGCTCACAGGCTTTAGAGTGCAGGCTTAGTAGTTGTGGCACATGGGCCTAGTTGCTCTGTGGCATGTGGGATCTTCCCGGACCAGGGCTCAAACCCATGTCCCCTGTGTTGGCAGGTGGATTCTTAACCACTGGGCCACGAGGGAAGCCCTATTTTTCTTTCTGAAAAGTTGTTAAGGCTATTCAAAATCCAAAAATATAGTGGGAATTTGACTGGAATTCCATTGGCTCTATACATCAAATGGGGAAGAGTAGTATATTAGTGATATTGAATCTTTAAATCCATCAATAAGGGTTTTTTTTTCTCCATTTAACTAGGATTTTTTTTAATACCTTTCATCAGTATTTGGAATTTTCTTTATCCTGTTTTACTGAAATACAGTCGACTTATAACACTGTATAAGTTTAAGGTGTACAACAAGATGGTTTGATATATGTATATGTTGTGAAATGATTACCACAATGTTTAGTTACCATCAATCACTTCACATACTTAAAATTGTTCGTTCCTGTGATGAGAACTTTTAAAATCTAGTCTCTTAGCAATTTTCAAAGATATAGTACAGTATTGTTACCTACAGTCATCATGTTGTACACTACATCCCCAAAACTTATTTATCTTATAACTGGACATTGTACCTTTTGACCACTTTCACCCATTATCCTACCCTAACCCACACCTCTGGCAGCCACCACCTTGATCTCTGTTTTTATGAATTTGTTTTTTCAGATTCCATACATAAGTGAGATTATGCAGTGTTTGTCTTTCTCTGCCTTATTCCATTCAGCATAATATCCTCAAGGTTCATCTATGTTGTTGCAAATGGCAGGATTTCCTTTAGTTAATGGCTGAATAGATCTAGATCTCTATATATATTCACCTCTTGATGAAATTGTTTGTTCTATTTTTTTTATGAAAGAGTGCTAGCAACACTTCTTCCAGATCTCTAAAATCATGGTGGAAGATGGAAGTTCATATATACATTTTATTTAGTTTATGAATCAAGATTGAAATATTAATGTAGTTCATCAGCCACATAGAAATGGATTCAATAAATTTTGTCTATTAGGATAATTTTTCCTTTTGTTTACTTTTATATATAATTTATTCCATGAGTTTCACTTATATTGCTGTAATATCTTATGGTTTGCAAAATAGGAAGCCTAATCTTAAAATATTCCTGTATGGTAGGAGTATTCCCATTTTAGATGAAGAAACTGATGCTCAAGGGGGAAAAATTTTTGACAAAGTTTACCAAGAAAATATACATTGAAGTTTGAAAATTAGCTAGTGCTTCCAAAATCCATGTCATTGTTCCATACTTATTCTGTGTTTTATGTAACAGTGCACTGTAAACATTATAATAAAAATGAAGATTGAATGTATAACATGTTTATAAAATTAATATACAATTAATTAACAATTAGACTTTATATCTGTGTTATGAGGGCTTGGGGGGATATAAAATTCTTCATGGATAAGAATAATCTAACCTAGATATCAGAATACCATTCTATGTATCATGAATATTGGTATCAAGCATGATATATTTAAATGAATCTCTATCAATGTGAAATACTTTGTCATTGACAAATGATGGGCTATATAGGAAATCAGTATTTAGGAAATAAAGATATAATTTTAAAAATCCTTGCTTTCTTACTAGGGGAAAAAAGGTTGAAGTAAACTGTAATATTAAATTATTTTAAGAATTAAATAGATTACTAAAAATAAAAAATGGAAATATTTTCCTAGAATTTTATTCTGAATGTTCTTCTAAATTGAAAATATATTACTGTGCTAGATATCAAGCCTCCAAGAAAAGCACTTAACAGTTTCACATTTCACTGACTAGTGTTTGAGATAGTTACTTTAAATCTTAGCAGGATATGTGGAGTTAAGTGATTTTATCTTGGCTTGAGAATTAACCAACAGCTGAACACTTTACCTGCAATCTCATTCAATGTGATTTTAATGGACTAGCTCATGGTGGGAAAATGCCATCACAATTAAAATGAATCTCTTAGGTTTATGAATCCTTATAGAGACTAACTCAAGAAGGATATCAACAGAGGTTACAAAGAATATTTCAAACTTGAAATTGTCTGTAATACTCTGAATATGTGACATTTTTAATAAACTCTTACAGTTTATTATATTTACTATTTTAACACACAGTAATCATCAACTAAATATTACGTGCATATTTTAACAAGTGCTATAGACCTAATGTTAATGCTCTTACCTTGAAGAGGATTATTTGTAGTTCAAGGCTTTAAACTACTGTCTAATGTGTAGAATTCTACACTGAATAGTTTGTCCAAGTGTTCTGAAGCCTTTGACTTTGCAAGATATTGCCATCGTTAGCATCAAACTTCTGGATCAGAAACAAAAACCACAATGCCCTATGTTGTTTATCTATGTTGTTGCAAACGGCAGGATTTCCTTTATTTAATGGCTGAATAGTATCTAGATTCAGCCATGAAATAAAGGATTCTAGAATTAACAAAATCATTGAGGCAGGTTCTAAACAATTTTTTTCTCACTAAAATTTTAGCATTATTTATTTCAACAGAGTATTTAAAATTGTTTTAATGTTAGTGGTGTTGAGAGGATTAATAGATATGATATCAATAGATTTAAATGAAGAAGTGGTTGAAAATTCATAAAGATTACCTTGGTAATAACACAAAGGCAGGAAAGACAATAAAGACACGTTGCTAGAAGTCTAAATCTGAGTTATCCTAAGTATTTAATTGGAAAGATACTTGAGACTATAAAGACAGCAGGTCTTGGACTAGGATAAGAAATGAAGTACAGAATTAAAGGAAGTACTCTCAGATTCTTGAAAGTAAGTGCCTCCTTAAATTTTGTGTCCTAGGCTCTTGCCTTGCCTCACCCTAGTCCTGAGCAAGAAAAGTTGAATAAAATACTACACAGATTTCCCAAGTTTGGATATTTCAAAGGACTCACGAGGCTTCCCAAAGCATACGCACATAATGCTCTTTCTTTAAAGTGAAAGTATCAATAAGACACAGCAATAGAAAGAGAGTACAGGCAAGTTTTGGAGGTCTGAAATATATTCAGGTACAATCTCCCCAGAATCCTTAATGCACATGGGCCAGGCTTCAACATCAGTTGAGGCATCAAGATCTGTGCAAGGAATCTGGGTCTCATGAGCACTCAAGGCAGAAGTAAGGAAGGGGGATTACACACGTCTGGCAATGTAGCTAAACGTTGCCATATCTCATAGGCTACACCAGGTAAAAACCATCAGTAAACCAAGCCCTAGGAGTGTCTAGGAGATCTTTAGACTTTAAACTACACATGATAAATCCCACAGAGCTTATCTTGGTCAAAGCCAACCTCCAGTATCCCCAGAGATAAGGACAGAATTTTCCCAGACCAGCTGAAAAATCAGCTCTATCCTACACATACTCCAGTATGACTCCCCCGACCTTAGGGCTTCTATGCAGAAACATTTTAACAGATGCCAGCAGGATTGCAAATTGGTTTTATACCAATCTTAAGCATGCAAGAGAGATCTTAATAATTCTAGATGTGGTCCAAGGCTTATATCAGGAATAAATTAAAGTAATAATAACTGACTACAGGAATTTGAATTCTCTGGACAGTTATCAAATTTTGGCTTTTCATTACTTTTGGTCCCTTCTTCATACACACACCTTTTATATGTACTACTGAAGAATTCCAAATTTGAAAAGCTGCATTATGCTTAGCCATCTGCATTATGTTCAATGTTGAGCATTCAGTGGTTTGATCCTTAGAACAGGTTTCTTTGGAAAATGTTTCCAAAATCATATATTATCTTTGAACTCTTGTATGTATTTATTTGCTTTTTTAGTAGGTAAAATGAAAATAAAGAAATTAACCATAACCAATTTAAAATGGTTAGTAAACAAATAGGGTGAAACATTTAGATGAAATAGCACTGTTTGTAAGGTAACAACACACCTGGAGAGTTTAAATGCAAAAACAGAATGCCATGAGAATTTCCATATTGTTTATGATCCCTGATTTCCAATATGGTATATGTAAAAATACTCTGAAAAGTATTTTTATGCTCTTCTCTACATCACTAAGACAAATTAATGAAGATACCACATTCCAATTTTGAAAGTAAAGTATAACAGTATGATTGAAAATACTCTGAATTTATATTTTATTCATAGACTGCCTTAAGAATTATTTTTATAAGCATCTGTTCAGATATATTTTTACTTTTTATTAACATATTCATAGAGGAAAAAAAATTTCTGTCAGGAAAAGTTTTATCACATAATGTATAGTATCAAAGTACACATTTACTATTTAAATTATAGTGAGGTTACTAAAGCAAAAATGTAGACTTGGAAAAATGTTTTGAAATTACATATTTCTATAAAATTATTTAAAGTAATTGAAGTAATTATTCAACATTAAAATGATAATTATTTTGTTCATTTAAATAAAATACTGCATAGACACAGGTATATATAACATGATGGAAAATTTCATTGATATTATAAAATCAGAGTATAACGAAAAAACTACAGAAATACACAAAAACTGTAAATTATATTATAAATTCCTGGTGAATGATGTCAATAAAACCTCAAAAATGTGGAATCAGGAGAATTTGAAATGACTCACAAATGTGTAATAATGACTTACTCTTAGACATAACTATTCAAACACTAAGTATGTACTGCTTATTAATCATTTATTATAGTTTTAATTTAAAAATTTTACCATTTTATTTTAAACCTCATTGTCAATATTGGGCAATGTCTTATTTAAAGATGAAAACATTTAAGTTTTATAATTTTCATTAAAAATTTGAATCTAAATTACATAGCAGAGAAAAAAATTGGAAATGTTATAATTATTTTTTTTCATGAGATAAAAGTATTTCTATTAATATTGGAAAAACCTTAAATAGGAACTATAATATGTTGATATAATTTTGAATTATCTGAGTTATTTTATTTAAATAGTGCCTCATCCTTTCTCAGTTTTCTAGACTTGATTGTTGGGGGACTTCAAAGGAAGAGGAAATTATGCATATTATCCTGTTAAGTAAAATAAAAATGTATAACATAATATTATTTCTGTCAATGGATTTTAGACACTTGGTAGTTCAGGTTTAGTAGCAACATATTAATGCCCAGTTTTTAAAAAACTTTTCTAGATATTATTCCTTAACATCTGGAAAAAATTTAAAATCTATCATAGTAAATATTGATATCTAAGAATGTCTTTTAAATTTGTTACCAAAAATCTTTTGTGTGCCTCAGTGTGTTAGTTTTATTATGCCCATGAATAGATTAAATCTGTATGCTTAAAATAAAATTAAAGACAAAATGGTACAGAACTCCTGAACTGTGGAGTTTTTAACTTTATAAACTACCAAACATGCAAACTGCTATCAACTGCCTTTTGTATATAAGATCTGTAAAAACTGTACTCCTTATAATAAAGCCCCAAATCCTCCTCTCTATGACTAGGATAAAACACTGAATTGAGACATGGTTAATGTATTAATTTGATGAATAAAATTTATGCTAATCTCACTCAATTTTAACCTGCGGCTGCTTGCGGGGACATGGAAGAGGGGGCAAGAAAATCAAGAAAGCTGGAATTGTGTTGCCATTTAAATGAGTATTCCTAAAAGGTGAAAAAGTGGAGACAAGAAAGCCTAGGTGAAGGTGACAGAAAGACCTGGACACAGTAGTGCTGTCCCTGCCAAGCGTGTCAAGCCCCACGTACTGCTGAGCCAGTACCCAGAGAAGGAAGTGAAGCGCTGAAGTCAGTTAACGTACAATATGTACCAGGACACCTGACTGCCTCAAGTAGTAAGGAAATCCTGCACTTCATTGACGGTGCAAAGAGCCCACCAGCTCTCCAAGCACGATGCTGTGACCAACCTGTCCACCTACAATGTCCGGCTGGCCCAGAGGGACAAGGAGGACACCATCTCAGGTCCCATCCATGACACTGTCTCTGTCTCCCACCTCCAGTATGACGCCTTGCACCTGATGGGACTGAAGAGCCCAGGACCCCGGCATTTCTTCAGCCCGAGTCTGTCTGTGGAAGGGGTCTCGATACCTACCACCACTTCTGTCTCATCACAAAAATGACTGGTTCTCCCACAAAAGTGAACATTAGAGGATCCCACGAGGCTGAAGCGGGCACCTTCCTAGGTAAGTGCACACACAGGCGGCACCTTGCCTGGCCTCCTGCATATGGACATCGTCGAGTGCCCTGACCACCAACGAGAGTGCTCAGAGCGCTGGACCCCTAGCTGCTGACAGCCTCTGCACTGACGCATTACACCCAGCTTTCCTCCCAGGAGACCCAGCAGTTGGCCGCCCTGGGACCCCAGTACCGCAAAGGGCCTCAGTCCAGAGTTCGCCATCCACACGCGGCAGCTCAATGCAAACAACCACAAATTCCTGCTGCTGGGGCCGAGGCCCCTCATCCCTCAGGAGGACAGCTAGTACTTGGAGGACTTCCTGGAGACCATCAGGGTGATGGACGGTGACCGCGTGTATCATCATGGTAGGGGCAAGGCCTGGGCGCTTTGCCGTCCCCACCCACCCCCTTAGTCTTGGCCCATCCTTCCCAGGAAGAGGTTCCTGTGACCTCTGTGCATCCACACTTCCTATCCCTGGGCTGGGCTGAGGGCTGGGCGACAAACTCCAGGCACAGATGTCCCTCTGCTGTTAAGGAGCACTTCTATACTGAGAAACAATATATAAAGAAATATAAAATAACTCATTTATGATCATATTAAACTAAACTTTGCAGATACTTTCATTTCCTGCTACATTGACTGAAATATTCTTTCTCCTGCTGCCTCGTTTTAGAAATCCTTCCTTATTACTCACATCCTCCATAAAATATTTTGTAAAGATACAGTGCTACATATTTCTAATTACTTTATTTGTTCAAGAAAAATTCTTTGGATACCAGTTATGTGTGAGGAGGGTTCATGTAAGAAAATTTTCTGATAGTCCCATAGGTAATGTCACAATTTTGGAGAAATATATATTTGGTTAACTTATTCATTGCCTAAAAATTTAGATATTGGCAGTAAAAATTCTTTATTTCCAAGTTAACTGACAAAAAGTCAATGAGATTCCTAAAGTGCAGGGTTTTGGGTAGAGGTAGAGGGGTGATGTTATAGTGAAAGCTTCCTAGGCTCATCAAAAATTATTGTACTAGTCCTGACTTTGAATAAATTAATACACGAACAATAGAAAGTTCTAAACCAGACTTTTACATCAAGAAATAGTTCATTGCACTATGTAACTAAACATTTTATTATTGGCTCAATCTATGATTAACACCAGAAGAAATTCCACAGAGTGGAGTAGGCATAAAGTGTATCCACTCTTCTTTGCTGGGATTCCTTTCTACATCAGAAAATTTGTGATAATTTATCATCAGAAGACAATGGGCCCTTTATTGATACTTTCATTAAAATCTACTAAGGATTTTTTTTCTCTAAAATCAAGCCAAATGGCTTTAAGAGAGCCAAAACTGTTATTCCAAATGGGCACTGTGTGTGTCCCTCTCCACAAAAGGCCATTCTCAAAATTTTCCAAATTTCCCTGAAGGCAAGGAAGGTCATGGCTTGGGAGAAATGACAGATAAATGAAATTCATAACAAGGCTCCATACTCCTATGCCTTTACTCAAGACTGCTAGAAAATTATATGACTCATTAACCTCTCTTACACAGGGCATTCTTGTTTTTATCTGTACTCTTCACTTGTACCAGCAGATCCCCAGATTTATAAGTTTGAAAGAGATAGAAAGCTGAGTAAAACTGCTAGTTTTTTAGTTTCTAAACAATTGTTGTTTCTTCTGATATTATTTTCAGTAGATAATATCAAGTGCTCTGGACACATTTCTTTCAGATTGAAAAAAATAAATGCTTAACACACACACACACACACATACATATATATATACACACACATACATACATAGATATATGCACATGTGAGATAAATTTCTATTTCTATATGGTTTTGAGTTAGGAACAGTGTTTCTTTAATATTGAAGTGTTTCCTCTGTAACTGTTTCTTTTATATTGTCACTTCAAGTAATCTAAAGGACTGATTTTCAAAAATTCCTCTGGGACAACACTAAACGCACCAATAATTGAATTATAGGGGTCCCAGAAGAAGAAGAGAAAAAGAAAGGGTCTGAGAAAATATTTGAAGAGATTATAATTGAAAATTTCCCTAACATGAGAAAGGAAATAGTCACCCAACTCCAGGAAGCAGAGAGAATCCTATACAGGATAAACCCTAGGAAAAACACACCAAGTAACATATTAATCAATCTAACAAAAATTAAGTTCAAAGAAAAAATATTAAAAGCAAAAAGGGAAAAACAAAAAATAATATACAAAGGAATCCCCATAAGATTATCAGCTGATTTTTCTGCGGAAACTCTGCAGGCCAGAAGGGAGTGGCAGGATATACTTAAAATGATGAAAGGGAAAAACCTACAACCAAGATTACTCTATCCATCAAGGATCTCATTCAGATTCAGTGGAGAAGTCAAAAGCTTTTCAGACAAGCAAAAGCTAAGAGAATTCAGCACCACCAAACCAGCTTTACAACCAATGCTAAAGAAACTTCTCTAAGTGGGAAACACAAGAGGAGAAAAAGATCCACAAAAACAAACCCAAAACAATTAATAAAATGGTAGTAGGAATGTACATATCAATAACTTTGAATGTAAATGGATTAAATGCCCCAACCAAAACACACAGGCTCACTGAATGGATAAAAAAACAAGACCCATCTATATGCTGCCTACAAGAGACCCACTTCAGACCTAGGGACACATACAGACTGAAAGTGAGGGGATGGAAAAAGATATTCCATGCAAATGGAAATCAAAAGAAAGCTGGAGTAGCAATACTCATATCAGATTAAATAGACTTTAAAGAATGTTACAAGAGACAAGGAAACATACTACATAATGATCAGGGGATCCAAGAAGAACATATAACAATTAAATTAAATTAAATTAAATTAAATTGTACCCCTCCAGCCAGTCTATGTCTTTTGGTTGGAGCATTTAATACATTTACACTTAAAGTAATTATCGATATGTATGTTCCTATTCCCATTTTCTTAATTGTTTTGGGTTTATTATTGTAGGTCTTTTTCTTCTCTTGTGTTTCCTTCCTAGAGAAGTTCCTTTAGCATTTGTTGTAAAGCTGGTTTGGTGGTGCTGAATTCTCTTAGCTTTTGCTTGTCTATAAAGCTTTTAATTTCTCCATCGAATTGGAATGAGATCCTTGCTGGGTAGAGTAATCTTGGTTGTAGGTTTTTCTCTTTCATCACTTTAAATATGTCCTGCCACTCCCTTCTAGCTTGCTGAGTTTCTGCTGAAAGATCAGCTGTTAATCTTATGGGGATTCCCTTATGTTTTACTTGTTGTTTTTCCCTTGCTGCTTGTAATATTTTTTCTTTGTATTTAATTTTTGATAGTTTGAATAATATGTGTCTTGGCATGTTTCTCCTTGGATTTATCCTGTATGGGACTCTCTGTGTTTCCTGGACTTGATTAACTATTTCCTTTCCCATATTAGGGAGGTTTTCACCTATAATCTCTTCAAATATTTTCTCAGTCCCTTTCTTTTTCTCTTCTTCTTCTGGAACCCCTATTATTCGAATGTTGGTGTGTTTAATGTTGTCCCAGAGGTCTCTGAGACTGTCCTCAATTCTTTTCATTCTTTTTTCTTTATTCTGCTCTGCAATTGTTATTTCCACTATTTTATCTTCCAGGTCACTTATCCGTTCTTCTGCCTCAGCTATTCTTCTATTGATCCCTTCTAGAGAATTTTTAATTTCATTTATTGTGTTGTTCAGCTCTGTTGTTTGCTCTTTAGTTCTTCTAGATCCTTGCTAAACATTTATTATATTTCTTCCATTCTATTTCCAAGATTTTGGATCATCTTTACTATCATTATTCTGAATTCTTTTTCAGGTAGACTGCCTATTTCCTCTTCATTTGTTAGGTCTGGTGGGTTTTTGCCTTGCTCCTTCATCTGCTGTTGTTTCTCTGTCTTCTCATTTTGCTTAACTTACTGTATTTGGGGTCTCCTTTTCACAGGCTGGGTTCATAGTTTCCATTGTTTTTGGTGTCTGTCTCCAGTGGCTAAGGTTGGTTCAGTGGGTTGTGTAGGCTTCGTGGTGGAGGGAACTAGTGCCTGTGTTCTGGTGGATGAGGCTGGATCTTGTCTTTCTGGTGGGCAGGTCCATGTCTGGTGGTGTGTTTTGGGGTGTCTGTGGCCTTATTATGATTTTAGGCAGCCTCTGTGCTAATGTTTGGGGTTGTGTTCCTGTCTTGCTAGTTGTTTGGCATAGGGTGTCCAGCACTGTAGCTTGCTGGTCGTTGAGTGGAGCTGGGTCTTGGCCTTGAGATGGAGATCTCTGGGAGGTTTTCAGCATTTGATATTACGTGGAGCTGTGAGGTCTCTTGTGGACCAGTGTCCTGAATTTGGCTCTCCCACCTCAGTGGCACAGCCCTGACGCCTGGCTGGAGCACCAAGAGCCTGTCCTCCACACGGCTCAGAATAAAAGGGTGAGAGAAAAGAAAGAAAGAAAGAAAGAAGATAAAATAAAATAAATAAAATAAATTAATTAAAATAAAAATAATTATTAAGAAAAAAAAGTATTTTAAGTAATTTTTAAAAAATGGACAGACAGAACCCTAGGACAAATGGTAAAAGCAAAGCTATACAGACAAAATCACACACAGAAGCATACACATACACACTCACAAAAAGAGAAAAAGGGTAAAAAATATATATATCGTTGCTCCCAAAGTCCACTTCCTCAATTTGGGATGATTCATTGTCTATTCAGGTATTCCACAGATGCAGGGTACATCAAGTTGATTGTGGAGATTTAATTCGCTGCTCCTGAGGCTGCTGGGAGGGATTTCCCTTTCTTTTCTTTGTTCCCACAGCTCCCCGGGTTCAGCTTTGGATTTGGACTCACCTCTGCGTGTAGGTCGCCTGAGGGCGTCTGTTCTTCCCTCAGACAGGACGGGGTTAAAGGAGCTGCTGATTCGAGGGCTCTGGCTCACTCAGGCCGGGGGGAGGGAGGGGTTCGGATGCGGGGCGAGCCTGCGGCGGCAGAGGCCGGCATGACGTTGCACCAGTCTGAGGCGCGCCATGCGTTCTCCCGGGGAAGTTGTCCCTGGATCACGGGACCCTGGCAGTGGCCGGCTGCACAGGCTCCAGGGAGGGGAGGTGTGGAGAGTGACCTGTGCTCGCACACAGGCTTCTTGGTGGCGGCAGCCGCAGCCTTAGCATCTCATTCCCGTCTCTGGGGTCCGCGCTGATAGCCGCGGCTCACACCTGTGTCTGGAGCTCGTTAAAGCGGCGCTCTTAATCCCTTCTCCTCCCGCACCAGGAAACAAAGAGGCAAGAAAAACTCTCTTGCCTCTTCGGCAGCTCCAGACCTTTTCCCGGACTCCCTCCCGGCTAGCTGTGGCGCACTAACCCCTTCAGGCTGTGTTCACGCCGCCAGCCCCAGTCCTCTCCCTGCGCTCCGACCGAAGCCCGAGCCTCAGCTCCCAGCCCCCGCCCGCCCCGGCAGGCGAGCAGACAAGCCTCTCGGGCTGGTGAATGCTGGTCGGCACCGGTCCTCTGTGCGGGAATCTCTCTGCTTTGCCCTCCGCACCCCTGTTGCTGCGCTCTCCTCCGTGGCACCGAAGCTTCCCCCCTCCGCCACCCGCAGTCTCCGCCCACGAAGGGGCTTCCTAGTGTGTGGAAACCTTTCCTCCTTCACGGCTCCCTCCCACCGGTGCAGGGCCCGTCCCTATCCTTTTGTCTCTGTTCTTTTTTCTTTTGCCCTACCCAGGTACGTGGGGAGTTTCTTGCCTTTTGGGAGGTCTGAGGTCTTCTGCCAGCGTTCAGTAGGTGTTCTGTAGGAGCTGTTCCACATGTAGGTGTATTTCTGATGTATTTGTGGGGAGGAAGGCGATCTCCATGTCTTTCTCTTCCGCCATCTTGATGCTCCTCCCCCACCTTCATTTTTATCAGATTCTTGTGTTGTTCCCTGTAAACCATATATCACAATTTGCAGATTTCTAAATTAGCTTTATATCCGACTTATGTAAAAACATGTACACATCTTTTTTTTGTCTGTTTCTCCTACAAAATATGTTCCACAAGAGTATAGGCTTTGCCAATTTCTTCAGAGCTCCAGAACTTGATATAGTGTCAGGCAACTAGGAGAGACTCAGTAGGTAGTTTTGAATTAATTGACGATAGAATATTGATGCCTATAATTAACCTTCGGGGAGAAAAGTGTGAAACTCATGCGCATCTATATTCTAGGCAATGAAAAGTGACCAGAAGTTATAGTTCATGAATACTAAAAACCTAAACAATCAATCCGGAAGGCAAAATTCACAAATACAAAACAAGGAAATAATGCAAGATGATATTTAATCAGGTAAATTTATATACATGAATATATTGATACTGGAATGAGACAATATTATCTAGTGCAATTCCCATATTAAATAATGACAGAAATAAATACACAAACGTAGTAAATAAGCTGTGCAATTAGGATTACTTGTCTCAGAAAAGTCTTACTAATATAGTACAGACTCATTATAGGAACAGGCTGTGCAAATAATAATCTATTTCAATAATCTATTTTTATATATATTATACTTTAACATATTGATTCAATTCAGTTTATATCATTATACCAATTATATATACTGAAAGAAAATAATATAAAGCTATTTTTTATTACACAATTTGGCAATTGGTTAGCCCTTTTAATATAAAGCATCCTGTATATCTAAGTCCCTTTGTGTGTGTGTACATGCTTCTGTGTGTTTCTGAGTGGACTGAATAAATTCTGTATCTCTATTTGAGCACAACTTCTACTGCTCTGTTTTAGCCACAGAATATTTCCCTGTCTTATCAATTAAAATTGTGCTAAAATATGATTCATCTAACTCAAATCAAGTTCACCTAAAAGAAGATCCAATGATATTAAACCAAGGAATCTTACCCTCAAGGAATACCTGTTTATTTTAATATGAGACTGACTCTAAGAATTGCTACCTTAAATATATTACTTATCCTTTCTCCTGACAATGAGAGGGGTGACAGGAGTTGCCCATAATCTCATTGTCCTGGTTCTAAGATCCCCCAAACTATTACTCTGTTTGGCATTCCAAATTTATTTCCCACTTCTCAAAATTATCCTTTCATCACACTCAGGTCAGTCTGTTCACTTTTCCACAAACACACTATGTTAATTTCTGTCCCAGTTTCTCTTCTTCAAGTGTCACTTTCTCCTTGAGATTTTTTGTTTTGCTTTGTTTTTCATTTCTTACTGACTCCCGCCCTCACTAACAATTTTCAGTATTCTTTTCTCTAGGTGTAATATATGCAATTGTATTCAGTTTTCATATGTGGAGCAAGTGTCTCCACTGGAACTGAAATGTTATAGCCACAGTGATCAATTGTATATTTCTGAGTCATTCAATGTTACAGAAAATAATTTAATACCATAAAATCTTGCCTTCTGAAAGAATAACTCACCAGTGCTTTTCTGCAGCCCAAGGGTACCGTTTTCACTAAATACAAACTTCCAATACCTATAGCATCAAGGTCTCTAGGGCTTCCCTGGTGGCGCAGTGGTTGAGAGTCCGCCTGCCGATGTAGGGGATACGGGTTCGTGCCCCGGTCCGGGAAGATCCCACATGCCGTGGAGCGGCTGGCCCCGCGAGCCATGGCCGCTGAGCCTGCACTTCCGGAGCCTGTGCCCCACAACGGGAGAGGCCACAATAGTGAGAGGCCCGCGTACCGCAAAAAAAAAAAAAAAAAAAAAAAAAAAGGTCTCTAGCTAACTGGTAATTCCTCTAAAGCAGAGCTACATTCAAATTGCTGTTTTAACAGATGGTTAAGATAAAGGAAGAATGGGAACAAAAGTTTCATGTGAAGTAATTCCTTTTTCAACTACTTTACTTGCTACACTTACTTCCTAAGATTGTAGGCCTCCAGGAGGACTTGTCTTCTTTATGCCTTTTGTGTGGCTACATCAAATGATAAGTAATAATGTCTAACATATTATGGCAGCACAGTGCATTTCTACAGCATCGGCTGAGATTTTTCAATCTATACACTTAAATTTATCCAGAATATACTCCATGTTAATTTTTTTAAGTTGCCTATCTTTTAATAAGCTATGTGGTAAAGTCAGGTGAATTTTCTTTTATAAGGCCCTGAGTTAATGACCTATTAATTTGAAACAACATAGGGGAAAAAAAACCTTTATAATTCCATTAGAAGAATTCACTATAGAAAAAAATGCATTAATAGTAAATGCAGAACATGGATTTATTTCTTATTGATTCTTCATTTAATTGCAATTAGACAGATTCTACAATACATTGTGTGATCCTTCTCATTTTCCTGCTTTAAAAAAAATCTAAATTTTTCTTAACATATAAGTAAATTTATAATTACATGGAATATATGTAGAGACTTTCAACACATTTCACTCCACATTAATTTAGGAAGAGGTGGTTGGGAATATGACTAGCACTATTTAGGTATTTGTTCATTTTAGAATTTTGTATTAGTAGGTATTCTTAAACTTTCTTTATGCTTTGTCTATCGTAGTGTTCCTAAATGATTGGATGGGAGCAAAAGAAGAAACTTCAGGAGCAAAATCATGAGGCTATTAGTTGCTCAGAGAAAGACTACTTCTGGCATGGGATAGGTTGATTACAGTGTGCATTGATGATATTAAAGATGTTAAGGAGGGGCTTCCCTGGCGGTCCAGTGGTTAAGACTGCACTCCTGGGACGTCCCTGGTGGCACAGTGGTTGAGAAACTGCCTGCCAATGCCGGGGACACAGGTTCGATCCCTGGTCCAGGAAGATCCCACATGCTGCACAGCAACTAAGCCCGTGCACCACAACTACTGAGACTGCTTGTGCTCTAGATCCACGAGCCACAACTACTGAGCCCATGCTCCACACCTATTGAAGCCCGTGTGCTCTAGGGCCTGTATGCTGCAACTACTGAGCCTGCATGTTGCAACTACTGAAGCCCGTGCACCTAGAGTCCGTGTTCCACAACAAGAGAAGCCATTGCAACGAGAGACCCGTGCACTGCAACAAAGAGTAACACCCACTCACCACAGCTAGAGAAAGCCCACGAGCAGCAACAAGGACCCAACGCAGCCAAAAAAAAAAAAAAAAAAAGGCTCTGCACTCCCAATGCAGGGGGCATGGGTTCGATCCCTGGTTAGGAAACTGAGATCCTGCTACTAAGATCCTGCATTGCCCCATTGTATGGCCAAAAAAAAAAAAAAAAAGTGTTAAGAAGATAAAGAGAGGGAGTAAATGACCATCTATCCAAATTCCATGCTTTTTATATAGCGTCTTAGCTATAGTGGATATAAATCAAATCCATACATATCTGAACACAAAAAGTATGCAAAAGTAATTTTAGTATTATAACTATTGCATTGTTATAATTTCATTTCCTTTTTATGATTTGCTCTCTTACAAACATCTTCTAATTATTTACCTACCTATTTATCATCTAATTATCTCTCTATGAGGTCAAACATTTAACTGCGGAGAGCAATCTGCACTCAAATAAAATACAGAAGCCCCCCTTTATCTGCAAGGAATACATTCCAATACCCACAGTGGATGCCTGAAACTGAGGATAGTACCGAATCCTATATATACCATGTTTTTTCCTATACATACATACCTATGATACAGTTTAATTTATGAATTAAGCACAGTAAGAGAATATCTGAATTTCCAACATCACCACTCATTTGCTTTGGGGCCATTTTAAGTAAAATAAAGGTTACTTGAATATAAGCACTGTGATACCTCGAAGTTGCTCTGATAACTGAGACAACCACTAAGTGACTAAGGGGTGGGTAGTATATACAGCATGGATACTCTGGACAAAGTGATGCTTCACATCCTGGGAGGGACAGAGTAGGATGGTGCGAGATTCATCATGTTGCTCAGAATGGCCTGTGATTTAAAACTTATAAATTGTTTATTTCTGGAATTTTTCATATAATATTTTCAGACCTGGTTGACCACAGGTAACTGAAACCACAGAAAGCAAACCCATGGATAAGGGGGACTACTGTAGGTAGGCCAGGAATGCTGTCCATCATAACTAAAATTCTTAGTTTTGCTAACATGGATGGCTCACAGTGATCCCACGTGGAATATTTCATGATATAGGTATACCTCTCAAGAAGTTCAGCATCTGAGACATTAATTCTGTATAGTTCAACAATAACGTAGAAAGAAGCTAGTTCCATAAATTGTCTTTACAATTAGATATCTCCCACTACACATGAATCTTTAATATCAAATTGTTTTTATGTGCATCAAAAAACTCATGCTGGGCTTCCCTGGTGGCGCAGTGGTTGAGAGTCCGCCTGCCGATGCAGGGGACACGGGTTCGTGCCCCGGTCTGGGGGGATCCCACATGCTGCGGAGCGACTGGGCCCGTGAGCCATGGCCGCTGAGCCTACGCGTCCGGAGCCTGTGCTTCGCAACGGGAGAGGCCACAACAAGTGAGAGGCCCGCGTACCGCAAAAATTAAAAAAAAAAAAAAAAAAGTTTGCTTCAAAAACAAACAAAGCAGTACCAGTATACTGAAAAACAGTAAACTGCTAAGGGTATTGTATGTACATTTTCAATTCTCAGAAGGCCATGGAAAAGTCTGCATGGGGGAGAGCTACAGCTGCAGATTGTACTGTACTCTCTGGATCAAAGGGCACTAGTAAACCACACTGTAAACAAGCCAATCAGCAATCATATTCTATGGTACTGTTATGATTTGACTACATTCTGCAACATGTACTGTTTATTCCTTTGTGGCTTCTTTTTCTTTTATTTATTTTTTGTCCTAGTGAAGTATTTTTACCCACAGTGGCAGACAACATTTGTGCACCAAGAAAACAAAATAAAGACCTAATGCAGGTTTTTATTTCCAAAGGGTCAAGTTTCCCAAGGCTCAAGTTGCCTTTGAGGAAATAGACAATAAATATTAGCGTGAGATTAATAAAATTGAGTAATTTGATATCATTAAGGGCAATATAAACAGTATTGCAGCTCTAGAGGCATGTCCCTTGTTTGTAGAATGGTTGCTTAAATAAACTATAGCCAGGGATATGTTGGGATTTTTAAGGTATTTGAAGAAAACAGAAGAATGATTGTCAGGATAAAAACTTTGGATGAAAATCCTGAATAAACTTGATTCTGTTAGTAGTTCCAGTTCCAGGATACTTACACTATTAAAAATACCCTTGATGCCCATAACAAACAGACTGATTATTGTAGGCTTCACAAAGGCTAATTTCACATTCATTATTGAAAGAACCAGTGAAAGCTAGAGATATATAGATGTCCTATAGATGTCCTATGTTAATATATATAAATAACAATCAAAAATAAAGTGTATGTATATATATAAATATATAAAGGGTCATCCTGAATAAGTCAAAACTAGTAGTTTAAATCAATTCTAGCTGTAATAACTCCAAGTGTAAATGATAATTTAATGCTTTTCTGATTAAATTCTAATTCTATAAATTAGTAACATACTTTGTGTTCTATTGATCACACACTGAGATTTTGAAAAAAAATGATTTATAGTGTGTATTACCTTATGGTCTGGTTTGGTGACTTCAACATTATTTGATTCCTACATCCTTTTCTTTTTTTATTGATAATCAAGTTTGAAATGAGCGAAAGACTGGCTGAAAGCTTATTTCTGTTTTTTGAGATTCTATTTTGATGCAAGGGCAACATGTTTTTAAGAAGGGAGGGAGACAAAAACAAATAGATTAAAATATTTCAAGTGATATTATTGGTTTCTCAACAGCAAACCCAGATGGCTCAAAAAGGCATTTTAAAGAAACAGTTAATACCATTATCGTGATTTACCGTTAAAAATGGGAAGAAAATTAGTGAAAGTTTTTCAGTAGATCAGCTTGATTATTCTTATGCAGAAAAACTCTTACTGGAAATGACTACCACATCTTGCAAGCAGCTGTCATTACTAGATAAGGCAGGCTCTTCCAAATTTCTGCTCAGAAGTCCGGACTTTCTCTAAGAAAAATTTCCCAAATCAAGTTGATCGCTAAATCCTATAAATCTGCTTTCAGAATAGATATTAAATGCTATGCACCTCACCATCTCCATGAAACCACCAGAAAAAGTGTATGCCTACTCATGTTTGAAAAGTCTAAGTTTCATTGAGTCATTTCTCACACTGCTAATTTTAGTGTCACATCATTGTTCTTAGGCTATAATCCAAGACTTTTATTATTCCAGAATTGTTTTCTATCAGTTTTTCTCCCTCTCACTGTGTACTCACACTGGCTGGCTTTCAGCAGCTTGACTTTGCACACATCATTCCCCTTACTGAAATGATTGCTTCTCTCCCAATAATCTACCCCTTCCTTGGTTAACTCCTACTCATACTTTATGTCCAAGTCGTAATGGCATTTCTCAATGACCCTGTTCTCCATAACTCACAATACCATATATTCCATTTTAGCACTTATCACAATATTAAAAATGAGTTACTTGTGCAATATTTTCACTTAAAATATGTTTTCCATTTTGGGCCCCACATTCTCTCTCTGTCCCTCTCCCTCCCGACCCTTGTGTGTGTGTGTGTGTGTGTATGTGTGTGTGTGTGTGTGTGTGTGTGTGTGTGTGAGACATGGTCATATTGTTGGCACTTAATAAATGTCTTTTGAGTGGATAAACTAAAAATAAAGAGCACTCACTATAGACAGAAAGTACAGGAATGTTAATACTTTATGTTTTCTATTAGTAGAGAATAACACAGATATAAACTTCGGAGTTTTGAGAAGGTTCATTGTAGTTGAATACTTCTTTGATAGGATAATTTCACAATATAGAGACATAGTAGGGAAAGCTGTGCTAAGTTTCTATATTTTTATTGAAAAGTAACCATAACATTAATGATAATATTAACTACAGTGTATTCAATACTAAAATGAACTGTACATTGTACTTAATCCTCTATAATTCAGTCTTTGATTTAGTTTGTTCACATATTCCTGAAAAAGAAAATTTCCTATGATTCTAGAAAAAGACTGATTGCCTTATAACCATGATGTAAGTAGCAATCCAAACCAGTTTTAAGCCTGTTTATCTAATGAGCAAAAGCTTTCCTCACTGAGCATGATTTTGCACACTAAGGGAATGAATTACAGCTCCTTGCTTATCACAGTTAGCCAATCACAGATACACCTCTGAGTGCCAACCAATTAACAGTAGTCTTACTTGATCATGCTTCTACAGATGATATCTTCTCACCCATACCTGTGAAAGTCCACCAGTCCCTAAACCCTACAGTTCCTAAAATGTATATTTTAAAAGCATTCTGTTCTGCTTAGATTCAGAGAGATTATACCTAAAGGGCATAGCTCTCACTTAATAAGCAATAAATTTAGTTTTGTCTTCTTATTTCAGACCTTAAGTGGTAGTCTCATCCTTTGACACTCCTAAGCCAACTATTAGTATATTCATTTTATAGAAGTGGGAAATAAGGACCAGAAAAAGATAAGTGACTTAATTAAGATTGCAGAGATAATAATATATAAATACTGGAACATTCATCTGACTCCTAATGTAAATACTTAATCACTGTAGTATAGTCATTTCCTTGATAAATGCACTTTATCTAGAATTTTTAAAGAAGGATATTTACCCACTAGATCATTTAAGACATGAAAACCAACAAAACAGAAGAGATGAGAATAGAAGAAAATATCAAGGAAATATAAAAAATAAGAAACACTAGACATTGAACTTAGAAATAAGTATATCTGTAATGAAAATAAATATAAAAGATTTAAACTTATGAATTAAAAGTGAAATACCTTCAATTTTTCTTAATAACACATACTACCACAGAATACTTATAAAAGATAAACTTGCAGTAAAATCAACTGATAAAAAAGGCATAATTGCTGGACAGAATGAAGTAATAAAATTCAAGTGAATATTGGTTTGAAGTCATTATACAATTTGTGTTGATATAAGATAAAATCTCAATAAAGATATTAGAGTTGTGAACATTCAAGTTCAAAACATCACACTGAAGAAATATTTCAAAATTTCAGGAAGAAACTGAACATATACATTTTGGATGAATTTTTGTGCACTAATATGTGTGAAAACGTAAATGGTTAGTTGATATTTTAACATAATATGTTAAGTTATGAAAAAAGAAAAAGTGTCTAGAGGATTTTTTAATAAAATAAATATTATAACTGAGAATTTTAGTAAACTTTTTGATAGGATACATATGTTTATCTCTACTCTTTCTTCTTTCACAATTCGAATATAACAAAAGTGAATATACATAAAAAAGAATAAACCCATAAAGATAGATAAAAGAAACAGAGATGACCACAGATGAGAAATGCCAACCAAGTTTGCAAAGGAAAATAGATGTACGAATAATGAATGGCATAGGGTTTACCTATATCTCCGTCTGAAGCACCTAAATGAGTGGCCAGGAGAGGGTGAAGAATACTCCAGGAATCCTATAGACTCTCCACAAATTCCCCCCAAATGCTCAGTGATTTGGGACCAACACATCTCTCTGAAAGTATGTGCGCAAGGCAGAGATGCTGAGAGGAGGGCTGTGTGAAAATGTATGAAAAGAATTGATAACCCTGTCACTAGCTAGCTAAAGGACCGCCTTCCTCCACTCCTGTTGAAAAAGTAAATTTACTTCTTTGGAAAAGTGAATAAGAGGAAATCTGCCCTGGGCCCACTGAACACTGGGGAAGGTGAGAAGCAGTGCCTTACTTCATGAATCTTCTAATCTATACCTCAAACCCTCTAACCGTACCTGGCCAAGCTTAGAATCCTTTTTAGGAAACTGAACAGTCCAAGAGAAAAAGTCCACAGATACAGATTTTGGTGAAGATGGAGATGGGGATGGGCGCTCCACATAAAGTATCCTGGTCTCATGCTGCACAGTGGACTTAAAGGTCCATCCATTTATAAATTGTTCACACATCTGAACTTTCTGTCACCTTTTAATGCCTAATTTATGAGAAAACAATCACTGAGAATCATCAGATGTTGAAAAACATCTCAAAAAAAAAAGACTGAAACAACAAAGAAGACATCCTTATTTGAAAAGTGTACTTATATAACAATTATACTCCTACATATATCCTGATAATACGAATACTTATATTATTAAAGATTTTACACCACCGATTTAATCCATACCCTTATACCACACATCTGGAGAAAGATCATTCAAGTATGTTATATTTTCAAGATCCACATTGTATGAAATTCACTGCATAGATTACAGTCATTAAGACCTACTGAACTCAAGAAAACATTTTCCTGTTTTGACAAGTTCATGATACTCATTATTGAATGATATACCAGGATGTTTCTGTCATGTTTGCTAGCAATATGCATTATTCTTATTTGCAGTCAATAACTTGACTGGCAGGTAACTCCCAGAGAGAGAGTGAGGATATTTAACTGCTTGCTTTGCCACACTACATCATTTAACTTCATCTTTCAAGCTTTTTTCATATGACACAGCGCAGAAAATGCCACAGAACAGTGCTTCCTAATTAGCTTCCTATTTCCTTTTGATACTTTTGTTTTTTCGAGAGGCTGTAAATCCTGTTACAATATGTCATCCTAATACCGTGTAACCTATTTAAGATTTTAAGATGTGTTTTCCTTTCTACTTTAAAATAGGGAGGGAGGATATGACACATTTTCAACATAATTAATAATTCCCAGAGTCCAAAAAGTATCTGCCCATAATTGCCAAATATGAGGTCATAATATTTATTATTTTCAACCTTCATTCAAGTCATAGTGTTGTTAGGAAAAACCCTTTTCATCTTTCACATATTGTTATACTGCAGTGGGTGAGTTGTGGTACCACGTTGCTTTGTTTGCTCCAACTGTAACCCTGATCTCAGCATTCAACATATGAAAGTCCATATTTTAAAAACCAGAGAGGACTGGGGCTGGCGGCAGGAAGAGAGCCTGAAGGGGTTAGTGCACCACGGCTAGCCCGGAGGGAGTCCGGGGAAAGGGTCTGGAGCTGCCGAAGAGGCAAGAGACTTTTTTCCCTTTTGTTTCCTGGTGCGCGAGGAGAGGGCATTAAGAGGGCTGCTTGGGGAAGCGCCGGAGACAGGCACGAGCCGCAGGTAAGGCACGGACCTCGGAGACGGGCGTGGGCCGCCGCCGCCGCCGCCCGCCGCCGCGGCCCGCCGCCACCGCCACCGCCGCCGCCACCGCCGCCGCCACCGCCACCGCCACCGCCGCCCGCCGCGGCCCGCCGCCGCCGCCGCCGCCGCCGCGGCCCGCCGCTGCCGCCGCCGCCGCAGGGCCTGTGTGCGAGCGCGGGTCACTGTCCGCCCCCCCTTCCGGGGGGCCTGTGCACCCCGCCACTGCCGGGGTCCCCGAGACCCGGGGACGGCTTTCCCGGGAAAGCGCACGGAGCGCCACGGGCTGCTGCAATGTCACGCCGGCCTCTGCCGCCGCAGGCCCGCCCCACACTGCGCGCCCCTCCCTCCCCTCTGCCTGAGTGAGCCAGAGCCCCCGAATCAGCGGCTCCTTTAAACCCGTCCTGTCTGAGCGAAGAACGGACGCCCTCCGGCGACCTACGCGTAGAGGCGGGGCCAGGTCCAAGGCTGAGACCCGGGAGCTGTGAGAGCAGAGGCAGGGAAATCTCTCTGTGCAGCCTCGGAGGCAGCGGATTAAAGCTCCACGGTCCATTTGATGTGCCCTGCGTCTGTGGAGTGCATGAATGGACAGCGAATCATCCCAAATTGAGGAAGTGGACTTTGAGGACAAGATTTAAGACTTTCCCCCCTTTTCCTCTTTTTACAACGAATTATCCCAAATTGAGGAGGTGGACTTGGAGAGCAAGATTTTTGATTTTTCCCCCTGCTCTCTTTTTGTGAATGTGTATGTGTAATCTTCTGTGTAAGATTCTCTCTGTATAACTTTGCTTCCACCATATGTCCCAGGGTTCTATCGGTCCGGTTTTTTTTTTTTTTCAATAATTACTTTCTAATTTTAATAACGCTACTATATTTCATACTTTATTCTATTTTACTTTACATGCTCTTTCTTTTTTTCCTACTCTCCCTTCCTCCCTCCCTCCCTCCGCTCCTCCTTTCCTTCTTTCTTTTTCTTTCCTCCCTCCCACCCTTCTTCTTTCCACTTTCTTTTTCTTTCCTTCCTCCCTCCCTCCTGTCTTTCTTCCTTTCCTTCCTTCCTCCCTCCCTCCTTTCTTTCCTTCTTTCTTTCCATCCTTCCTCCCTCCCTCCCTCCTTTCTTCCTTCCTTCCTTCCTTTCTTCCCTTCTTCCCTTCTTCCTTTCTTTCCCTCTCTCTTTCTTTCTTCTACTAATTCTTTCTTTCTACTTTTTCTCCCTGTTATTCTGAGCCGGGTGGATGAAAGGCTCTTGGTGCTGCAGCCAGGAGCCAGTGCTGTGCCTCTGAAGTGGGAGAGCCAACTTCAGGACACGGGTCCACAAGAGACCTCCCAGCTCCACATAATATCAAGCAGTGAAAATCTCCCAGAGATCTCCATCCCAACACCAGCACCCAGCTTCAGTCAACGACCAGCAAGCTACAGTGCGGGTCACCCTATGCCAAGCAACTAGCAAGGCAGGAACACAACCCCACCCATTAGCAGAGAGGCTACCTAAAAACATAATAAGGCCATAGGCAGCCCAAAACACACCACCAGACGTGGACCTGTCCACCAGAAAGACAAGATCGAGCCTCAACCACCAGAGCACAGGAATTAGTCCCCCCCACCAGGAAGCCTACACAACCTACTGAAACAACCTTAGCCACTGGGGTCAGACACCAAAAACAACGGGAACTACGAATCTGCAGCCGGCAAAAAGGAGACCCCAAACACAGTAACATAAGCAAAATGAGAAGGCAGAAAAACACACAGCAGGTGAAGGAGCAAGATAAACACCTACCAGACCTAACAAATGAAGAGGTAATAGGCAGTCTACCTGAAAAAGAATTCAGAATAATGATAGTAAAGCTGATCCAAGATTCTATTTCCAAGATCCATAATCTTGGAAATAGAATAGACAACATGCAAGAAACAGTTAACAAGGACCTAGAAGAACTAAAGATGAATCAAGCATCGATTAAAAACACAATAAATGAAATGAAAAATACTCTAGATGGGATCAATAGCAGAATAACTGAGGCAGAAGAACGGATAAGTGAGGTGGAAGATAAAATAGTGGAAATAACTGATGCAGAGCACAATAAAGAAAAAAGAATCAAAAGAACAGAGGACAGTCTCAGAGACCTCTGGGACAACATTAAACGCACCAACATTCGAATTATAGGGGTTCCAGAAGAAGAAGAGAAAAAGAAAGGGACTGAGAAAATATTTGAAGAGATTATAGTTGAAAACTTCCCCAATATGGGAAAGGAAATAGTTAATCAAGTCCAGGAGGCACAGAGAGTCCCATACAGAATAAATCCAAGGAGAAATACACCAAGACACATATTAATCAAACTGTCAAAAATTAAACACAAAGAAATCATATTAAAAGCAGCAAGGCAAAAACAACAAATAACACACAAGGGAATCCCCATCAGGTTAACAGCTGATCTCTCAGCAGAAACCCTACAAGCCAGAAGGGAGTGGCAGGACATAATTAAAGTGATGAAGGAGAGAAACCTGCAACCTAGATTACTCTACCCAGCAAGGATCTCATTCAGATTTGATGGAGAAATTAAAACCTTTACAGAGAAGCAAAAGCTGAGAGAGTTCAGCACCACCAAACCAGCTTTACAACAAATGCTAAAGGAACTTCTCTAGGCAAGAAACACAACAGAAGGAATATACCTACAATAACGAACCCAAAGCAATTAAGGAAATGGGAATAGGAACATACATATCAATAATAACCTTAAATGTAAATGGACTAAATGCTCCCACCAAAAGACACAGAGTGGCTGAATGGATACAAAAACAAGACCCATATATATGCTGTCTACAAGAGACCCACTTCAGACCTAGAGACACATACAGATTGAAAGTAAAGGGATGGAAAAAGATATTCCATGCAAATGGAAATCAAAAGAAAGCTGGAGTAGCAATTCTCATATCAGACAAAATAGACTTTAAAATAAAGACTATTAGAAGAGACAAGGAAGGACACTACATAATGATCAAGGGATCGATCCAAGAAGAAGATATAACAATTGTAAATATTTATGCACCCAACATAGGAGCACCTCAATACATAAGGCAAATACTAACAGCCATAAAAGGGGAAATCGACAGTAACACAATCATAGTAGGGGACTTTAACACCCCACTTTCACCAATGGACAGATCATCCAAAATGAAAATAAATAAGGAAACACAAGCTTTAAATGATACATTAAACGAGATGGACTTAGTTGATATTTATAGGACATTCCATCCAAAAACAACAGAATACACATTTTTCTCAAGTGCTCATGGAACATTCTCCAGGATAGATCATATCTTGGGTCACAAATCAAGCCTCGGTAATTTTAAGAAAATTGAAATTGTATCAAGTATCTTCTCCGACCACAATGCTATGAGACTAGACATCAATTACAGGAAAAGATGTGTAAAAAATACAAACACATGGAGGCTAAACAATACACTACTCAATAACGAAGTGATCACTGAAGAAATCAAAGAGGAAATTAAAAAATACCTAGAAACAAATGACAATGGAGACACGACGACCCAAAACCTATGGGACGCAGCAAAAGCAGTTCTAAGGGGGAAGTTTATAGCAATACAATCCCACCTTAAGAAACAGGAAGCATTTCGAGTAAACAACCTGACCCTGCACCTAAAGCAATTAGAGAAAGAAGAACAAAAATACCCCAAAGCTAGCAGAAGGAAAGAAATCATAAAGATCAGATCAGAAATAAATGAAAAAGAAATGAAGGAAACGATAGCAAAGATCAACCAAACTAAAAGCTGGTTCTTTGAGAAGATAAACAAAACTGACAAACCATTAGCCAGACTCATCAAGAAAAAAAGGGAGAAGACTCAAATCAATAGAATTAGAAATGAAAAAGGAGAAGTAACAACTGACACTGCAGAAATACAAAAGATTATGAGAGATTACTATAAGCAACTCTATTCCAATAAAATGGACAACCTGGAAGAAATGGACACATTCTTAGAAATGCACAACCTGCCAAGACTGACTCAGGAAGAAATAGAAAATATGAATAGACCAATCACAAGCACTGAAATTGAAACTGTGATTAAAAATCTTCCATCAAACAAAAGCCCAGGACCAGATGGCTTCACAGGTGAATTCTATCAAACATTTAGAGAAGAGCTAACACCTATCCTTCTCAAACTCTTCCAAAATATAGCAGAGGGAGGAACACTCCCAAACTCATTCTACGAGGCCGACATCACCTTGATACCAAAACCAGGCAAGGATGTCACAAAGAAAGAAAACTACAGGCCAATATCACTGATGAACATAGATGCAAAAATCCTCAACAAAATGCTAGCAAACAGAATCCAACAGCACATTAAAAGGATCATACACCATGATCAAGTGGGGTTTATCCCAGGAATGCAAGGATTCTTCAATATACGCAAATCAATCAATGTAATACACCATATTAACAAGTTGAAGGAGAAAAACCATATGATCATCTCAATAGATGCAGAGAAAGCTTTCGACAAAATTCAACACCCATTTATGATAAAAACCCTGCAGAAAGTAGGTATAGAGGGATCTTTCCTCAACATAATAAAGGCCATATATGACAAACCCACAGCCAACATTGTCCTCAATGGTGAAAAACTGAAACCATTTCCACTAAGATCAGGAACAAGACAAGGCTGCCCACTCTCACCACTCTTATTCAACATAGTTTTGGAAGTTTTAGCCACAGCAATCAGAGAAGAAAAGGAAATAAAAGGAATCCAAATTGGAAAAGAAGAAGTAAAGCTATCACTGTTTGCAGATGACATGATACTATACATAGAGAATCCTAAAGATGCTACCGAAAAACTACTAGAGCTAATCAATGAATTTGGTAAAGTAGCAGGTTATAAAATTAATGTACAGAAATCTCTGGCATTCCTGTACACTAATGATGAAAAATCTGAAAATGAAATCAAGAAAACACTCCCATTTACCATCGCAACAAAAAGAATAAAATATCTAGGAATAAACCTACCTAAGGAGACAAAAGACCTGTATGCAGAAAACTATAAGACACTGATGAAAGAAATTAAAGATGATACAAATAGATGGAGAGATATACCATGCTCCTGGATTGGAAGAATCAATATTGTGAAAATGACTCTACTACCCAAAGCAATCTACAGATTCAATGCAATCCCTATCAAACTACCAATGGCATTTTTCACAGAACTAGAACAAAAAATTTCAAAATTTGTTTGGAAAAACAAAAGGCCCCGGATAGCTAAAGCAATCTTGAGAACGAAAAACGGAGCTGGAGGAATCAGGCTCCCTGACTTCAGACTATACTACAAAGCTACAGTAATTAAGACAGTCTGGTACTGGCATAAAAACAGAAAGATAGATCAGTGGATCAGGATAGAAAGCCCAGAGATAAACCCACGCACATATGGCCAACTTATCTTTGATAAAGGAGCCAGGAATGTACAGTGGAGAAAGGACAGCCTCTTCAATAAGTGGTGCTGGGAAAACTGGACAGGGACATGTAAAAGTTTGAGATTAGATCATTCCCTAGCACCATACACAAAAATAAGCTCAAAATGGATTAAAGACTTAAATGTAAGGCCAGAAACTATCAAACTCTTAGAGGAAAACATAGGTAGAACACTCTATGACATAAATCACAGCAAGATCCTTTTGGACCCACCTCCTAGAGAAATGGAAATAAAAACAAAGATAAACAAATGGGACCTAATGAAACTTCAAAGCTTTTGCACAGCAAAGGAAACCATAAAGAAGACCAAAAGACAACCCTCAGAATGGGAGAAAATATTTGCAAATGAAGCAACTGACAAAGGATTAATCTCCAAAATTTATAAACAGCTCATGCAGCTCAATAGCAAAAAAACAGACAACCCAATCCAAAAATGGGCAGAAGACTTAAATAGGCATTTCTCCAAAGAAGATATACAGACTGCCAACAAACACATGAAAGAATGCTCAACATCATTAATCATTAGAGAAATGCAAATCAAAACTACAATGAGATATCATCTCACACCAGTCAGAATGGCCATCATCAAGAAATCTAGAAACAATAAATGCTGGAGAGGGTGTGGAGAAAAGGGAACACTCTCGCACTGCTGGTGGGAATGTGAATTGGTACAGCCACTATGGAGAACGGTATGGAGGTTCCTTAAAAAACTAAAAATAGAACTACCATATGACCCAGCAATCCCACTACTGGGCATATACCCTGAGAAAACCATAATTCAAAAAGAGACATGTACCAAAATGTTCATTGCAGCTCTATTCACAATAGCCCGGAGCTGGAAACAACCTAAGTGTCCATCATCGGATGAATGGATAAAGAAGATGTGGCACATATATACAATGGAATATTACTCAGCCATAAAAAGAAACGAAACTGAGCTATTTGTAATGAGGTGGATAGACCTAGAGTCTGTCATACAGAGTGAAGTTAGTCAGAAAGAGAAAGACAAATACCGTATGCTAACACATATATACGGAATTTAAAAAAAAAAAAATGTCATGAAGAACCTAGGGGCAAAACGGGAATAAAGACACAGACCTACTTGAGAATGGACTTGAGGATATGGGGAGGGGGAAGGGTAAGCTGTGACAAAGCGAAAGAGAGGCATGGACATATATACACTACCAAACGTAAGGTAGATAGATAGTGGGAAGCAGCTGCAGAGCACAGGGAGATCAGCTCGGTGCTTTGTGACCGCCTGGAGGGGTGGGATGGGGAGGGTGGGAGGGAGGGAGATGCATGAGGGAAGGGATGTGGGAACAGATGTATATGTATGACTGATTCACTTTGTTATAAAGCAGAAACTAATTAAAAAAATAAAAAAATAAAAAAAAAATTAAAAAAAAAAAAAAACCCAGATAAAACTTTTTTTTTCAGGATTTTGATAGCAGAAGAAAAAAACACAGGTTTATAAAATCCTCCTCCTTTTAATTTATGTATCTATAGAAGGCAGCCCAAGAAGAAATCAGTGGGTCTAATCCTGCCCCGACAGTGAGAAAACAACCACTACTTAATTTTTACCAATTTTTCCTATCTTTTCAGTTAACTTTCTTTCTAATGTAAATACAAATTTAAACCGAGGCTTAATATAGTTTTTTTCCCCCTTTCACCCAAGTGATGTCACAAATCAATGTAAAATCAATGATCCAAAATAGTCAGTGGGTAAAAATAATCCAAAGTATTTCTGAAGAGTGAGTTGGCGTGTAAAAAATTACACTGATTATAGTGTGTTCTGGGGCTGTTTCTGTTTGACTGTGAGTGTATGATGATGCAAAGTTGAAACAGAGCCTAAAATCTATTGCTTCTAAGTCTGGGTTGACCACAGTTAATGGGTTTTGGATTTCCATTAGAGAAATGTGTTATAAATCAAACGACTTTAAATTATTTATCTCTTAGTTAAATGGATGCAACTATGAGGAAGTCCTAAGATATTTATGACCAAAGTTTGAAGAGACTGAGATGCAGACAGCAATCATGCCCCAAACTAGAAAATGTAAAGATATAAATAAAAGTGCATTCTGACTTAGTGATATCTTGGCATTTCCCTCACTACAACCTTAATGTGAATCATCATCCTTGTTCATTTCCACGACTTTACTGTCTATCTTGTATCCTGTCTCGGCCCCCTACAGACAGTCTTTCATCAGCAGCCAGTTTTGTAATATGTACATCAAATCACATTCTTTCATTCTTTGAATTTATCAATGGCTTTTCATTACAAATTAAGTAACAATTTTTCTTGTTACCATGGACTGCAAGGCTGTACATGAAATGGATCCCATCCCATCTTCCATATTCTTCCCTGTTCATGAAGCACATCAACTTTGGCCTCTGTCTGCCCTTATTTAATAGCACTTGTATGTCCTCTTCTTTCTGCATGTCTTTTTTTCTTATCTTAGCATGTTTGCTCCAGTTTTGTATTTTGGGTTGCAATGCATATGCTTCTGTCATGAAGCTGTAAAATGGCCAGTGAACTCTGTTGAAGCAAAACTATAACCTTGCTTACTGCAGTTATCAGCCAGTAGCTCATGGAGAATCACCTCTGCCTCTCTTCTGCTCATCAACTCTCTTGTGAGTGAAATTGACTGACATAACCTAAATGATATTGATAATCCCAGCAGCAAAGGACTCTGTAAGTGTAATGTTTTAGCTTTACAACTTCTGCTGAAAAGAGAGGAATGGAAGTTGAGTCCATTTAAATTATATAGATATAGATAGATATCGATGATATATTGGTGGATAATAGATATTATGGGGTGTTATAGTAAAAATAATGGTGCTTGGCTATGCACAAGGCTCTTAAATAAAGACCAGGCCTGTGAGAATTTGGGAAACATGTTAAGACAATTCCTCCTTATTGGATCTAGAAAAAGGGCAAGTGATTACTTTTCCACATGAAAAATTGCATTTTTTTGCATATTCAGATGTATCCAAGGAATTATGCCTTTGTCATTATTTTACTATCTAAAAATTCCTAAACATCCTTTGAAATATTCTTGAGCTTCTCTTCCTCTGTGAAGCTTGCAGCCTCCTAATAAATCCCTGCTGAAAGCTCTCTATATATCTTAGAAATGCCCCCAAGGATATAGGACATTTTAGTCATTCATTTAATCATTTTTCTTTAACAAAGTTTTACTGAGGGTCCAACCTGACTCAAACACTGTACTGGGCACAGTCCATCAGTAGACCAGAAAAGTGAACTAACAGTTGCATTCTGTGTAGTCAGTGCAATTCTCTGTATTTGTGGAAGCAAATGAACAAGCTGTCCACATTGAATGGGGAAAGGGAGATCCAGGCCAGGAAAGGAAGAGTCAACCAAGTTCCAAGGCCTTAAAGTTTACATAGGAAGAACTAGTAAAAGATGGAATCTTTATGTCTTCAGCTGTTACTCCAGGTCTTAATGCATAGGTTTGCTTATGTGATTGAATGAATGCACTTGTGTATGTATGTGGGGGATGATTGTGTTTATGTGGATTCATGGGAGGAACAAAGCCGTTAGGTTACCCTAGGTCAATGTCAGTAAGTGATCTTGGGAAGGATATGATCTATAATAACTCTTTTTCTACTCTAAAGTGGTTTCTGTAAACATACCTTTGTGTTTCCTTTCCAGCTACCTATTCCTGATTGGTTTCTTAGTCTTTCCCATCACCTGTGTAACCAGTTCCTATATGAAGTTCCCTTTATTATAAACTCTCAAGGTGATTTATGTTTTAATAGTTGGATCCTGACTAACAGAATCTCCAAGGTATTTCTACAAACTTTTCATATGCTACCAGAGTTCAGCAATGTATCTTTGAAGAAGTGTAGATGAATACAATGTGTAATAACCCAGGTCTACTTTCTATCAGGCATATATGTTGTCAAAGCTTTTTTTTTTTCTTTGTGGTACACGGGCCTCTCACTGTTGTGGCCCCTCCTGGTGCGGAACACAGGCCCCGGACGCACAGGCTCAGCGGCCATGGCTCACGGGCCCAGCCGCTCCGCGGCATGTGGGATCTTCCCGGGCCAGGGCACGAACCCATGTCCCCTGCATCGGCAGGTGGACTCTCAACCACTGTGCCACCAGGGAAGCTTTGACAAAGAACCCCACACAGAACACCTGTGTGTTTATTGATTCCAGCTGTGAAGAACCCATTGAGATTCTGGCTTTCCATGTGATCTGTTGTGGACACTCATTTTGCAAACTTGATGTTGACTGATACATCAGATCAGCAAGTGTTTCAACATGACAGATAAGAACATTCCATGTCAGGTCATCAATATCCTGAATTCCAGCTGAGTAAATGTGAAAGCTCCATTGCAAGCCTGGCAGAACAGGAACACAACAGGATAAAGGCCTTGCTTCTGCTACAGTTCTGTTAAGAGGGTGAGGAATATTGATGAGCTTGACGCTGATTATGTGTAGATATTTCCTGAACACTGTGCCTGAATCCTAGTGAAACTATGGCAGCTACATATAAATACCGATACTGATACATTTTGTGGAGACCAGAGTGTCCACTTTTCTGCTGTCATGTCATCAATGATTTGATCTCATAGTTAAAAATATAGAGCTATGTCAAATGTTGACCTTTGGCCAAACTCCTTGCCAGATCCTTGAACCCTGTACTACTGAAGGTATTGACACCTGGAACCCATACAGACATTGAGTTGTATTCAAATTACTGTACCCCTTCAGTCTTGCTTTTCTCAAACTAGATACTTGTTATTACATCTTCCTCATGAACCTCAGTTTCACAGCAGATCTCTCTCTGCCTTTTGGACCCTAGCTCTGAACACCTTTTCACTTGCTCCTGGTACCCAGCCTTGCAGTACAATGTTATAATAAAAGAAAATATCTTTTTACTTTGAATAGGAGGAAACTGCACAAAAAGTGTATTACTTATGATATAAAACAGACTTTATTTACATTTCCTCTAATGTAAAACCTCCCTGTCAACATTAACTATAACCTCATTTGGTTAACTAGGTTTTAAATACAATGCCCTTATAAACATATGTATGGCAATTTTCAGCATATCATTTAAATAAACAAAGCGTTTGATATTCAAGTTTTTGTTTCATGAAATTTGTATTAATTAGTGCCGGTTCCCTTTTTAAGGGAGACTTGTCTTTTTTTTTTTTTTTTTGCGGTATGCGGGCCTCTCACTGTTGTGGCCTCTCCCGTTGCAGAGCGCAGGCTCAGCGGCCATGGTTCACGGGCCCAGCCGCTCCATGGCATGTGGGATCTTCCCAGACCGGGGCATGAACCCGTGGCCCCTGCATCGGCAGGCGGACTCTCAACCATTGTGCCACCAGGGAAGCCCCAGACTTGTCATTTTTTATTTGATATCTTTTTCTTCTCGAAGTGGAGCCTTAATATTTCTCTGGCAATTTTTTTTCTGTTCAACTGCCATTGCACAATCTAGCTGGCACAGCTCTCTGACCATGGCAATGTCCTGTGTTACACTGGGATCTTCTCCAGATGTGGAGATCATGGAGTATCCCATTTCTCATTTATTCCTAGCTTCTTATTGTTGGTCACAAGTTATTTCATATATGGACGTTGTGTTTGGTGGAGGAAAATAGGGCTTTGGTTAAAGATTGAAAGTGAAGAAGAAAAACTATCTTAGTTTTAGAGGTAACATGATGATATATATCAAAAATCCTAAATAACTTATATAATTATTAGAATTAATATGTAAATTTAGCAATATTTTATGATGGAGGGAAACATTTAAAACTATAAATTTATATGTACTCTCATAAACAATTAAATGTAGAATTATTATATTATAATACCATCTAACCCAAAAATAAATTTAACGGGATGTTCACAGTTTCTACACTGAAAGGTACAAAACATTTTTGCTGAGAAAAGCTGGGTAAAATCTAAATAAATAAATGGAAAGAGATATCACGATCACAGACCAGAAGGCTCAATATTGTTAAGATATCAGTTTTCCTGAAATTGGTTTACAGATTCATTGTATTCTGAATCAAAATTTCAAGGGGCTTTTTTAAGGAACTGACATGCCAAACCTAAATTTTATGTGGAATGTAAAGGAAACAGAAGAGATAAACAATATTTTAAAAGAAACAAAGTTGGATGAGTTTACTGCCTGATTTCAAGACTTACCATAAAGCTATAGTCAACAAAACATGGTTTTGGCATAAGGAATGACAAATGTATCAATGGGATAAATTAGAGAGGCCATAAATAGATCAACATTTACATAGTTATTTCAGTTTTATCAGAAGCACCAGAGCAATCCACATATAAAATGATTGGGATCACATTTTTATTTGAATTTCTTCTATTTGGAAAAATATTTAAAATTTAACAGTATCAAATGTTGTAAGCATATGGTGAAATAATTTCTGTAACAACCTGATGGCAGAGTGAATTAGTATAGTCAATTTGGAGAACAACTGGTATTACTGAGGAAAAAGAATAGAACTATCTGGCAAGATAGACTCTAAGCATGTGACAGTGATTTCTTCTGAAGGTGAAGAAGTGAAAGGGCACTTGTCAGCTGTGAGGGAAATGTTCCAAGGGGACTTGCTTTATCTGTTCTATACAACTGTAAAGGAGAAAGTATGCATATATTAGAATATTTAAAATGCATGTATGGTAAAGATAGACTGGAAATAAATATTAAGTTTATTCTATTGAAATATGTGTATATATTGACTGTTGGTAGTTTTCTGTATTTAGTTTAATTATTACACCACCCCCAAGACCTGCAATTGCTGCAGTCAAGCCTCAAAAAGAATGCATTCTGGGCTTCCCCAGTGTCGCAGTGGTTGAGAATCCGCCTGCCGATGCAGGCGACGGGTTCATGCCCTGGTCCGGGAAGATCCCACATGCCGCGGAGCGGCTGGGCCCGTGAGCCATGGCCGCTAAGCCTGCGCGTCCACAGCCTGTGCTCCGCAACGGGAGAGGCCACAACAGTGAGAGGCCCGCGTACTGCAAAAAAAAAAAAAAAATGCATTCCGTCTTGTTCCTAACTTCATTGGTCTTATTCCATTCCTCAGAGGCAGGAGCTTTGCCCAAGCCTCAACTCTCAATACTTGATTCTCAGGTCTCTCTCCATGTCAACATTCTAATCCTATAACAAAAATGGATTTACCTTAATCCTCTTACTATCAGGCATTCAATAACCTAGAATATCCCTCCATAGGAGTTTCTTTCGGCAAAAGGCTTGCACTAGAGCCAGCAGTTATTCAAGGACAGTCATCTTCTCTTTTTCGTTTATTTTGCACAACACCCAAAGAGTGGGGTCCTTTTATCCCTCCATGATGGCTAATGATTTATCACTTACTGTGTCGGCACAATCCTGTGATAACTAAACTCCAGTGTGTTTTATCCAAACTACATAGGATCCACAGATAGGATCAGCCCGCCTTTGATAACTGGCTATCCCTTGACTAAATACTGAGCTTTAGGCATGTGGTTGTATATTGGCTGCACTGTTGCTTCTGGTTGCTTGTTGTAAGCATTCAGGACAGCGTTTTCCTGTGGATGGGACCCAGTCTTGGGTCTCATTGACTGAAGTCTCCATCCAGCTTTATCATCTTACACATGGACCTTTCTCCTTTTTTCAAGATCAACAATTTTTACTATGCCAAATATTTGTTGAGACTTTCTTAACCTACACATTGGAATAAACTGCAATTTTCTTGCATCATTAAAAAATCTAATTAAAATATTATGTTATCCTCATAATTAGACACTTAACAAACATGGTTAGGAAAAATGGCTTTGTCCCCTCAGTCATGGTGCTACGTTACCACCTGTGTTTAGGCCTAATGCTGTCTGTATCACACCCTGCTGTGTGGCAGAATTGTCACTTTACATGTATCAGAGATTCTGTAATGATTGCAGAGACTTCTCAGCTTCTATAGCTGCAAATACTCAGTATTAGCACTTCCATTATCTTCTTTTTCAAGGTATTTTTATACATAAAACTATTTTTGCTAACAGAGACTGAATCCCTGTGCAGTACATGAGCAAAGCTGCTATCTTTCTAATGATTTTCAAAAATGCCTGCGCCTATTATTTCAGAAATAACTTTTCCCTCTGTATTCTCTGTGGCACTGTTCTAATGATTTTCTTTTCTCTAAGTTCTGCTGTGGGTTGGAAAGGTTATCCAAGAACTGGTTATATTTTAGTTGGAAAACAAAAAATTCCACTTTTAGAAATGTCAGAGTTGCCACTGTTGAATGAAATGTTATTGATTATATGATAACAGTATTTGTTACAGAATTAAACATACTTTGCTTGGCTTAAGCAGCCAACAGTTTTATAGTTTAACATGATTTGTTAAGTTTAATACGTTCTGTTAAGCAAATCATACCAATGCCTTCTACTTATTGAAATTCTAACCATCCTTTCACTTACAACTTTAAATTATACCCCTTGGAACTTTTCTTGATCCCTCTTTGGAATTAATTGATCTTTCTTCTGTATTCCCATAAAATGTTATTTTTTATTTCAATAAAAGTACTTGCTTCTGTATATATGGAACTAATAGTTTGTTGTTTATGTATTTAAAAAAAAATCTAACTCCCTCTCCCAAATATGAGCCCCAGTTATGACAGGAACTTTCATGTCATCTCTCTGAGAATGTAACACACTTAAAATAGTTGATATTCAAAATCTATTTGGAAATTCATGTTTTACATATTTAAAAGGTAAGTATAAAATAAAGTTCAGACATTTTAAGTGTACAGCTAGATTAACAAGGTGAGGACTAAAGTCATTTTTATTTTCCTCCCTTTTACCCTTTCTGCTATTATTTTCAAATATTTTAATTCTACATGAATTTAAAACCACAATGTAGCCTTCTTAATATTGTTTTTTAGCAGTATACATTTAGATTTTCACACATAGCTATATTTTCCAATAGTTTTCATTTATTCCTACATTTCCTTCCTTGCACATGGATTAATTTTGTTTTTGTCTGGAGAGCATCCATTAGTGCTCCTTTTACTATAGTTTTTCTGGTCTGGTGATAATTTATATTCTCTCATTTTTTTCAGTTGAAATTCCAGTTTTCTCTCCTATTTTTAAGGCATTTTTCACTGGGTATAGAATTCCAAGTCAGCAGTTATTTCTTTCAAAGATCTAATTTGACTTTTATATTTCTAACACTGTTTCTGTTGAAAAATCTACCATCAGTCACAAGATTATTTCATTAGAAATACTGTATGTGTGTGTGTGTTTAATCACTGCTTTTAAGGTTTTCACTTTGTTTTCAAGTTTCAAGAATTTTATTATAGTATGACTATTTTGTAGTTTTCTTTCATTTTATGCTGCTTTGGGGTCCACCAAACTTGAATCCAGGACCTGTTGTCTCTCATCAGATGTAGAGAAATCTAAGTCAGTATTTCTTCAAATATCACCTCTGTGCCTTTTGCTGCTTAGATCACAATAATATGTAAATATTTCATTGTGACAATATTTCACTTTTGCTTTTTCATATTTTTCTTTATTTCTTTGTGTTCTTCAATTTGGATATTTTTAAACTGATGGATATGACAGTTGTCTAAGTCTTCTTTTCTGTTGTTTTTAATTTGCTGCAAACCTGTCTGCTGAATATGTAATTAAGTTTTCAATACTTGTATTTTTAGAATTTCTACTTAATTCTCCCTTGAAAAGATTCAGGGGGTAATCTGTCTCTTGGTAGATTAAATAAAATTATTAATCTTCAATTTCCCATACTGTAATTTATAGAAATTATTAATCATAGTTATTTTAAGTGTCTGTCCATAACTGCAATTTCTGGAAAATCTGTGTAGCCACACTTTTTTGTGTGTTTCATTGTTTGCTCTTTATTTCTTTCCCTAGTTTTAAGTCATGGAATACCAATTGTTGGCATACTTGCTGATTTTTTATTGAATTACAGACAATGCATATGAAAAATCTGTGAAATCCCTAGATGATATTTTTCTCCAGTGAGTGTTTTCTCTGGCAGCAAGATATATTAGAGAAGATTTGATTCAGTCTTCTCCAACTTAATAATTCAGGTGACATGAGACCACCCCATTTGTTTTCTGCTTAGTTTCTTTGTCTCTCTACCAGTGTATAGGAGGCTTAAGAGCCGACACGTTATTGGGAGGAAACTGTAGACAGAAATTTTGGCTCTCTTTTCTGAGGTTTCATTTCTCCTTGGTTCTTCAATTCAAGCCTCTTTTGCCATTTCCAAAATCCAACCTCTGTCTCCCTTACCCAGTGATACTTTCAGATGTCCCACAGTGCCACTTTATACTTGATCTCTATCAGCAGATGTGGGTATTGGCAACTGTCCTGCAATTGTCACTTAGTTTGAGTGGTCCTAGGCTAAAGTGGACAATTAAACTCAAACCATTATAATAGACTACTCCTGGTACTGGTTTTATTTTATATACAGTGCAGGAGACCCAGAATACCAGGGAAGTTGCATCAAACATACCTTTTAAGGTGGATTCCAAATGAAGACTCAGGTGTGAGAGAATGAGACCTCTTGAGTAGGTAATACATGAGACACACTTTTAGGGACTTATTTTCTCTTATAATAGTTCCATGGGCAAAGCTTTATGCACCCAGCAAGGGGAAAACCTAGTTACAAGTTACACTCCACTTTTGGAAGCCCAAATGTGTGACTTCCCAGTAGTTATTTATAACTGGTTCAACTATCCCAAGTCAAGGTGCAATTTCCAATTGGAAGTCATTTTTACCATAAGCAGTTTGCCTAGTAACAAGGTGATATTCCATTTTTATCAAATTTGTAGTAAAATGTAGAAGTTTAACCAAAATTCAGTCTCCCACAGAGAAGGAGAAAGAGATCTTGAAATCCTTTATCCACATAAACTGGTGGAAAATTAGAAGCTTATTTAGGCCTTCACCTCAGTGTGCCACCCTTCTCTCTGGACGTCAAAGGTCTTGATGTCATTGGTCATGGTTGTTCTCAGTGTCTTCAAGCAGTTGGTTTATATATTTTATGCAATGGTTGGTGTTCTTATTCTACCACCTCCAGAGGTAGAAGTGAGGCAAAAAGTTAAGGTTGTATATAGTTTTCATCATTTCCTTTTTTGGCTTCAAATTGATCATGGCCCAGTGGCTGTTAGCTATTCACATTTAGTGGAATTTCTGAACATGTTTTAAATTGTAAAACAGTTTTCTATACACATTAGAAGATATTTCAATGTGAGTCATAGAGGAAAGCTTCTAAAGAGACAGAAAATTAATAGTGTTCTTCCTTACCCTCTAGAGCCCACTTTATGCAAAAAAAACCCACCTCTTATGTATATGTTCTGTTAAAACCAAATTATTAGAGTGTTCTCTATATCTGTCAAAAGATCACATCAGGAACTTAGAAAATCAATCGTTACAGTAAATTTGGTACAGTTTTTCATATATTTTTATTTATCCCCAGGAAGAGACAGATAAGCAAAAATAAAAACTAAAATAAGGGAGTAAAATGTATAAACCATTTAAAAAACAAACTTATAATATCTTAAGAACACCCAAAATCAGAGAGGTAGAAGCATCTACCATAATTCCATGCTAAAACCCATAAATTGGGAGTTGGTGGTAGTTCAAGAACAGAAGTTTGTCTTTCTTTAGTCTACATCATAGTATTGCTTAAGAATTCAACAGTGTAAACAGTTCCAGATTATTCAAATTTCTTATGGAAAAAATACTTATGTGACTTAAAATAGTTTATTTGAAAGTAACAGATTTTTACTGATTCCTACTCTCATGAGAAATGATGCTCCTATTAATTACATAGAAACTTATTAAAACGTTGGAAAATATGTATGATCCATATATAGGAAGTTTTAGTATCAAAAATATAATAAAAATGAACACATCAGTTTTCACCTTAAACAATGGAAAGAGGAATAATTAAACTGTGAATATTTTGATTTTTTATAATAAAAATGGCTTTCTTAAAGTGACTAAAATGTTATTTTTCTAGTGTGTAGTAATTATCATTTACTTGTGGTCTATATTTATTGACTTCACTACACACTCACACACACACATCTATCTATCTATCTACCTATCTCTACCATCTATCTGTCATCTGCCATTTTAAAAATTCTACTTATTCCTATGTGAGAGGCTGTAACCAAAATTGGAAAAATAAAAAGATTCTGCACATTCGAACACTGTCTTTCCTCTGGTGTTGTCACTTTTTCTCTTTATTTTATTTTTCAAGAAACTCTACCTCTTTGACCTTTATATTTTTTGGTTTCGTCTCATGATAACACTAGTCCTGTTTACTCTAGAATGTAGTTGGCATCTGCACATGCTGATTTTGACTGATAATCTGGTATAATTGTAATGTTTTACTGGGACCAGCTAAATTTCAATTTCTCTCACCATTGTTCCTTAAGAGGCCACTAAATTATCTTAATTCAGAGTTTTACTGATTCAAGTTCATTACCATAGTCATTTTCTTCTGGTTTTATTTATTTCTATTAACTCCTTAAAAATATCACTCTTGTTCTCTCTCTTTCTCTTTGACAGTCTTATACACACAAACTGTTTCTCTGCATATAAAACCAAATAAATGTAAATCACTATTAACAGCTATTAACAGTGAATGACTGAGAATGCAATAACTTCAGTGAACTCAAAATGAGATTTTAAATTGCTTCAAAAATTATTGTTATAATGTCATATGTATCATTTTAAAACTAAGCTAGTTATATCTATAAAAATGTAAATTGTATCAATATGATAATTCTTGATTCACATTAATGTCTGTGTATCATACTTTAGCAGGAAAAAACTATCTTACCATAATATTGTTTCAAATGTTTAATGTGAAGCACAAACTCAGTTATGGTGACATTATCATTATGTCCATAAGCATTTTTAAATTCCTCCAAGAAAAACAATGGTAAGCAAAAGTGGAATAATCGAATGATATGTCTCACTGTGCTTTACCTTTTTTTTTTTGCAGTACGCAGGCCTCTCACTGTTGTGGCCTCTCCCGTTGCGGAGCACAGGCTCTGGACGCTCAGGCTCAGCAGCCATGGCTCATGGGCCCAGCCGCTCTGCGGCATGTGGGATCCCCCCGGACCGGGGCACGAACCCGTGTCCCCTGCATCGGCAGGCGGACTCTCAACCACTGCGCCACCAGGGAAGTCCGAAGCAAAACATTTTAAAACAAATTGTGTTATAATGAAACAAAACAGAGGGAGAAAACAATACTTAATAGGATATATTAGAAATGTATTGAGAGAGTAAATAGATTATTCAAGAAAGAATAAAATTAATAAATGTCAGTAAACTTTATCATTTTATTTGTCCCACTAATGGATAGAAAAGCATGAGTTGGGCCTCTCACTGTTGCGGCCTCTCCCGTTCCGGAGAACAGGCTCCGTCCGGCTCAGCGGCCATGGCTCACGGGTCTAGCCGCTCCACGGCATGTGGGATCTTCCCGGACCGGGGCACGAACCCGTGTCCCCTGCATCGGCAGGCGGACTCTCAACCACTGCGCCACCAGAGAAACCCTGTGATTTAACTTTGAGAAAAGATTCCTCACATGTACAGCGAGGAATAAGATATTTTTCCTTTACTAAACAATTAATCTTCAGATTATTTCATTTCAGTGACTAAAATCCATGACATATTTGGATATTTTTTCTTATATGCATGACACTGTTTTTACTTCAAATTTAGCTCCCACATTTATCATCATAATTTCACTTCCAAATACCTAGGAATAGGAAATGCATAAGACGTTCCCATTTTATATCTTGGGAGACAAAGACATTGAACTTAATTCACTTGTCTGAGGAGAAAAAGCAGGAGTGGGTCCAATTTGCTTCTTTCCAGAATACAAAGGAACAAATTAATTTCTGGGCTTTGTTTTGTTTTAACTCTTCTTACTAGTTGAATTTCCAGCAGATGTGCATAATTGTATTTAGTAATCAATAAACTTGCCAAATAAATCAGAATGTGCAATAAAAGGATGTGCTCATATTTCAAGCATTATATTTGAAGATTTGTGAGCTCCTGTAATATATTGCCACCTATAAAGGCATTTTGCTTGGCATATTTTAAATGGAAAACAAAAGCAGCCTGGTGGTCTTATTTGAAGCTTTCAGTAGGTTTCCACATCTGAGAACCACTTACAATTCTGCCTGACCATGAAAGTAATAGCTATTAAAATAGTCAGAGTGTTTTAAGTTAGGATTGGGGCCAGCGTTGCCAGATTAAATGTAGGATGCCAAATTAAATGTTACTTTCAATTAAACAATGATTTTTAAAAAATAAATATGCCCCATTCATATATTTGGGACATACCTATACTAAAAAATATTTATACTTTATATGAGATTAAAATTTAGCTGGATACCCGATATTTTTGTCTTCTAAATCTGGCAACCCTAACTGCAGTGCACTGACATGTGTAAAGATACTATTTGTAAAAAGCCCTGTGCCTATATTTACGAAGGCCAGGCAATTTCATTCTTTATCACTAAAGTCTCCTGGAGTTAAGTTGAGAGAGAAATAAATATGACTATCTAACTATATAAGACTTAATTATATAATTCATGTATTTTAATAAGTTGAACCAAAATATCAAAATATTTTGATATGGACTCCATCAAGTTTATTTTGGGAAAACTGAAATATTAACACAAAATTTTTATTTCTTATATTTGATCCCTGTAATTTGGATTTCTTTTTATTAAACACAAACACAAATAAATACTACAAAAATGTCTGCAGTTATAAAGAATATTCAATATTTTTTTCAATTCTTTTCCTTTGGCCTCGTGGAGGCATAAAAAATTAAAATGCATAATGATAGTGAGACAAACATGAAGGCACAAATTTTTTTAAGATTAACGATGTCTCATAGTTTGGGAACATTTCATAGATGGCAGGAGAACATCATTCCTTTTTTTATTGTGGTAACATGTACATAACATAAAATTTACTATAGTAACCATTTTTAGGTGTACAAATCAGTGGTATTAAGTGTAGTTAAATTGTGCAAACATCACTACCATTCAACTCCAGAACTCTTTTCATCTTGAAAACTGAAGCTCTGTATCCATGGAACAATAACTCCCCATGACTCCCTATCCCTAGGACCTGGCAACCATCTTTTTACTTTTATTCTTTCTTTATTTTTTTAATCCTCCCATGACCCAGCCCCTGGTAACCACCATTTCTGTTACTATGAGTTTAGTGTTTTTGTGTTGTGTTTTGTTTATTAGATTCGACATATATGTGAGATCATGTAATATTTACCTTTCTGAGTCTGGCTTGTTTCACTTCAGTTTAATTCATATTGTCACAAATGGCAGAATTTTCTTCTTGTTTTAAGGGTAAATAATATTCCATTTCAGCAAGCAGCCTAAATATCCACTGACAGTTGAATGGATAAAATAGGCTCTCTCTCTCTCTCTCTCTCTCTCTCTCTCTCTCTCTCTCTCTCTCTCTCTATATATATATATATATATATATATATATGTGTGTGTGTGTGTGTGTGTGTGTGTGTATACACACACATATGTACATATACATGTATAAATATATAACCATTCTTTATTTAAGGAGGGGAAGAATAGTTGACTATAGAGAAACTCAGGTTGCACTATAAATCCTAAAAAAAGCCACATGAGTGTTTTATTTATATAATACTAAAAGTATGCTTATTTCTATTAACCAAACACTGTGAATTTTTTACATGGATTCATTTGCTGTATACTCATGAAGAAAAACATGCTCACAAATAAATATCTGCTGATTTTATAAATAAAATATAGGAATAATTAAAGAGAAAAGGTATTCACATTTTTCATATTTCTGTTTTCTTCTTTTATCATGGAACTTGGAAATAGATTTCTCACATAGAATGCTAGTTATATCCAGGCTTTGTCTGTTCATTCATTCATTTATTCTAAAATCTATATATTCACTCCTAAGTTTAAAGAAATGAAGGAAACAAATCAGATTATTTTCCATTCATTAAATGACTAATCATTTACATTCATAACTGTAATTACACCTGCATTGATTGCAGTTATAAATGTATGAAATTCTTGGTTAGAAATTCCCTTAGAATACTATAGCAATGTATAAAATCTAAAGAACACTATCACCAAAAGTTGGAAGCAAATAAGATGTCCTTCAATACTCCCTCTTGCAAGAGCACCAGAATCACAACTAACTGCTGAACAGTAATTGACAGGAAGACACTGGAAGTCACCAAAAATGATACCCTACATCCAAAGACAAAGGAGAAGCTGCAATGAGAGAGTAGTAGGGGCGCAATCACAATAAAATCAAATCCCATAACTGCTGGGTGGGTGACTCACAAACTGGAGAACAATTATACCACAGAAGACCACCCACTTCAGTGAAGGTTCTGAGCCCCATAATAGGCTTCCCAACCTGGGAGTCCAGCAATGGGAGGAGGAATTCCTAGAGAATCAGACTTTGAAGGCTAGCAGGATTTGATTGCAGAACTTCAGCAAGATTGGGGGAAACAGGGATTCCATTCTTGGAGGGCACACAAAGTAGTGTGTGCATTAGGACCCAGGGGAAGGAACAGTGACCCCACAGGAGACTGAGCCAGACCTATCTGCTATTGTTGGAGGGTCTCCTGCAGAAGCAGGGGTGGCTATGGCTCACTGCGGGGACAAGGACACTGGCAGAAGAAGTTCTGGGAAGTACTCCTTGGCATGAGCCCTCCAGGAGTCCGCCATTAACCCCACCAAAGAGCCTGTAGCCTCCAGTGATGGGTCACCTCAGGCCAAATAACCAACATAGAGGGAACTCAGCCCCACCCATCAGTAGACATGCAGATTAAAATTTTACTGAGCTCTGCCCAGCAGAGCAACACCTGGCTCTACCCACCACCAGTCCCTCCCATCAGGAAGCTTGCACAAGCCTCTTAGATAGCCTCGTCCACCAGAGGGCAGAGAGCAGAAGCAGGAAGAACTACAATCCTCAAGCCTGTGGAATGAAAACCACATTCACAGAAAGATAAACAACATGAAAAGGCAGAGGGCTATGTACCAGATGAAGGAACAAGATAAAACCCCAGAAAAACAATTAAATGAAATGAAGATAGGCAATCTTCTAGAAAAATAACTCAGAATAATGATAGTGAAGATGATCCAGGACCTCAGAAAGAGAATGGAGGCAAAGATCAGGAAGATGCAAGAAATGTTTCACAAAGACCTAGAAGAATTAAAGAACAAACAAACAGAGATGAACAGTGCAATAAGTGAAATGAAAAATACACTAGAAGGAATCAATAGCAGAATAACTAAGTCCAGGACCAGATGGCTTCACAGGTTAATTCTATCAAACACTTAGAGAAGAGCTAACACCCATCCTTCTCAAATTCTTCCAAAAAATTGCACAGGGGGGAACATTCCCAAACTCATTCTATGAGGCCACCATCACCCTGATACCAAAACCAGACAAAGCTACTACAAAAAAAGAAAATTACAGACCAATATCACTGATGAATATAGATGCAAAAATCCTCAACAGAATACTAGCAAACATAATCCAACAACACATTAAAAGGATCATACACCATGATCAACTGAAATTTATCCTAGGCATGCAACGATTCTTCAATATACACAAATCAATCAATGTGATACACCATATTAATGAATTGAAGAATAAAAACCATAAGATCATTTCAGTAGATGCAGAAAAAGCTTTTGACAAAATTCAACACCGATTTATTATAAAAACTCTTCAGAAAGTGGGCATAGAGGCAACCTACATCAACATAATAAAGGCCATATACGACAAACATCATTCTCAATGGTGAAAAACTGAAAGCATTTCTTCTAAGATCAGGAATAAGACAGGATGTCCACTCTCGCCACTACTATTCAACATAGTTTTGGAAATCCTAGCCACGGCAATCAGAGGAGAAAAAGAAATAAAAGGAATACAAATTGGAAAAGAAGAAGTAAAACTGTCACTGTTTGCAGATGACATGATACTATACATAGAGAATCCTAAAGATGCTACCAGAAAACTACTAGAGCTAATCAATGAATTTGGTAGAGTACCAGGATACAATATCAACACACAAAAACCTCTTGCATTCTTACACACTAACAACGAAAGATCAGAAAGAGAAGTTAAGGAAACAATCCCGTTCAGCATTGCAACAAAAAGAATAAAATACCTAGGAATAAACCTACCTAAGGAGGTGAGACCTGTACTCAGAAAACTCTAAGACACTGATGAAAGAAATCAAAGATGACACAAACAGATGGAGACATATACCATGTTCTTGGATGGGAAGAATCAATATTGTGAAAATGATTATCCTACCCAAAGCAATCTACAGATTCAATGCAATCCGTATCAAATTACCAATTGCATTTTTTCAGAACTAGAACAGAAAGTCCTAAAATTTGTATGGAGACACAAGAAACCCTGAATAGCCAAAGCAGTCTTGAGGGAAAAAAAAAACAGAGCTGGAGGAATCAGACTCCCTGAGTTCAGACTATACTACAAAGTTACAGTAATCAAGACAATATGGTACTGGCACAAAAACAGAAATATAGATCAATGTAACAGGATAGATAGCCCAAAGATAAACCTACATGTCTATGGTCAACTAATCCATGACAAAGGAGACAAGGATATACAATGGAGAAAAGACAGTCTCTTCAATAGTGGTTCTGGGAAAACTGGACAGCTACATGTAAGAGAATGAAATTAGAACATTCCCTAACACCAAACACAAAAATAAACTCAAATTGGATTAAAGACCTAAATGTAAGACTGGATGCTATAAAACTCTTAGAGGAAAACATAGGAAGAACACTGTCTGACATAAATCACAGCAAGATCTTTTTTGACCCACCTCCTAGAGTAATGGAAATAAAAAAAATAAATTAAAAAATGGGACCTAATGAAACTTAAAAGCTTTTGCACAGCAAAGCAAACTATAAACAAGAGGAAAAGACAACCCTCAGAATGGGATAAAATATTTGCAAACGAATCAACGGACAAAGGATTAATCTCCAAAATATATTAACAGCTTATTCAGCTCAATATTGAAAAAGCAAACCACCCAATTAAAAAAAATGGGCAGAAGAACCAAAATAGACATTTCTCCAAAGAAGATATACAGATGGCCGAGAGGCACATGAAAAGCTGCTCCACCTCACTAATTATTAGAGAAATGAAAATCAAAACTACAGTGAGGTGTCACCTCATACCAGTCAGAATGGCTATCACAAAAAAAATCTACAAACACTAAATTCTGGAGAAGGAGTGGGGAAAAGGGAACCCTCTTGCACTGTTGGTGGGAATGTAAATTGATACAGCCACTATGGAGAACAGTATGGAGGTTCCTTAAAAAACTAAAAATAGAACTACCATATGACCCAGCAATCCCACTACTGGGCATATACCCAGAGAAAACCATAATTCAAAAAGACACATGCACCCCAATATTAATTCCAGCAATATTTACAATAGCCAGGTCATGGAAGCAACCTAAATGCCCATCGACAGACAAATGGATAAAGACTATCTGGTACTTATATACAATGGAATATTACTCAGCCATAAAAGGAATGAAATTGGGTCATTTGTAGAGACATGGATGGACCTACAGACTGTCATACACAGTGAAGTAAGTCAGAAAGAGAAAAACAAATATAGTATATTAATGCATATAGGTGGAATCTAGAAAAATGGTGCAGATCAACTGGTTTACAAGGAAGAAATAGAGACACAGATGTAGAAAACAAACATATGGACACCAGGAGGGGAAAGCGGGAGTGGGGTGGTGGTGGTGAGATGATTTGGGAGACTGGGATTGACATATACACACTAATATGTATAAAATAGATAAGTAATAAGAACTTGCTCTATAAAAAAAAACAAAATTCAAAAAAAAATCTAAAGAACAAAGGAGAAAATAGGAGTTTATGAATCTTTATGGATTAAATATCTAAATTTCCTTCTCTGAATTCACCACCTAATATTATAGTAAAAATGTATGTGTTTACATTTAGGAGCTGTTTTTTTGGTAAACACCTATATGTATAGGGTATTTAATTTTTGTGGTCTCATTTTTTTCTCAATTTTAATGTTTTATATCTATATGTATGTATATGTATATATGTGTGTGTATGTGTGAGCAGTGTGTGTATGTCTGTATGTCTGTATATAAGATATATGTGTGTGTGTGTGTGTACAAGCTTTAGAAACTGTTAATTATACCTGCAAGATTATTCATATCTATTATCTATCTAGTTATCTAGTTGAATGTTCTGGATAGTGCCCAATTCAGGCTTCCAGGCCTTATATGCTCTGATGATATGATGAGTATACTGTCAAGGTATTTCTAAATGTCTTGCTTACTTTTGTCCCAGTATAATTTGTGGGCATGAAATATATATTGCTAAGCTTTTCAACATAATAGATATAGAAAAATTCCATTAGGCACTTTATAACACTGAATAAATTTATTAGATGTTACATAAAATCTGTTCTGTTTTGTCTCGTGTTTGTTTTACTGAAACCAATATAAGATCTATTATCTTATGTATAAGAAATATCAGTATGGCCCTATCCTGTGATTTGTATCTATAAAGCCAAGCACTTACTGCATTAATATTCAAGTCTGGTATAAGTTTTAGTGAAGTTTTCAATCCATATCATTATTTTGTCATACCTATACTCTTGAAATGGACTTGACAGATAAGGCTAAGAAAGACAAAAGAATAGATTTGTTTACGTAGAGATTATTTTAAGCCTTTGGAAGCAGCAGAAAAATCTCAGGGGAAGGAAATAAGAAGCAGAGAGACAATCTGTGTGTCTCTCATCTTCTAGTAGTTCCTAGAGCTTACATGTAAGAAGATTAGGAAGCAAAACAGAATTACAATTGAAAACCTTTCTAATGAAAACAAATTTACCATGTCTGATTGTTTATATTTTTCATCACTTTTTGACAACAGCCTAATATTGAGAGATGATTCAATACAACAGAATTATTTCCTATATAAACAATTTGTTTGGGACAGTTCGGGTACTGAAACACAACTGACATTTGCATCACTGTTTTAAATGACTATTTTAGTGCTCAGACCTAATTTTAAAAAGAAAGGAAAATAAATAAAACATTGTTTCTACTAAACGGAGACTATTGTTAGATACTTAGTTTTCTATGAGTATTTGACATAAAAATACACATTGCCTAAGCTTATATATGTTAAGCATCAAGGACTAGTTTTTTCTGTATACTTACATTACAGGCTGCACAATAATATGTTTTCCAAAATATTGCTTATTTCCATTTCATAGGACAAATAAGTATGTGGGCAATCAATAAGGGTATAAATAGTGAATGCAAATGTCTATTACTCTTAGGTGGAGTGGGGACTCAGAGATATAACTATTTAATTTGTTGTGCTAAATTCCATTGTCAATTTAGTAAATCCGAGAATCTCCTTTCCTGTATTATGCTAGAGTAAAGATGGCCAGAAAATAATTTGTATGTGATTTGGAAGGTAAACTAAAATAGTGACCTTAAATCTCTGTTGCGGTCAGATGGCAATGACAGGTAGGGGGATGGGCTCTAGCCTGTCCTTTTGCTTTTCTGCTCCACGTCCAGCTTTTCTTCTGGTTGTAGGTCATCTCTGCTGTACAACAGCAGCCCCACGTCCATCGGCAGACTGCACAGAAGCGACATATTCCCATTCAAGACTGCACAAGCTCCCGTTTTGCAGTCTGACTTTGACAGCTCTGTGTAGTTGGCTTCCATCATGTCCCAGTCTTTTCACCCCAGCCGGTGCTTCAGAAGGACTAGTTGACGACTTGTCAGTTTCCCTAACTCTGTGCCCTCCTCTCCCCCTCCCCAACTCTTTTAGGCCTTCACTTCCTGAGCTCTTCCTATATTTGCATAAGGCCACATCTCTGTAATACTTTTCCCCATAACATTCAAGTGTTTATGTTTCCCTGACTAAAAACATAGTTGATACATTAATGTTTGGTGGTTCAGTTCTGTTGCAGTGTCAAGACTGGCACAATTAGTAACAAGGCAACATTGATTGAGAGCAAAATTCAATGATCCTTTATAAAAGATAACATTAGGAGAAGTCAATGAGGTTTTGAATAGTCATGGAAGGCTGAAAGAAGAAAGTGGTATTTTATTGAAATACCACTTTCTACTTTCAGCCTTCCATGACTATTCATGGGTATTTAACAGTAGAGAGTAGAGGGAGAGTAGAGGGAAAGAGTCAAAATAGGGCATTATTACATATATACAGATACAGAGTCAGGGAATTAGAAGACTTGGTGTGCTGTGCACAGGGCACATAGGGATGGGAAAGAACAGGAACCTGGTTAAATAGGTGCCTGACTTTAAATAATATTGTAGCATAGTTAAGAGTGTGGTCATTGGAGTTGGATCTAAGGAGAGTCCCAACACTGCTTGTTATCTCAGGAAAGTTACTTAAATCTTCATAAAGAATTTCTCCTCTATAAAATGGGAGAACCATAATGTTTTCTTCATGTGATTTTTGGAAGATTAAATAACATAATATTTTCAAAGAATTTAGCACAGTGTCCAGGCTATGACTAGTGGTTGTTGTAATATTATTATTGTCATACATTATGCATTCTTTTCATCATAGGACTGAATTTGAGATAGTAAGCAATTCTGAGTTCTTGTATCTAATATTTTGAACTCGGATCACACATTCAAACTAATGTTTAAAATTTTAAATTCAGTAAACAATTTATTAAACACTAAATACCATCCCAATAATAAAATATCTACCTGAATTGAATTTCCTTTTAATAGAGAATGTAAACACAGCTACACTTTAACAGTATCATTGGTTTAAGGTGAAGCAAGTCTCATAAACTTTTTAAATCGACATATACTTTATTTTTTTTTTAATTTGACAAGCACATGTGATACATAGAAACAGAGCCACATAGGTGTTTATTTACCCAGTCTCCTATATTTTCACTCATTTTTTCCCCCTTCTTGACATCAACTTCTCAGCAAGATGGTTGCAGTAGCTATGGGGCCTGTATATACTCAGTACAATGCAACAATCTCAATATACAGATTCATATCCATAGGCAGAAATTTGGAAGTAACTACTGTGTCATAGCATGTGAAACATTCTTTTACAACACAGTGATACACATCAATCTCTTTTTAAATAGCCAACAATAACCACTAAAAACAGTATGCAAGGGCTTCCCTGGTGGCGCAGTGGTTGAGAGTCCGCCTGCCGATGAAGGCAACACGGGTTCGTGCCCCGGTCCGGAAAGATCCCACATGCCGTGGAGCGGCTGGGCCCGTGAGCCATGGCCGCTGAGCCTGAGCGTGCGGAGCCTGTGCCGCAGCGGGAGAGGCCACAACAGTGAGAGGCCCGCATACCGCAAAAAAACAAAAAACAAAAAACCCAAAAAACCCCAGTATGCAGTCATTCTCTGAAATTCTCCTTGGACACAAAAGTGCCTTGGTTTCTTCTAACTTAACATCCTCATTACATTCTAGTACTATAGGTTGTGCACCAACATAATTTATTTTTTGATTTTTAAATCAGGTAACCAAGGTCTAATTTACTAATGATCCTGGAATGCCTTCTTTATTTCTGGTTTGGGGCTATTTGCATGACAGTCATTTAGCAAATTAATGTAGATGAAAGCAATAATTTTACAGATGTGTGTTGTAAGCATGCTGTCATCCCATACTTACTATGCTAATCTATTGACATCTACTCATTAGAGATGAGCTCCACTTATTTGTGACATTAATATTTTATAACCTGGAGTGTTTTGAAGTAGGCCGAAAGTCAAATTTTTAACCATCCCACTCAGAATGTATTTTTAAAGGGTAAATGCATTTTATTCTTGATTTCTTTAAAACTATTTCTCCCCAAGCCAACATTACACAATCTTCAATTAACTCTTTGCACACTGCCTGATACAGACCAGGTGTTTATGTTAATTTTGTGTTTCAAGTGGCAGAAATCTGACTAGCATCAGAAAATGGGCCCTCAACTGACTGACAAAATCCTCAAAGTGTTCAGCAGTCAAACCAGGTAAAGGACAGATATGTAGTGGGATCCAGAATGGACTATGATAAAGATTGAATGTCACCAGGATCTCTCTGTCCCTGGCTGGGATTTCTCTAAGTCAGGTTTTGTTTTTCTCCCTGGGGTTTTGATGTTGCTATAGTTGTCAAGGGATTTATCACTCTTAGGAAGTGACTCTTTAGTCCAGGCTAGATCAAATGCAAACCCCTGGACCAATCAAACGGGACAGGGAGCAAGATGATATAAAATCTGGAGTTCCCACTGAAGCACTGAGAATGCAGTGAGGGTGCAAGTGGGCACACTTCCCTGAAAGGCTGTGCTGCCAGAAAATGCACAGAACTCACCAAATGTGAGAGACTACTTGTATGGAGAAGGTTTTCATTTTCATGTATGATGCTTGAGATATAAATGTGTCAGAATGTTGTATAGTTTCAAAATGAATTTTCTGATTTTAAAACTAATACATGATAAATATTATTAAATGTACTGTCTGTGCATTTTCTGTCAGGCATTATCATATATATTCCAAATTCCATTTATATTCCAAATACACACATATGTATTCATAGACTAATATAAATTAGTTAGAGAATAAATGTGTTTTAACCAGTACCCTTTCAGTGCTTTAAATAAGGTATTTAAATTTATGGATTTGCTTAAAATATGAAATATATTTACATTTAATTAATTGGATTTACCTTTACATTGTTAAGTTTACTCACATTGAGTCTGGCTCGTTAAGGACTATGTAGATCGACATGGGGGAAGGTGGTGAAGATGATGAATTTAGAAATCAGGCAAATTGATATGAATAAAAATTTAATTCTTAGGTTAGGCAAAAAAAAATCCCTACATTGAGCCTTTTGACTATCTATCATCTTTTACTTAACATTTGTTTATTTCTTTCTTTTCCAACAGCTATTGTGTACAAATTCCTAGAGTAACACAAAACTATGATAACTGGTCTCTCCACTCTCTTTTTTTCTGACTGAATTTCCTGAAACTCCTGTTTGCGTGTTACCTTATCTCAACCCTGGAACCTTTAGCAGTTCTATAAGTTAAAACCCAGAACTCAATTAGCTTGACTTTATATAACCTGTACAAACTTATTTATCTTCTATATCCTCTATTACTCATTACCTATCCACAATTTCAGGCCAAAAAAAACCCTGTTTTTCTCCAACTGCACAGCGCACATTATTGATTTTATAGATGCAGTAATGCCCAGTGGTTACAATTCTGGGTATTGTTTTAGTCCAGAGTTCGTCTGGCTTGGGCACTTATTAACTATGAAAATGTTGACAAATTTTTTGACCTCTCTATATACCTATCCCTCCCTTATCTGTAATAAAAATGGAAATAATAAAAGCATCTTGGGCTTCCCTGGTGGCACAGTGGTTGAGAGTCCGCCTGCCGATGCAGGGGACACGGGTTCGTGCCCCGGTCCGGGAAGATCCCACATGCCGCGCAGCGGCTGGGCCCGTGAGCCATGGCTGCTGAGCCTGCACGTCTGGAGCCTGTGCTCCACAGCGGGAAAGGCCACAACAGTGAGAGGCCCGCGTACCGCAAAAAAAAAAAAAAGCATCTACTTAATGAGGTTGGGAAGATTAAATAGAAGAATCAGACAAAATGCTGAGCACAGCTCTACCTCCTCCTCCTTCTCTTTCCCCTTCTGCTTTTTCTATTTTTTTTACCATTATATGTCTGCTGACCTCTTCTGGGGAAAACCATGCAGTAGAATGAATTAGAACCTCTCTGAATTTATCATAAGAAATCTTAATTTGATGCTCAACACTCCATTACCTTTTCCTGTTATTTTTGATACAGTCACTACACCTTCCCTGAAATAGCAATTACACATTTTCTCCTCTCCTCTTAAAAATACCTACCTGCATTCCTTCTGATTCTTTCACTCTTAGTGATTGACCTTGTTTTTATAACACACTGAAGAAACAGAACTTTCAAAATATCATGTCCCCATATCTTCAAACAAGCAAGCAAACAAAAGCCATCTTTACCTGTTTAAATGGAGAAAATGTCTCTCTTCCCATCAATGCCTCACCTGTTCTCTGGATCCCACTCAACAGCCCCAAATTCAAAGGGAATGCAATGTGCTGTCTTCTTCTCATCAGCATAGGAGGTTGTCCTACTTCTTCTTGTTTAATAAAAGTGAAAAACATAAATTACCATAAATAAGTCTTATGTATTCTAAGTTCCCTAGTAATATCACCTTAATTTTCCCTTTCAGAACAATACTAGAAATATTTCTTCACAATTCTTGCACACATTAATACTTTTTAAGCTTCTCCTCAAACCACTGTGATCTGGCTTCTGCCTACACTGTCTACTGAAATGGTTCTTATTAGGTTGGTTAATAATGACTGCATTTCTACATTGTGTAGGTAGTGATCGTCCTTATCTTATTGTCAGTAGCAATCAACATGAATGATTACTTCCTCCTTGAAACTGCTTTCTGTAATATCATACTTTCCTAGGTTTCTCCTCCCTCTTTCATCCCAACTCAGTCTTCATTTTGAACATTTCTAAAACATTTCAAAGATTTTGCCCTTTAGAGATATAACCTACTTTGTTTGTTAGCAGATACTTATGATTGTAAGTAAGATAACATGCTGATGATAGTTTTATACCAAACTTATTTCCATACCCCTACACACAACTGATAATTAACATATTTTAATAATAATCGGTATGTGTGGAAAGAAGAAAGTACTAAAGGTTAAAATTGCTAAAAACATATAGGAATAAATATATTTTAAGGACCCCATAATAGAAAGGCTGGAAGTTATTTTACTTATGGAAAAGTTAAATGCTTATTTATTTGGATGAAAAGTAGCCCTGTATTTACATTATAATGGGATGTTTGAAGGTGGGTCTCTATGTTCCATACTTTTGGAGTTGTTATAAGTTACTATCATCATTTTTTCAATATTGTATTTTAAGAGTAAAGTGAAAGAAATATCCTGTACCATCAAACTATATATATATTTAAAAACTTTATACAATTAAAAAGTGCATAAAATCAATCCTTGCTGGTTCTTTGAAAATTTTAATTCCTTTGTATTAAAATTATGTTGCATCTAATCATTCAGAGAAGTATATTTTAATGCATACCTAATTATTTAAATTTAATGTGTATGAAATGAGAATTTAAAGCCATACTCATAGTGGCCATTAGATTCCATATCTCTCAATATTTAAAAAAATTTTATGTGTCTGTTAACAAAAACAACCTATTTGTAGTACTACTCTTTAACTAGCTTCAAATTTTTCAATTAATAATACCTTGTGTTAAGGTAGAGACTGGTTAGCCAGAGGATATTTCTCAGTCCCTGCTCCACTTTCTGTTAAAGTTCTCTCCTGTGTTCAGCTCTGAACTCCTGATGTGGTATTTCACTTTTACTTATTGCTCTTTGCTTGTTAGCCCGGGTGAGAGTGAGGGTACAGTGGAGTCCTATGTTGTTCTGGTTAAGCCTCAGTCTTGGGTGAGTACTGTATCCTTGGGTCTTGGACATTTGTCCTTCTCCACGCTCTTGCTCTTAACACAGCTGTAGTTTTGGGTCCAGCACATATTTCTACCTTTTTTTTTCCTGTTCCTTTTCTATAACTACCTTTGTTGTTTACTATCACCCTAGGGTGACCGTTTATGTAGCCATACCCCCCCTCTTCCATATTTTTAGCCTTTTGCTCAATAGGATAAATATGGGAGAAGGATCTTTGTGGGGCTTTACGCCTTTCTCACAGTGAGTACTAGTCCCATCCCCCAGGACAGCACCAAAGTGATGCTTGCTCAGGATTTTCAAAAATCTTTTTTGTGAGCTTAAGAGGTCCCCGGAGAAGCATCTTCAAATGACTTCATACCACCACCATCACCAATATTTGAACCCACCAAAGAGTTCCAAACTCTTTCACCAGCCCACACCCAGCCTCCACTAATTCATTAATAATTCTAGCTCAGTTATTCTTATCAGTGTTTGGGACATCTAGAAAGCAAAAGCTTTCTTCCTGTTTTTCTTTACAGGACCTTCTGAAACAATATTATTAGGGGTGGCAACAGTATTATTGTCAGTAACTGTGTTGGTGATGGCAGCAGATTTTCATGGAAGTATTAGCAACAGTTAAATTCCTGATAGTAACTTTGGAAATAGCAACAAAGTTGTAATGATTTTACATATTATTATAACTAAGATATAATTGACATATAAATTATATTAGTTTCAGGTATATGATATGATGATTCGATATATGTGAGTATTGTAAAATGATCATCACAATATGTCTAATTAACATTCATCACCACACATGGTTACACATTTTTTTCCTTGTGATGAGAACTTTCAAAATTTACTCTTTTAGCAACTTTCAAATATACAGTACAGCATTATTAACTATAGTCATCATACTGTATGTACATTACATGCCTAGGATTTACTTATTTTATGTCTGGAAGTTTGTACCTTTTGACCACCTTCACCCATTTAACCCATCCACCACTCCTGTTGTTTTTTATTTTATTTTTGTTTTTTCCCCTCTTTTCTTGGGAGAAAAAGGTGCTTGATCATTCCCTAAAGTCAGCTGAAGGAATAAGTTCCAAAGAAGGTCACTAGTAGACATTGTGGATGGTGCCACAAATAGCTGACTGGCTTTCAGTTTCCCATTCTCAGGTTGCTTTTCTGCATTGGAGTAGCTTGCCAGTATCTGATTCTGTCTAAATAAATAAGAAAAATAGAATAGGAAGGAAATTTTAGAGAGCTGAGAGTGGGAGGGAGAGAGGAGTTGAAGCAGACAGCATTAATTTTATTTGGAAGGCAAAAATGTGTGAGTGTCCTCTGGGACAAGTAAATAACTTGTCAAGTAAATAACTAAGAGAGCTGATCACATAGCAAAATAACCCCAAGGAAAGTGTTTATGCAGCACACTGTCTCTGCCTCATCTCATCTCCAGAGATTAGCTGTATAGGATGACCAATACTTCTCAGTTTTCCCAAGAATGAGGGCTTTGCCGGGTTGTGAGACTTGCAGTGCTAAAACCAAGAAAGCCCCCAGCAAAGCAGGCTGAGTGGGCTGTGTTAACAGCTAATCAGTTTATAGCCAGAGAAGCCGTGACCAACAGAGGGAAAACTGAAGTCAGTAAAAAGAAATCTGGGGCTTCCCTGGTGGTGCAGTGGTTGAGAGTCCGCCTGTCGATGCAGGGGACAGGGGGTCGTGCCCCGGTCCAGAAAGATCCCACATGCCGCAGAGTGGCTGGGCCCGTGAGCCATGGCCGCTGGGCCTGTGCGTCCGGAGCCTGTGCTCCGCAACGGGAGAGGCCACAACAGTGAGAGGCCCGCATACCGCAAAAAAAAAAAAAAAAAAAAAAGATAAAAGAAATCTGTAGGGAGGAAAAAGAAGGTCATAACTTGATTTCTACTTCGAATTCACTGACTGAACAGAATTTATGGATGAAAAACCTTGGAATCAGATATAAGATTAAGTATTTAAACTAGTCTGGAATGTTGAATATACTTAAGTAACAGAAAGTTGTAGAATGTGCCCAAATGATAAAAGAATAGCAAAGAGGGATTTGAGAGACCATGTTATAGGCAGTAACTGCTAATTTGCAACTAATTATTAAATGAGTTAACCATCATTAAATGGTTATCTTTGATTTAAAATCCATTTATTTTTACTTTAAAATATTTTTAAGATGAATCTGCCATGGGCTCAGAACCCTAAATTCAAAATTAATAAATATTGGTATATTTAATCAGTTAAACCAACTTAAATAATTGGAAAGTTTTTCTGTAGGAAATAATCTTAATTCAATTTCTAATTCCCTATAACAAATGGTACTGCAGGACTTCAGTAACTTGGAATTCTCAAGATTCATCAGTATATATGTACATATTATATTTGTGATAATAAAAACCATCATCTTTTAGCTCATTTATTCCACATGTGTATTCAGGACATCCATCTTCCTTCAGTGACCATGAACAATATTTCTGAGATTTTCAGAAGTCATACTTGTGTTTACAAATAAGTCACAGTCATCTTCTTCCGCTATATTGCCTGGGCATATTCCTGATACAAATTTCTGTTGAAAACATGCACTTTTCTTTCAAGCTGCATGATGCCTTCAGTTCTTGGTTAATGCTCCTCTGGTGCTCTTAGAGAGGAAAGCTGTTTTCCTGCTAAGGGAGATTTGTCTAAGGGTTATCACAGACTCAAAATCTGTGAATTCTGGATATGCCAAATGCCACTCATTTCTATTTTGTCCCCACTTCACCTGATCCCAGCTATATTCTAAAATAAACCTGGAAGAAAATCTCTTAAATATGCATCACATATTGTCATCTGGACCAGGGAGCACCATTGTTTGTACCTTACATGCCATATGTTCCTGACAGATTTTTCTGGATAAAACACAGAGTTATTTCTTTAGTCTTCCTTTTTCTGCACTCGTTTCCTAACTAAGGAGCCAGTATGAGGATCACATTTCATAGTATTCTTTCAATTTCCAGTTCTCTCACATTCTTGCTCCTGTGAGTTTCTGCACAAATTTTACTTTCTTCCAAAAAGTCTAAAAGTTTCTGGTACTGAGCCTTTTGGCTCTCAGGAGAGATTCAGCCAAGACCCTAGTTTGTGTAGGGTATTATTGTTTACTGAGTTGGAACATTGAGGGAGGAGGAGGATTGAAGTGAGAAAGGAATCAAAAGTGAGTATTACAGACACTAAGTCTGTCATCAAATGAATATCCAAGTGGAAATGTTAAGAAGGTATTGGTTATACTATGCTATATCTTCAGGTCAAGGTTGAGGTTAGATTTCAAAGTCATTGGGTTGGCTGCTATCATTCGGGAATTATTTGGATGCCTTGCTGTATCTCTAACAGTGAGAGTTGGAGTACATGAAAAAGATTGAATAAAGTAGTCTGAGAAGGAGCTGTAAACTAAGCCAGAGCAAAGGGAGCCAATTCAGAATAGATTATTGGGAACAGTGATGACTCAGATTTGATTTGCTGTTGCTTTCATATCAGTTTACTCTTAAACCAGCAAACACTCAGTGTAAAAGAAATATAAAATAAGGATGTAGATTTGTGGATGCAGAATCTTATCAGTGATGCTCCAATTCCTCATAATGGCACATGTGTATTCAGACAGGCAGGGCACAGTTCACAGGAAATGAGAAATGTCCCAGGTTAGAGGAGGTAAGGAACCAGAAGCTCTGGATTTTATAGCATTTTATAGCATGAGAAAGAGAATCATATTGGTGCCTAAGAATGTAACTCGTAATAAGAAAGGGAGATACTCAGAGTCTCACAGTTACACATTTTTATATTTCTGTAATCTTTTTCACACCAAGCTATTGAAGTTTCTTCAAGGCATGCTATTAGTGGCCACTGCCAAGAAGAAAATTCAGGAATATATGATATTCTAGAAACCAAGAAGAATAGAAGAATATTTTCAAGAAAAAAGTATGATTGAATCTCCCAAGGAATATGGGGATATACATCTGACCATTTGAGTTGACAAAGTGGAGGAAAATATTAGGAATCTTCTGAATTCACAGTATTTTTATCACTTGATAGAAAAATATTTTCATTAAGAAACTAGCATTAAACTGATGTCACAGACTTGCATGCATGTATGTGCACACACAGTTTAAAACTCTGTTGGGATGAATTAACTTGTGAAATAAACTAGGTGGAAAATGGCAAAGATGAAGTAATTTGGATACAGTTATAATTTCTAAAATTATTGAAAACAGTTAATTGTTAATTTGTTAAATGATCAGTTTGATGTAATTTTTTAGCCATCAATTATCAAACATAAAACCAATATAAGGATATGGAATATAAAATAGTAAATTCAAAAAACTTCGTCTTGGAAATAAAATACATATTTTCATATAAAAAGGTATAAGCAGTAAATATAATAGTTGATATTTAGTTGAAACTAATACAAAAATAACATAACAAATTTCTCTATAGTACTGGCCCTAGCAACAGATTGATCAACCCATAACTGAGCCATTAATTATGATACATTTGTGGCAGAATAAAATGAACATTTTAATCACTTATCTGTAATTTGTTTTAATGAGTCAAACAAATATTTTAATTAAACAAACTTAAGTAACATGATGAAACGGAACTCAATAAAAGTTAATTACAAAAATAATGTGATAAAATTAAAGTGCTTGTATTAAATTTAAAAATGTCCAAAGGAGATACATGGCTTTGTAGTTACAAAGTAAAATTGATGTTGTAATGGCATTATGACCTTTTTAACAACCATAGGGCTTTAAAGAAAAACGATTAAACTCTTATAAAAGCCAGATGAATAACAAATATATAAGATGCTCTTTAAATTCTAGTTAAGTAGTTACACACATCTCTTATACAAGTGTAAGAGATTTGTACAAATTTATGATCAAATTTTCAAAGAAGTTAGGCATTTCCATCAGGTTTTTCACTGATGTATCCCAGGTGTCTAGAACAGTTATTGGCACATAATAGTGGTGCTTAATAAACATGTAGAATTTAAAAAATATGTTTCAGACAATAAATATAAAATGAAATAAACTTCTAAATTTTCTAATAATGCTTAATGAATTTTCTATGTATCATTTAGCTTGTTGGTCTGCATGTTTAGAATTTTAGACTAAATCATACTAAATAAAAGTGTTATTAAGAATATTGTTCCAAAAATTAAATATATTCAATTTATTGCCTTTAAGTCTTTGAAGGTTTATAATTCAGTGAAATTTCAGCAATCGAATAAACTGCCCCCAAAAGGAAGAATGCAATTTCGGGAAAAATAATCTTCAATGAAATATTTAAAAATTAGTCATAGATATCTATGTTTTAGTGACATATCACTATAAATATATTAAATATATTTTTCTTTGAGTTTATGTTGAAGAAAGAGTCAATATTGTATGATACTGCAGAAACCAGTCAACCTTTGAGAGGAAGAACCTGGACAAAATATTTTTGTGTGTCTTCTTTTTTTTTTTTTTTTTTTTTGTGGTACACGGGCCTCTCACTGTTGTGGCCTCTCCCGTTGCGGAGCACATGCTCCGGACGCGCAGGCTCAGCGGCCATGGCTCACGGGCCCAGCCACTCTGCGGCACGTGGGATCCTCCCGGAACGGGGCACGAACCCGCGTCCCCTGCATCGGCAGGCGGACTCCCAACCACTGCGCCACCAGGGAAGCCCTGTGTGTCTTCTTTATGTATTTATTTACTACTGTTTAAAATGTTTGCTATGTAAGAGTCATATAGATAGAATCTCCCTGTAACACTAGTTTGTAAGAGTCAGGCGTCTTCTCCAGTAATACTCAGTGGTTAACATTACTTCTCAAGGAAAATGTTTGCAACTTGTATTCGAAATAAAATTAAGAACTGTGTTACTATAAGTTCTATTGTATGGCACACAAAATACATTCATTTGAGGTTGCTTTTTATTTTGAAAATTGTGAATGTATTTAAATACATATTTAATATATGTTAAATATGTATTTAAATATGAACAAGTATATCTGTATTATATGCATTACACATTTTATATTTATATTACATATTACTGTATATTTATATTTTTAATGATTAGTTTGTGCTGCTACAGCACTTCATTTTAAAATAAACAACATTGCATAGTAAAAATATATTAAACACAAAGTTAGTATCATAGGTATCTGAAAGGGTATCCTCTCAGAGTCCACAATCCTAACAAAATGTGAAACCTCAGTGATGTCTTCTCAGGAAGACATCAGTGAAGGCAATTTCAATAATTATATGATCATATTTATTTTCCAAGTGTTCTATAATACATTTGTATTACTCCCTTTGCCTGAAAAATTCTTATTTAAAATTGAAATTTCAAACTGAAAACTGAAATTTATGGCTGTGCTAGGAAGTTCTACTTTATGGTTAACTGTTTTTACAAGAGATATTTTCTTATTCACATAATTCACACATTTAAATTCCTTTGAAAAACAATACTTTCTTTTATATCTCGGGAGGTTAAATAAAAATTTAGGTACAATGGCTATCTACTTCGCACATGAGTGTACTCGGAAAAAAGAGAAATGTTATTAGGGCTACTAATATGTTATTAGGGCTATCAATATGTTATTAGGGCTATCATATTAATGTCACATCAATAACTGTATTAATTACTTTAATTCATATATTGCACCACCATATATAAAATGTGTTGTCACCAGAAATTAAAACAGTAACTCTATAGATGTTCATTATGATGTTGCAATCCAAACATTTAGGATGTTATATCTTCTTTTCTCCTAATTCATTTACCTGCCTTCAGCACTGATGCCCCTCTCTTTATTTTATTTAGCCTCCACACAGTTGTCAGAGAGATTTGTAGATTTAAGAGATTTGCGGATTTCACTTTAGAAATCCTTCAAAGTCACTGTTTGCATCCTTTTCAAATGCATTAGCATGAGATTTATAGCTTATTATTTATTCTGGTCTCTCTCCCACACTATCCCCTGTTTTAACCCTAGATACATCCTTCATCAGCACCATATCAACATATTTATACTTTTCCATAACTTGCCACTTTAAATCTCCATCATTTTAACAACGCTTTCACTTTAATAAACATAATTTCTTCACTAACAAAGCAGTTAATGCCTTTTTTCTCTTCAAAATTCAGCCCTAGTGTCACCTTTTCCTGATGGCATAGTTTCCCAAGATGGCATAAGATACTGATTTTTCTAGGTGTCTATAAAAGCGTATACATAATTTTATATGTGTTATTACATTTATTATACTAATAATATTACAATAAGTCTTATTGTGTTTGTTTTCATATATCTAATATGTTGATCTATCAGAAGAGTCCTCAAAACGTTTGCTGTTCCTGAAGAGAAAATTCAGAATTTTCCAAAGAAAAATATCTGTAAGGTAAAGAAGAGATCCAACAAAGAAATAAAATGGGCTTGGATGAAAATAGGACTATTAATATATGTAATCATTCTGAGATTTTTTATAGACCTAAAAAAAATAAAAACATTGGCAATTCCTAATCATTAACCAACACAAAATCCAGAGAATTGGCACATTTTTCCAGCCGAATCCTGCAATGCAGCTGTGTATACTGGGTCACAATAAGAAAATAGTGTGTGCATCCTTTTTATGATTAATTTTCTTCTTCTTTCAGATCCCCTAATGTACCTTCTGCTAAAGTAAATAAAACACTTTGCTTTTAATATGCCCCATAAGGGAAAACATCTCTTCTAATTAAGCTTACAGAGCTAGGTACTCTCATTTACCTAGGAGGTATAGCAGCTATGCAAGTAGCTTGACTGTAGTGATATAACCAACACTTTCATTTTATCAAATGACATTAAATTTGGAACATAAGTGTACATTTTAATTGGAATGCAGATTTAGATAAAATTTTGATATTAACATAATAATGAGAAATTTCTATCTCTATTTTGAATGTCTTTTCAAAAGTTAAGTGTTGCAGTTTTGATAATTTAATTATGGGTATTTTGGCTTCCTTACACAAATCATGAATAGTCTTCCAGAAAACAAGCCAACTCTATGGACGTGTGATTTCCTACACGTCCTGGAGTGCAATTAACTCTACTTCTAGCCATGCTGTGGCACCTGCAGACAATGAAGAAATCTGTTACAAGAACTATTTCCATAGCATGAATATGCAAGCACGAGAATTAGTGTAATTCATTCAGCTGCAGATTATCTAGACTCCAGACACAATACATTTTATTGCCATGTGTCAGTTCTCTGACAGCTTCATAAATCCTCCTCAATAAACATTAAGTGTTTACTTTTACTGTCTCACAAATAGAGAAAACTAGGGAAAGTTTTCCAGGATAGAGCTATGTAGTTTCCAGTTTATACAACAATTCTCATCTAAAGCTGGAGGCACTATGTAGGGGTATATATTTTCAATGTTTGACAAGTATTGTTATATGAGACAACAAACTTCTAGCTGGATATAAATTGCCCCCTCAGACAGAAAAGTAGTATTATTTATTTTTTCCCTAAAATATGCATTTGAGATCTGGACTGTAATACAATGCACATGTGATGATACATAAAAGAGATGAAAATAGCTAAGTATTAGCGTGTTTGATTTAAAGATTATCCAAGGGCTTCCCTGGTGGCGCAGTGGTTAATAGTCCGCCTGCCGATGCAGGGGACACGGGTTCGTGCCCCGGTCCGGGAAGATCCCACATGCTGCGGAGCGGCTAGGCCCGTGAGCCATGGCTGCTGAGCCTGTGCGTCCAGAGCCTGTGCTGCACAACGGGAGAGGCCACAACAGTGAGAGGCCCACGTACCACACACACACACACACACACAAAAAGATTATCCAAGGCTCAATTTCAGCTCAGGATGTTAAAACTGATTTGCTTAGAATTGCCACCCCCCACACAATGGCTTTATTGAGTAAATATTATAAACTAATATATTGAAAATAGATGTGAATGGAATTTGTTTAAAAATACCTCAAAATCAAATATAATCTAGTCTCCTCCATTAATTCCTTCCAACACGAGGAATGAATCCAGACATTGCTAGCTCCAGCTTTGATGCTGCCACGCAAACACTGGCTTTTTCATGGATTTATGGTTGTTAGTTTCTTGCAAGGTTTAGTGTGAATGTATGGGAACATTTAATGAGGCCTTTTCTCATTGTCTTCTTTCAGATCTTGGTTTGTGTTTTGCACAATGTTTCTTGGGTTTCATTCACCTAGAACATAACTCTTTTTGTGAGCATATGCAGAATAATTTAAGACTTAACTTGTTCATTTGACTCTTGGGGGGAAAAACTATACATTACAAAACTGGGGACAGAGAAATATAGTCTTCTATTGGTCCCCAGGTGGTCCCTAATTAACTACACTGTGTTTCCCCTGCACTGGTTCTTTTTCCAAAGCAAAGAAGCATTCTTCCAAGCCACTGATTATCCCACTTTTAGACAAGGGCATTTACCAGTCCCTAACTTGGTAGAAACTATTGTGAGAAGGGGGTCATAGGTGGGGGCAATGAATGTGTCTACACTGCTCCACACTCAGAGAAGATTCTCCTTCTTTCCCCTTGTATACTACCTTGGGCTATGAGAGTTAGAAGGAAAGAGTTTTGAGGCATAGAAGTGAGTTTTTAATGCTAGTTCTGCTAAAATGGACTCTATATGAAAGGCCCATGAGAAAGTGATTGGACCCACAGACTTAAATTTTCTGAACTGATAATGTAAGGCAATTAGCACAACTAAATTTAAATTGACAATCTAACGGACTCTGGTGATCATTTCTAGAAAAAAAGGACTTGCAAGCATGCATTCTAGTCACTAACTCACATTAAAACAGGTATGTTAAAGCAGTGGACCTAGGGAATGCATTCATAGGTAGGGAAATGCCAACTGAACTTCTAGCTTAAGGTTTAATAGGAGTATTTTAACAGCAGTTGGTGAAAGTTAGGAGAACTCTACCAGCTAGGGTTCTTTGAATGCAAGACAACAAAACTGGTTAACATAAACAAAAAACAGTCATTAGAAGGATTTGAATAAACTCATAATAAGAGATAGCAGGGAAACTTGATTCACAATGAAAATGTGTATAAGGGAAACAGCAGGCCAACAAAAGAAAGTTGAAATACAGTAATCATGCTGAAGAGAAACTTAAGATAGATAAACAAAAGAGATTTGCTTCATAAGAAACAAGAAAATCTCACAGAAACTCTTCCCTGGAAAATACAGTCCCAATGAACTCTGAAGCACTAAAGGATAAGTAGATAAAAATAAAATAAAAGAGCACCAATAACATTTGAGGGGTTCTTCATAAAGATGCTACCATTTAGAACACTGCAGTCAATTTAGAGAATATAAGTATGAAAATAATCCCAGAAGGAAGCACACAATATATTTAAATTCTGACGGAATTAATATATAAAATAAATAAAAACCTTGTAATAGTATGAAAGAATCCAGATGATTAAAACAAAATAATTTGCAAAACATTTCTTAAATGACACAAAACAATGATTAGGAAGAAAGACTGAAAATATCAAAACAAAATTTTTTAAAAATCTGCATGGCAAAGAAACATAAAACATACTTGAAAATATTTGTAACAAATGTATTGCACAAAAGAGTAGCTGTTAAATATAAAAATAAATCTTAATATGTGTCATAAAAATTCCAATTCAAAGACCCACTCCAAGACATATTATAATTAAAATGTCAAAAATTAAAGACTAGGAGAAAATATTAAAGGCAACTGTGCTGGTCAAAGTGTTGAAAGAAGAAAAAAACAACAAAAAAGAAACCTACCAGCCCAGAATACTCTACCCAGGAAAGTTATCATTCAGAATTGAAAGGGAAATGAAGAGTTTTCCAGATAGGCAAAAGCAAAGTAGTTCATCACCATTAAACTGTCCTTACAAGAAATGTTAAAGGGACTTCTTAAAGCTGAAAAGAAAGGCCGCTAATTAGTAAAAAGAAAACATATCAAAGAATAAATCTCATTGGAAAGGTAAAATATAGTAAAGGTAGTGGATTAATTACTTATAAAGCTCATCTGAAGGTTAAAAAACAAAAGTAGTAAAATAACATGATTACAGTAATTAAATAAGGGATACACAAGATAAAAATGTACAATAAAATTTGAAATTGAAAACATAGAATGTGAGGGTGATCAGCAAATATGTTGGGCATTGGAATGGGATAAAACTTTAGTTACGATCAACTTAAAATACACTTATATATATATTGAATATATATATCACTTTTTCTTTAGTATACTACTAAAGAAATTCATCAAATATCAATGAAGAGAGCAAGAGAAGAAGAAAGGAAGAGAGAACTTTAAAAACAGCTGGAAAATAAGGAACAACATGGCAATAAGTAAATACCTGTCAATGATTACTTTAAATGTGAATGGACTAAATTCTCCAATCAAAAGACCTAGAGTGGCTGAGTGGATTAAAAAAACCTGGACCCATCTATATGCTGCCTACAAGAGAATCACTTCAACTGTAAAGACACACATAGGCTGAAAGTGAAAGGATGAAAAAAGATATTCCATGCAAATGGAAACCAAGAGGAAAATGGAGTAACTATACTTAGACAAAATACACTTTAAAAGAAAGACTGTAAAAAAAAAGTGGATATATGTATATGTATAACTGATTCACTTTGCTGTACATCTGAAACTTACACAACACTGTAAATCAACTGTACTCCAATAAAATTATTTAAAAAATTAAAAACATAAAACAAAACTGTAATAGGAAATAGATGGTTGTTACATAAAGATAAAAGGCTCAGTCCAACAGGATGATATAACATTTCTAAATATTTATGCACCCGATATAGGAACACCTAAATATATAAAGCACATATACAGACCTAAAGGGAGAAATAGACAGCAGTAAATAATAGCAGGGAACTTGCACCAATGGATAGATCATCCAGACAGAAAATTATAAGGAAACACGATTATCATATAGATGAAGAGATAAATAATTGATTATAAGACATGAGAGAGTAAGATGTGACGTTATAAACAAAAGCACCCATTTTAGCGGGCAATTTGAAAATATCTGTAACAATTAAAATTACATATATGACTCGACTAATCATATCTGCTCATAAAATTTTATCCTGAAAATATATTTTCAAAGTATATATAGTTTCAAAGGATGTTTCTTGTTAATTTAACAGGAAAACAGCAGAAACAAACTAAAAGTCTAACCCTACAACATTGATTAGTCATATCATAATGCATACATTCATGTGTTCGTACTCATATCAAACATTTAGAAGCGTTACACAAGCATTTTATGGTTATTTCTGAAAACTGACTATGGAGGAAAAGCCTTTTTATGTAATTCTGGAGATACTTGCTTTTTTTAAAAGAATAATTTATTATAAAATTACAATGAAAAATAATATGTCCTATATTTTCAATAAATTTATATATATGTATACACACAGTTTATATAAAGTAAGGTAAAAACCTTAAACAAAGAGATAAATGGCTGAAAGTCATACAGAAATAAAAAAGGAAAAAGAATTCAGGATTTTCCCTATAAGAGAAGAGCTAGAATAATAATACAGTTATCAAGCTTAGGAATAAGAAACAACCAGAAGGTCGTGATAATTTAAATGCAGTAATTTTTTTTAATGGAGTCAATAGATATTGTCCATAGACATTACATAGAGCTTAAGAGTTTAAACATCAAAAGAATAAAACTAGAAATATTTGAAGGTAATTGCCTTAGAGGAATGGCCTTGGAGGTGAGGAATGTGTATTGAGAGTCTGTTTATCTGGATCACGAGCTCTTGGGTATATATTACTTTGACATTATTTTTAATAAAAATAAAGCAGTTGCCTCATACCACTAAGCCTGCAATTAGTCCTTTCTTTCTAAGGTTTAGATACTTCTTCTATAGGTATGTACTTCCATATCTAACAGAGGCTCATTGTCTTGGAATCATTTGCTTGCTTTCATCAATATTAAATGGGAGAAAAGAATATGCCCAGACAGATGGATAGATACATAGATAATATGGGTGTATATAAAGATCATATTTCTAGAAAAAAATGAAAAAGAAACGTTGGTTGTCTGTTGAAAGACAGAAAATAATGACATTTTACTACAAAAATTATTTTAAAAATGTCTTTATGCCTTTTAAATATACCTGTTTAAAATAATTAAAAGAATACAAAAAATATAACCTTATCTAGAGATGTGATACTGAATTCCTCTAATATTATTTACTAGCTTTAGATTTGTTATATGATCTTCAAAAAACTACCATGTAAATATTAAAACTGCCAATTTTAAACTCTGCCGTTTTCCTGAAACTTTATAGTAGCTTTATAAAGGGAAAGGACAAATACTTGGTTTTCCCATCTAGTTTGTTCTTTAATCACACAACATAACCTCAAGCATAAAGCATAAATAAGTGTGGCTACATTTCAAATCTACAATTTAAAAATAAAGTAACAGGGAAATGGATATGGATATCAGAGAAATGGGGATATGAGGCAGTTTTTCTCTACTTTAAGCTTTGGGTTTGTTAACAGAGAGAAAATCCATTAGCAAAATACAAAGCATGATCCTTCCTTCCTCATTTGACAGATGAAGAAAGTGCTTATCAAGAGTACACAGGCATTCAACATTTCATTCCCAGTGCTTTCATATGTGGTACCTATTCTGTCATTAAACCAGGTATCTTTCTTAGCAAATCTTATTCTAAACTTCATAGGATTTCTAAACATCAATCAGTAAAACATACTTACACTTGCCTCTAAGTCTTTGAGGAGGCTTGCAAAACAAAGGGAGTTTCAAAAGTTGCTGTGACTAACCCTAAAAAAAAAAAAAAAAAAAGGTTGCTGTGAGCCAGGGAGGTGAGGATTTTTATAAAATTACCTATGAAATTATACGTGACACACAAAACGATATTCAGCAATAAGTAAAAGTTCTGATTTATTATTGTTTGTAGGCTATACTGTAGCATCGCATACTTTCTACTATATCAATGTGTAAATCCTCATATTGTTTCATATTTCATGTACCTAATTTTAAGAATACATATTTATAGTGATAAATTATATAGCATATAGTGTCTCCTAACTGGTTATATTTCAAATCATAGTTTGTGCACTGTGAGTGTTATAAGGGATGGTATACATTTCTTTTTGTGAACACTGATTTTCTCTGATCAATACAATGTAGATAATGTATGTAAAAACAATGAAACAAATTTACTTAAAAATAATCCTGAATTGACAATCCAAAAAATAATAATGAAGAAGAATATTATTATAGTGGATGCTGTGGTGCATTGATGGGATTCCCCTTCAGGACACAGGCACTGACTCCCTCAGCTGACTGCTCACAAATTGGTCCCTCCCCAGCAATTCCCAGGGAAATGCCTAGTTCATTTGAGGTACAGAGGACAGTCCCCCTTCCACATTTTATGGCAACTCTGAATGTAACCAATGGAATTGATTATTTGATACATACATACATACATCTAATTTCTACACTGGTTACACACCTGACAATATATTGATATAGTTTTGACTTTAAACAGCCAAATTTGTTTTATTTTTAATTTTTAAAAATTTACTCATGCATTTACCATTTCTGCTACTGTTCATATCTTTTAGTATATCCAAATATCTATCTGGTGTGTCCTTTTCATTTTACTGAATAACTTTCAGTAACATTTCTTTCAGTGCAGGTTTACTGACAATCCCTTTTTCAACACTTTTTCTCAAAAAATGTTTATTTTGGGCTTCATTTTATTATAACTTTATTAAATTTTAATTGATGTATAATAAACTGCACATGTTTAAATTCTATGATTTGACCAATTTTGACATTTGTATAGAGACGTGAAACCATCACCATAATCAATACAGTAAACATTTCTATCATTTCCCCCAAAGTTTCCTTGTGCTTTTTTCAATTCCTGCACAGCTCTCTGATAATCTCTGAATTACTTATTACTACATTTTAGCTTGTATTTTCTAGAATTTGATAGAAATAGAATCATACGTGGGTCCTATTGTTTGCTTGGCTTATTTTACTCAGCACAATGATTTTTAAATTTGTTTAGACTGTTATCAGTAGTCTGTTCCTTTTTTTTTCTTTCTGAAAAAGTTTTATTGTGCACAGCGGGGAAAGGCTCACCTCTTCTTGGCTGCTGCCTTCCTCGTGGCGGCCAGGACGTTGCTCAGCTTCTCTCTCTTCCTCTTGGCATGGATGTGTGTCCCCACCTTTTTCTTGATGAACTTGAGGGCCCACTTGTCCTTGGAGACCTTGAGCAGCTCCATGGCCCTCAGCTCATAAGGGGTGAAGCCACACACCTCCCGGATCATGTCCTGCCAAACTTGGTGTGCTTGGTGAGGCATCTGTGTCGGTGGCTGTGCCTTGGCTTGCTCACTTCTTGGTCACCTTGTGGCCCTTGTTGAGGCCCACAGCCATGAGGTAGCACAGAGCTATGGCTGCTGCTCTTCAATGGCTGCCAGGGTGGAAGAGCCAGTAGTCTGTTCCTTTTATATTGCTGAGTAGCATTCCATTATATAGATATTCCACAGTTGACAAACAGATACCGGTGGGTGAAAAGCAAGAGAATCTTAGGACATCTTTTTTTTTAATTAACTAATTTACTTATTTTAACATCTTTATTGGAGTATAATTGCTTTACAATGGTGTGTTAGTTTCTACTTTATAACAAATCAGCTATACATATACATATATCCCCATATCTCTTCCCTTTTGCATCTCCCTCCCTCCCACCCTCCCTATCCCTCCCTTCTAGGTGGTCACAAAGCACTGAGCTGAGCTGATCTCCCCGTGCTATGCGGCTGCTTCCCACTAGCTACCAATTTTGCATTTGGTAGTGTATATATGTCCATGCCTCTCTCTCACTTTGTCCTAGCTTACCCTTCCCTCTCCCCATGTCCTCAAGTCCCTTCTCTAGTAGGTCTGTGTCTTTATTCCCTTCCTGCCCCTAGCTTCTTCATAGACATTTTTTTTTCTTTTTAGATTCCATATATATGTGTTAACATATGTTATTTTTCTCTTTCTGATTTACTTCACTCTGTATGACAGACTCTAGGTCCATCCACCTCACTACAGATAACTCAATTTCATTTCTTTTTATGGCTGAGTAATATTCCATTGTATATATCTGCCACATCTTCTTTATCTATTGATCTGTTGATGGACACTTAGGTTGCTTCCATGTCCTGGTTATTGTAAATAGAGCTGCAATGAACACTGTGGTACATGATTTTGAATTACGGTTTTCTCAGAGTATATGCCCAGTAGTGGGATTGCTATGTTGAATGGTAGTTCTATTTTTCATTTTTTAAGGAACCTCCATACTGTTCTCCATAGTGGCTGTATCAACTTACATTCCCACCAACAGTGTAAAAGGGTTCCCTTTTCTCCACACCCTCTCCAGCATTTATTGTTTGTAGATTTTTGGATGAAGGCCATTCTGACTGGTGTGAGGTGATACCTCATTGCAGTTTTGATTTGCATTTCTCTCATGATTAGTGATGTTGAGCATTCTTTCATGTGTTTGTTGGCAATCTGTATATCTTCTTTGGAGAAATGTCTATTTAGGTCTTCTGCCCATTTTTGGATTGGTTGTCTTTTTGATATTGAGTTGCATGAGCTGTTTGTAAATTTTGGAGATTAATCCTTTGTCAGTTGCTTCATTTGCAAATATTTTCTCCCATTCTGAGTGTTGTCTTTTTGTCTTGTTTATGGTTTCCTTTGCTGTGTAAAAGCTTTTAAGTTTCATAGGTCCCATTTGATTATTTTTGTTTTTATTTCCATTTCTCTAGGAAGTGGGTCAAAAAGGATATTGCTGTGATTTATGTCATAGAGTATTCTGCCTATGTTTTCCTCGAAGAGTTTTATAGTGTCTGGACTTACATTTAGGTCTTTAATATATTTTGAGTTTATTTTTGTGTATGTTGTTAGGGAGTGTTCTAATTTCATTCTTTTACATGTAGCTGTTCAGTTTTCCAAGCACCGCTTTTTTTTTTAAACATCTTTATTGGAGTATAATTGCTTTACAATGGTGTGTTAGTTTCTGCTTTAAAACAAAGTGAATCAGCTATACATATACATATGTCCCCATATCTCTTCCCTCTTGCATCTCCCTCCCTCCCACCCTCCCTATCCTACCCCTCTAGGTGGTCACAAAGCACTGAGCTGATTTCCCTATCCCAGCACCATTTATTGAAGAGGCTGTCTTTTCTCCATTGTATATTCCTTCCTACTTTATCAAAGATAAGGTGCCCATATGTTCATGGGTTTATCTCTGTGCTTTCTATCCTATTCCATTGATCTATATTGGCTCCAAGGTCTTGCCACTGGTATGCACACGCAGTGAAGGTCAGTGACAGGAGCCAGGCAAATGACAGGAAGTGCACAGTTGTAGAGGCTATTCTCCAATGCAATCACAGCAGTGTAGGTCAGCCACAGGGGTCTAGAATGGCATCTTTCACTTGTGCAGCCACAGAGGCTGGGGTTGGTTGCCAGTATGGATCCTGGGCTCCAGCATGAGGTGAGGGGAGAGAGTGAGGAGGAACTGAGGTGGCTAGTGTCTGCAAACACAAAATCTCATTGAGGACCACCTCAGTGTTAAAATCTCCAAGAGTTCCACGATGGCTATACTGGCCCTTGGTTTCTTAGGCAGTGAGAGGAGACCATTGGAAACTGCAGTTACTCCTGCTGGTGGCTGATACTATTTGACCCTGCCCTTCTTTTCTTCCTTATTCCAAGTCATCTTTATTATATCTCAGCTTTGCAGTTTCTGGGTGAAGTAAAAGTTGAAGCAAGTTCTTTGTGCAGTGTCCCCAAAAGCTACAGATGTTTGTTGCTCACCCCACTCTCGCTTTCCTGGCTTGGGGAACTCTTTTGAGCCATGGAGTTCCCTCTTGGCATTGAGCAGTACTGGCCGGGGTAAAGAAATGATGCAGGCAAAATGAAGCTGCTCTTCTTTTCCTTTTAGTGCAATTATTCTCAGTTTTTTTGTTCCACTGTGTTGCTGAAGTTTCTTAATTGGACTCCTGAGCACTGCTGGAGCTATTTCTTCTCATATATAGCTGTCTAATTGTTGATCTTTGGGCAGGGATGGAGGCTGGGGTCTTCTATCTTTGGTGATATTCTCAAAAAATGATCTTCTTATTCATAAATGAAAATACGGCTGGGCATTCCAATTATTTGCATTTAATACAAAATAGTTCTCATTTACAGTACCACATTTTATAATATTTTATAAACATTCCTACTCAAACTACAAAAACACATAAGGAGGAACAGAACCTAACATAATAAAACAGCATAATCCTGTACTTTAGAGTCTCTAAAATATATATTAAACTAGATAAAAAGTTTAAAGTTCTCCTACTTCACAATCGTTATGAAATCTCATCATTGTCTGAATCTTAAATAGATAGCAGCCAGCCATTATGTAGCATATGGGATTGCTATGGAAGTCCATATGCTTTGTAACAGTTGGTGTTCAAATGAAAATGTGTGAAGTCAAATAAAAATGTGGCCCAGACAACAAAACCTAATTACCAGCAGCATCAAACTGCAGGCTTTCTTTCAAACTACCTATATAACTTTTTCTGGTGCTTTATAGATCTTTGGTAAAATCATTTTTGACAGACTTATAGATTATAATAACATAACCTTTTTTGAAAAACTAAAATTAAAGATTACAAGTATAACTTTTATTCTAGTTTTAATCAACTGATTAATAAAGATGATGGTTTCCTTCTTCTCTAAAAACTATCCAAAAGCCAAAAGCAACAGGATAACTAGAAAAAAAAAAAAAAGAGCCATCATCTGTGAGACTAGGAGATATCTGTATTTGAAATGCATGTGTGTATTTATGTGTACATTCATGTATCTTTGCAAGTATGCATGTAGCTCAAGACTGCAGGAAGACAGAGGGAGTATTCATCGTTAAATACATAAATTAATTCAAACAAAAACATTATTCTTTAAATTAATAGCAGAATCCGAAATTAAAATCTAATACTACCTCTTTGGAAACATGAAAACATATATGCAGGCTAGATGGCTATACTTCCTGAATCAGATTTTGGTATCAATTCTTGAGAAGGAGGAAAGGCAGGGTTATACAGGGAATCTTATAAACAATATATATATATATATATATATATATATATAAAAGAAGCTTCTGACTGGAGAGGAGTGAAGATGAAGAGACATTCTCCATTGTGACTTGTCTTTGTGAGTAATATTTGCTGACCATGAAGACATAAAACTTAAAAGAGCCCACACTAAAGAGTAGGTCAGAAGAAGAAATTCTTTCATTCTGGAAGTTATCTTTATTCCTATTCAGATATGAATATCCAGAAAATAATTTGTTGAGAAATCATTAATATCCTTGCAATAAAATAGGAATTAGTTATAATAATACATGTATTACAAGATAAAAGAAAAGAAGAGGAAAATATCATGGCAGTGGAAGAATATAAGTAAGTGTGGCATAGGGGAAATGAAAATTGTGACTTAATATATTACCATCAATTAAAAAATTTTTGAAACAATCTCCTTTATAAAATAAGGTTGTAAAGATGAAATAGCAGAATATTCTGAAAAGTGTGTGTGAGAGAGAGAGAGAGAGAGAGAGAGAGAGGATTGTGAGATGACAGAGTTGCAAAAAAAACATGCCTACAAAGAATGAAAGCAAGGTTAAAAGCTGCACAGGGACTTTGTGGTGGCACAGTGGTTAAGAATCCCCCTGCCAATGCAGGGGACACGGGTTCGAGCTCTGGTCCAGGAAGATCCCACATGTCGTGGAGCAACTAATCCTGTGCACCACAACTACTGAGCCTGTGCTCTAGAGCCCACAAGCCACAACTACTGAGCTCACGTGCCACCACTACTGAAGCCCGCACACCTAGAGCTCATGCTCCACAACAAAGAGAAGCCACCGCAACGAGAAGCCTGCATCAGGTATATAAATTCTCCATACTAATACGTATATTTTTCAAGAAAATAAAGTGTGATGAACATTAGTTAGATCCAATTTAGATATTAACCTTCCTGGTATTTCACATTGGACGAGAAATGTTTTCATGCACCCATGAAACCTGCATATAACACTGATCATTATTTAGGCTACAAAGTAAACCTTCATAAATTACAAAAGATGTATTAAGTTACAGGTAATACTCATGTCATAATGATATCAGATATGAAATTAATCTAGGTGAAAAAGGGGACTTGCCTGGCGGTCCAGAGGTTAAGACTTCACCTTCCGATGCTGGGGGTGGGGTTCGGCTGGTCGGGGAGCTAAGATCCCACATGCCTTGAGGCTAAAACACCAAAACATAAAACAGAAACAATATTGCAAGAAATTCAGTAAAGACTTAAAAAAAAATCTAGGTGGAAAAAATGCTGGAAGTTGAAAAACCTAACACCTAGAAATTAAATATGTTAATTAATGCACACAAAAAAACATACATTCTACCTTTCAAGATAAACTTAAAACTCAAATAGCAGAAAATGTAAGGAAAAGGAAAAAAAAAAGGAAAAAAATGTAACCAGAACTTTAAATGTATCATTTAAAGCTTGTGTTTCCTTATTTATTTTCATTTTGGATGATCAGTCCATTGGTGAACGTGGGGTGTTAAAGTCCCCTACTATGATTGTGTTACTGTCCATTTCCCCTTTTATGGCTGTTAGCATTTGCCTTATGTATTGAGGTGCTCCTATGTTGGGTGCATAAATATTTAAAATTGTTATATCTTTTTCATAGATTGATCCCTTGATCACTATGTAGTGTCCTTTTTTGTCTCTTGTAATAGTCTTTATATTAAAGTCTATTTTGTCTGATAATGAGAATTGCTACTCCAGCTTTCTTTCGATTTCCATTTGCATGGAATATCTTTTTCCTTCCTCTCACTTTCATTCTGTATGTGTCCCTAGGTCCGAAGTGGGTCTCTTGTAGACAGCATATATACAGGTCTTGTTTTTGTATCCATTCAGCCAGAATATGTCTGTCTTTTGTTTGGAGCATTTAATCCATTCACATTTAAGGTAGTTATCAATATGTATGTTCCTATTACCATTTTCTTAATTGTTTTGGGTTTGTTATTGTAGGTCTTTTCCTTCTCTTGCGTTTCCTGCCTAAAGAAGTTCCTTTAGCATTTGTTGTAAAGCTGTTTTGGTGGTGCTGAATTCTCTTAGTTTTTGCTTGTCTGTATAGGTTTTAATTTCTCCATTGAATCTGAATTAGATCCTTGCTGGGTAGAGTAATCATGGTTGTAGGTTTTTCCCTTTCATCACTTTAAATATGTCCTGCCACTCTCTTCTGGCTTGCAGAGTTTCTGCTGAAAGATCAGCTATTAACATACAAGGGGATGCCCTTGTATGTTATTTGCTGTTTTTCCCTTGCTGCTTTTAATATTTTTTCTTTGTATTTAATTTTTGATAGTTTGATTAATATGTGTGTTAGCGTGTTTCTCCTTGGATTTATCCTGTATGGGACTCTCTGTGCTTCCTGGACTTGATTGACTATTTCCTTTCCCACATTAGGGAAGTTTTCAACTATAATCTCTTCAAATATTTTCTCAGTCCCTTTCTTTTTCTCTTCTTCTTTTGGGACCCCTATAATTCGAATGTTGGTGTGCTTAATGTTCTCCCAAATGTCTCTGAGACTGTCCTCAATGCTTTTCATTCTTTTTTCTTTATTCTGCTCTGCGGTAGTTATTTCCACTATTTTACCATACAGGTCACTTATCTGTTCTTCTGCCTCAGTTATTTTGCTATTGATTCCTTCTAGAAAATTTTTAATTTCATTTATTGTGTTGTTCATCATTGTTTGTTTGCTCTTAATTCTTCTAGGTCCTGTTAAACGTATCTTATATTTTCTCCATTCTATTTCCAAGATTTTGGATCATCTTTAGTATTATTACTCTGAATTCTTTTTCAGGTAGACTACCTATTTCCTCTTCATTTGTTTGGTCTGGTGGGTTTTTACCTTGCTCCTTCATCTGCTGTGTGTTTCTCTGTCTTCTCATTTTGCTTAATTTACTGTGTTTGGGGTCTCCTTTGCACAGGCTGCAGGTTTGTAGTTCCCATTGTTTTTGGTGTCTGCCCCCAGTGGCTAAGGTTGGTTCAGTGTGTTGTGTAGGCTTCCTTGTGGAGGGGACTGGTGCCTGTGTTCTGGTGGATGAGGCGGGATCTTGTCTTTCTGGTGGGCAGGACTGCATCTGGTGGTGTGTTTTGGGGTGTCTGTGACCTTATTATGATTTTAGGCAGCCTCTCTGCTAATGGGTGGGGTTGTGTTCCTGTCTTGCTAGTTGTTTGGCATAGGGTGTCCAGCACTGTAGCTTGCTGGTCGTTGAGTGGAGCTGGGTCTTAGCATTGAGATGGAGATCTCTGGGAGAGCTTTTGCCATTTGATATTATGTGGAGCTGGGAGGTCTCTGGTGGACCAATGTCCTGAACTCAGCCTTCCCAACTCAGGCCTGACACCCGACCAGAGCACCAAGACCGTGTCAGCCACGTGGCTCAGAACAAAAGGAAGAAAAAATGAAAGAAAGAAAGAAAAATAAATAAAGTTATTAAAATTTAAAAAATTATTAAAAATTAACAAAAGTAAAAATTAAAAAACACAAAAAAATGGTCAGACAGAACCCTAGGAAAATGGTAAAAGCAAAGCTATACAGACAAAATCACACAAAGAAGCATACACATACACACTCGCAGAAAGAGAAAAAGGAAAAAAAAATATGTCTATATATAAAAAAAAGGAAGAAAGCAACAAAATCAATAAACAAATCTACCAATGATAATAAACTCTAAATACTAAACTAAGATAAACATAAGGCCAAAAACAAATTAGATGCAGAAAGCAAACCCCAAGTCTACAGTTGCTCCCAAAGTCCATCACCTCAGTTTTGGGATGATTCGTTGTCTATTCAGATATTCCACAGATGCAGGGTACATCAAGTTGATTGTGGAGATTTAATCCGCTGCTCCTGAGGCTGCTGGGAGAGATTTCCCTTTCTCTTCTTTATTCACACAGCTCCCGGGGTTCAGCTTAGGATTTGGACCCGCCTCTGCATGTAGGTCGCCTGTGGGCCTCTGTTCTTCCCTCAAACAGGACGGAGTTAAAGGAGCCGCTGATTCGGCGGCTCTGGCTCACTCAGGCCAGGGGGAAAGGAGGGGCACGGAGGCTGGGCGAGCCTGCAGCGGCAGAGGCCGGCGTGACGTTGCACCAGTCTGAGGCGCGCCATGTGTTCTCCCGGGGAAGTTGTGCCTGGATCACGGGACCCTGGCAGTGGCCGGCTGCACAGGCTCCAGGGAGGGGAGGTGTGGAGAGTGACCTGTGCTCGCACACAGGCTTCTTGGTGGCGGCAGCCGCAGCCTTAGCATCTCATTCCCGTCTCTGGGGTCCGCGCTGATAGCCGCGGCTCACACCTGTGTCTGGAGCTCGTTAAAACGGCGCTCTTAATCCCTTCTCCTCCCGCACCAGGAAACAACGAGGCAAGAAAAAGTCTCTTGCCTCTTCGGCAGCTCCAGACCTTTTCCCGGACTCCCTCCCGGCCAGCCGTGGCTCACTAACGCCTTCAGGCTGTGTTCACGCCGCCAACCCCAGTCCTCTCCCTGCGATCTGACCTCCGAAGCCCGAGCCTCAGCTCCCAGCCCCCGCCCGCCCCGGCAGGCGAGCAGACAAGCCTCTCGGGCTGGTGAGTGCTGGTCGGCACAGATCCTCTGTGCGGGAATCTCTCCGCCTTGCCCTCCGCAGCCCTGTTGCTGCGCTCTCCTCCGCGGCTCCGAAGCTTCCCCCCTCCGCCACCAGCATTCTCCGCCCGCGAAGGGGCTTCCTAGTGTGTGGAAACCTTTCCTCCTTCACGGCTCCCTCCCACCGGTGCAGGGCCCGTCCCTATCCTTTTGTCTCTGTTCTTTTTTCTTTTGCCCTACCCAGGTACGTGGGGAATTTCTTGCCTTTTGGGAGGTCTGAGGTCTTCTGCCAGCGTTCAGTAGGTGTTCTGTAGGAGTTGTTCCACATGGAGATGTATTTCTGATGTATTTGTGGGGAGGAAGGTGACCTCCGCGACTTACTCCTCCGCCATCTTGAAGGTCTCCCCCTAGGGCAAAGTTCTCACTAGGGTGCTGTTGAACATAACAAAATGCAACAACTAGATCAGAATCTATGAACTTTTTGAGGCAATAGCATTTTCAATACTCAGCAGACTGAAAATGCTTTAATTGTACAAGAAATAAAATAAGGGTCTCTTACTCTACTGGAGCAGGAACATGTTGTTGAACTATGCTGACCTTCAGGAATGGTCTAATCCCCAGCCTCCAATAAGGTAAGTAGGTACATAGATAGATAAACATTTATTGTAGAATTTTTGTAATATGAAAATATTGGAAACAAACTGGTTAAATAAAATATGGGGTATGGTTCAATATTGAATGTTAGGAGTGGCTGAAAAAATGAGACATCTTTATAAGAAAGGACATAAAAATTTACCAAAATAAAATTTTCAATAAGAAATCAAGATGCCATACTTGTGTGCTAAATGTAATTCCTTGCTTTCTTCTGTAACCTGCTCCTGAAAATATGTTGCATAGCAAATTTTCAAATAACACGAGCCTGTAACCCATGATTAATGAGTAAATAATAATGTACTATAGCACATTCAAAAATTACATTAGTACATTTCTTACTTTTGAGATCCATTTCACTTCATACTTTTTGATCTATATACATATATCATTAAACTGTGAGCCTGTAGTATATTATATAAACTTTTCATCTATAAAAACTGATTTAAATCCAGAAGAGTTCTTGATAAATCAAAGTTAACAACCATTTTTAGTATTTGAATGAGGCCAATGTGACTAAATCTCATCTTTTTATTCCCCCACAGACTGTTACTCTCATGGGTTTAGAAGAGTAAGCTTTTAGCCTGAGACAGCTATTAAATAATCCAAGATAGAAATACTGCTACACAGACATTAGAATTTTATGCTACTACTATTTTTTTTATGCTAGGGATATGACCTCATCCCCATGTAGATACCAAATTTTTCAACCTAAATAAAAATGTTGAAAAATCTTATCAGGCCCATGATCATGTGGTGTCTTCCTTCTTTCATCTACTTAATGAACAAGTATAATCATTGTGCTAGCAAACCTGTTTCCCTTTATCATTGACCCACAACTATACTGATTTCCAGCCTCATTTTAGTAAAATGCAGGAACAAGTTGGAATTCTAGATGATGCAGTGAGTATAAGCAGAAATCATGTATGCCACTTCATAAGATTCTCCTATGTGTGATCTTTATACTCATTTTTTTTCACAATCTTCATGCAGAGCAGCATGGGAAACTTAGAAGGCACTTCTTGAAATGGCAGAACTACAAAATGAAGGGAGCTTGGGTGCTCAAATACAGAACACCAATTTTGGACTTCATTTGAGTGAGTGATAAACTTTTATCATTTCTGATTGATTATACGTTTTGAGGCTTGTTACAGTTGCCAGCTTGAACTAAACCATCACTGAATTGGGAAGCATACAAATCCACGTGATAGAATTCTGTTCTTTGGTTTTATTCCTTACTAACTGACATGCAATTACAAATTAAAGCAGTATCTGAAGCTGGCACTTAGATAACCAGTAGAGTCTTTTATCTGAATTACCTTCAGAATTTTCTTTTTTAGTCTACAACCACAAAAGAGTTATTATTTCCTGTAAAGTGTTCTGTTATGCTGTGACTTTAGAGACAAGTTTTAACATGCCATTGCTTTTGTCTATTAAGACAAGAAGGTGTTATTTCATACCCAAGCTCAGGGATAAAGTCTAGATAGCATTTGGAGGAAAAAGTTATAGAATTTTAAATGATTAAAAATGGGTCAGTGGAAGAAATGTGTTTAGTCTCATTTAGAGTTTCAGAACTCTTATATACTAACTTAAATATGTAGTTCTCACTTTTAATAGGCAAATCTGTTATTTCCTTCCTCTTTTCTCAAAGTTTTTATGTAACCCCCATACCAAACTCAAGTCATGTGATTCAGGATGAGTAGAGACCATACCCAATAACAGAAAAACAGTTGCAAACAATATGCATAACAATAACAGCTAATTAGTTTTCTTTTTAAAAAGCACTCATATATATATGCCTGGCATACTCCTCTTATAGCAACTTGAGAGTAGGCATTATTACTGTCACTAAACTAACTGTCCAAGGTAAGCTGCAGAGCAAAGTTTTGTACTGAGGTAGTTTTGTACTAGATCTTTTCAACTTTGCAGTGAACTGGCCATTCAGAATAATGTGGTTCCTCTTCACCATAATCTAGTTATTTATCTGGGTGGTTTTTGTCATACTTTTGGATCTCAGGACACTGTTACACAATAATTGGTGTGGACCCCAAATAGCTTTTGTTTATTTGGCTCATATCTATCAAGATGTATCATATTAGAAGATAACACTTAAAAAACAAATGTTTCATATTTAAAATAGCAAAAGAAATTATTAATGGAAATGGAAATATCTTATTTTTTATAAAAATCCTATATTTTCCAAAACAAAAATTAATGAGAAAAGTGGCAATTATTTATAATGCTTCAGATCTCTTTAATACCTAGTTTATTAGAACACAGCAGGATTCTCAAATCTGCTTCTGTATTCAGTCTGTTGGAATATGTTGTTTTGTGTATGAAGAAAACCTGGCCTCACTCAAATATGCACTTAGAAAAGGGAGGCATATTTATTAGTTTTCAGATGCTTGTGACATTCTTCTTGTATACTACCCCATAATTTGATAAGCGGTATTTCCTTAAAAGTTAGTTGCAAAATGAAATCAGAAGCCATATCAATGACAATTTTATAATCTGTTATATTATAATCCATTGGTCTGTTTTGCACTTTGAATTGGTCTTTTACTCATGTGTGATTTTGTAACATTGTATTTTTGTCAGTTGGAAAATATTCTTGCAGTTATGTAGATCTGTCAAAGTTGATATATTTTATGGTAAATAATAAAAAAACCCATTAATTAACATTACCTTCAGTTTTGTCAGGATAGTCCTTAAGTATCCAGAGCTCTTAAGTTCATTGTAGCAGTTTTTCAAAAATTTTCATCTCAAGTTTTACCTTGGCAAAAACCTACCATCATCATTTGTTCTCCTTAAAGTAACCATTTATTTGGAAGAAAATTATTGTATAATACCCAATTCTGAATAATAAGTGTTTTCTTCTGTCAGTAATTCTTTAAATTAAAAATAATATTTCGTGAGAGAGGCAGCTGGTTCTTTTCCCAACTAAAGCAATCACAATAGTACTTTTCCTGCAGACACCGTGGCATTTTGGCATGCAGCAGAAGTGCTATATGCAAACTTCTCATTACATCAAACAATATTTTAATACATGTGTCCATTTTTGCATCTAAAAAAAATCTCCTAATTCCTGGATATATAATGGAATATTACTCAGCCATAGAAAAGAGTAAAATTCTGCCATTTGCAACAACATGGACAGACAGACCTGAAGAGTATTTTTCTTAGTGAAATAATTCAGACAGAGAAAGATATATACTCTGTTATCACTTATATGTGGAAACTTAAAAATAAAACAAACAAATATATGTAACAAAACAGAAACAGACTCACAGATACAGAGATCAACCTTAGTGGTTAACAGTGGTAAGAGGGGGGGCTTCCCTGGTGGCGCAGTGGTTGAGAGTCCGCCTGCCGATGCAGGGGACATGGGTTCATGCCCCGGTCCAGGAAGATCCCACATGCCGCGGAGCAGCTGGGCCCGTGAGCCATGGCCACTGAGCCTGCGTGTCTGGAGCCAGTGCTCCGCAATGGGAGAGGCCACAACAGTGAGAGGCCCGCATACCACAAAAAAAAAAAAAAAAAAAAAAAAACAGTGGTAAGAGGGAAGGGAGTGAGGTGAGAGTGAGGTACTAAACTAATAGACACAAACTACTATGTATAAAATAAATAAGCAACAAGCATATATTGTACAGCAGAGAGAAATATAGCCATTATTTTGTAATTACTTTAAATGGATTACAATCGATAAAAATATTGAATATTGTACACCTGAAAATGATATAATATTGTAGATTAACTATACTTTATTAAAAATACTTTCACAGAATGTAAAAAAGAAAAGAAAAATATTTAAATAACACAAATAGTCAAAGAAATACAAAATGACATAAAACTGGTAAAATGTTTTAACTTAATTTTTAAAAATTTAAACATAGTTACATGTTTGTCAAGGGTGGAAGATTAATAAATATATATTAAGAATATAGAACTATACAACATTTCTTTTCCTTACACATTGAGACATAACTGACATGGACAGAGATTTACTTATATGTGTGTAAAATTCCAAAATATCTTCTATATATTAAGATGTATAATATTTATGTGCATAACCATTTAACCATAAATAAATATGTTTATTGCCAAAAATAAAACTACAATATTATCAAAAATCAAAATTATTAAAATTAATTATCTTCCCTTTTTTCATGTTTTATCTTTTCCTTTGCTTTTTGACACTTTCCATCTCCAATTACTTTTTGTTTAATATATTTATTTTATTTTTATTTTATTTTTGGCTGAGTTGGGTCTTTGTTGCTGCATGCAGGCCCTCTCTAGTTGCACCGAGTGGGGGCCACTCTTCGTTGCGGTGCATGGGCTTCTCATTGCAGTGGCCTCTCTTGTTGTGGAGCACAGGCTGTAGGCGCATGGGCTTCAGTAGTTGTGGCACGCGGGCTCAGTAGTTGTGGCTCATGGGTTCCAGAGCGCAGGCTCAGTAGTTGTGGTGCATGGGCTCAGTTGCTCCACAGCATGTGGGATCTTCCCAGACCAGGGCTTGAACCTGTGTCCCCTGCATTGGCAGGCGGATTCCCAACCACTGTGCCACAGGGGAAGCCCTCTTCCATCACTTTTATGTTCTGTATTTTTGGTAAGTTTCCCATGACTATGGTTTTAAGAAAATCATTTAGTCTCAAACTGTTGTCTCTGCCATGAGTTTTCAAAAGTTTATCTTCAAATTAAAAAGGTCGTATTCAAATAAGTTGTCATCTATTCTGTGTAGTGACATCCTTTCTTGTGGCATGCAGTTTGGAATTCCTTACACACAGTTTAAGGGGAGGACTTTAAGTTAATAGAAAAAATTGGCTTAATGTTTCAGATATTGCCTATTTTACTGGTTACAACAAAATCCAAGTTGTAATGCTCTAACTTGGCATTAAATTCAACTGGGATTTCAAGCATCTGCTACAAAGTCATTTTACAGTTATGTCATTTTTATAAAAAATAAAGAAAATTCTATCAATTAATATGCTATCAAAATCTTTGTCTTAAGATCTAAAAGGTCTTGTGACACCTGGATAACAATATAAAGAAGCAAGTAGACTCATATTTCATACTTTTTTCATAAATATGTAGTCTAGACAAAAAGAAGTGTAAATATTCACTAGAAAATAAATCAAATTTTAATATAACAGAAAAATAAGAGGGAACACTTACATAGTTATGTTACATAGTTGTGATGATAAAGTCTTTGAAGGCTCAAATTCTAGATGCCATTAAATTAAATATTAATAAATTGGTCCATATTTTTAAAAATAAATATTGTTTTAGGGAAAAAGAGCCAGTGCCAACTTAAAATTAAAAAAAGAAATATTTTCAAAGAACTGAGCCAAAAAGAAAAAAATTATGTAACTGCTTTTTAGGTAATGATAAAATATTTAGTATTTTACTATTAACATTTATTAAGTGCTTCTGTTCTGCCAATCTTTATTCTAAGTGGGTTGAATATAGTAATTCATTTAATATTTTATAGAGGAGAAAAGTAGGCACAAAGGGTTAATTCTTATTTCCAAGATCTTAAAATATTATTTGGAGGTTAATAGAAATAAATTCAAGATTGGATTCTTCTTGGGTAAATTTAAAGAATATTGTGTGTGTGTGTATGTGTGTATACATATATATATATATATACATATATGCATATATGTGTGTATATATATATGTGTATATATATATTTGATTGTAAGGACTCTTACCTGAAGCACTCTTTGAAATAAATAAGTTAAAAAATATATATATAAAAAAGCAATTCACAGGAAAAGTATGAACAATTGTTTGAACCATTGTAGTAAGATAAATGTAACAGAATGGCAAGTAGTTGACATTTTCCACATAATCACACATTTAAAAAAAGTCAATAATATTTATTTTAACACTAAAGATATGGCCTAAAAGGAAACTGTCATGGTTATTTTTGGGATCATAAAATGAGGCAACCTTTTAGAAGGCAGTTGATAATTACACTCAAAGTATTTGTAAATTTATATTCCTTTCTCCAGAAATCCTACATCTATAAATATCCCCTTCTTATAAAGAGAGAGATAGTAAATGTAAAGTTCTTTGAAGTTGTATGGATATGGAGTCAAGACTAGATAACCATGTTTATTTTTGATATAAAGAGGTAAAGTTGTTTCTTTGTGCCCAGGGGGGAAAAAGAAGAGTAGGTATAGGTATTGACTTTGAGACAGCTAAGACATCTTCCTCTGGGAAGGCCTTTTCTCTTTTACTTTTTAGAAATTAAGTATAATAGTATGAAAATTTTGTACTGAGAATAATGTCATCTACTTTTAACATGTGTGTGTGTGTATATGGGTGTATCCATGTGTTTTGTGCATATTTTTCAAAATCTCAGATACAAACTATGAAAAAAAACTACAAATATGTTAGTAGTGCTATTACCCAAAAGGTTATCACTTTTGCAAAAATCTCTTGTGCCCAATGTTCATTGAACCAAGATAAGAAAATTTCGATGATGATGACTACTTAAACCTACAGTCTTCAGGGAGTGATTCTGTGTTATGCCTGCATGAAAGGATAGAGGCAAAGCCATTCGTCTCTGCTGCCCTCTCGGATAAAAACAATAGACTAATATTCACTATGTTACTCATCTCTACCAAGGAAGGTTCTTCGAGAACGCTTGCCAGCAGCCAGGAATGTTATCCTCTCTATTAACCATCTTTGATAAAGCACTGCTTCAGGGCCATAGTAATCATCAGTAAATGATGATCAAGTCTTCCAACTGTACTGAGGTACAAACCCATTAGATACCTTTATGAAAGAACTGCAGCTGGTTCTCTTTCTGTAAAATTATTAAATATAATGCTTTCATTTTTTAACTAGTTTAATATGGGGTTCAACAAGTATGCAACAATAGCTGGATATTGCACATACAGACCATTTCACATCTCTGTTAATTGAGAACTTAGTGTTATATAGAACTTATATGTTGTTGTTGGACTACTTTTGCCACTTAATTGCCATTAAGTAAATTTAACTGTTTGCAATTTGATTTCTCATATTAAAACATGCTTTATACTGTTTCCAAGATACCTATAAAATATAACTATAACTAAAGCATATAAAATCTTCCTATTTTTTCTTGTTTTTCCTTATCATTGCTGAATTTCACCTCAAATTTCATGGTGCATTGAATTACCAAGGGACTAGAAAAAATAATTTTTGGAGTCATAGATTTATGCAAGTATGCCACTTTTCACTTTCTCTTCAGATATCCAACTTCTTTATTCTTAATACACCAATCAAATAATAATATAAATTATATATTTTGTATATTATGTTATCAGATCATACACCTAGCCTGTAGTCTCCTTGTCTTGAGAGTGTGTGTTAAGACTCTCTTCTCCTTTATACCTGTTCAGATTATCTCCTGTTTTCCTAGATCACAGCTTCAACCATGACTATCTCTACCTCTACTCTCCATGCTTTGCTTTGCTAAGATTACATACCTTATTATTCTAGGGAAGAAAACAAAGTTATATCTCCTATATAAAAATAATTAATTTTCTTAGGCAACCGTTACTAAATCTAGAGAATACAATGTATAATATCATAACAATTATGTTTGAATCATCAGTTATCTCTTCTTTTATTGTTTCCCTATGCAGAGATATGTCACAAATAATATATAGTAAACTTTGGAATCTGGAAATTAAATCATCTTTATAATTTGCTAAAACAAGAGTACTCCATAGGCACAAACATATCTAAGGTAATAAATGTGTAATGCCATATGCGAGCATACTATTAATTGCTGCTACAATATTTAGTCATTGTAACTCAATTATGTTTAAATCATTATAATAAGATAAATAGAAATCAAACAAGTACTTGTTTATCTTTAGGAATTTTTACAGCTAATCAGAAATAATTATCTCATTTTTTCTGCTGGGTGTTTTTTTTTTCCTATCTCTTACATTGAATTTGCTTTCTTCTTTTGAATGTTCCTGTTTATTCATACCACATCATGTAAATGTACATGTGAATTGCTGTCTGTGTAGTTTCACATGCTCATGCTACAAGTGATAGACATTGCCTTAATCATTGTAACACTCTACCGCCCAATCCCTGTTCTAATCAGGTAGCGTTCAGATACCTGATCTCTCCAATTTATAGTGAACCAGTGTTTCTTATTTCCAGAAAATTTCATCACCCTATCCTTTTTTATAGCGTTCTTATTCATATAATTGTGTCTTAAGTTTTTAAGGTACATACACATATTGATTTTAATTTTTCAAAATATGTACAGGTTGTTCTAAGTTAAAATGACCTGTAGCTGTAGCTTTATGTTATATTGTGTATTTGCTCCCATTTACTTTAAGAGTTCAGGAAGAATTGTGAACTGTGAAATGAGTCTTTGAAGAGAAGTGTTCTGCCTATTTAGATTACCCTATATACAAGTGTCTCCTAGGTTTGGGTGATGATTATTAACAAATAATTAGAAGCAAGGAAACCATGACGAATTTAGAGAATACAGGGTTTATAAACATTGCATAACAACAATGTATTGTTGGTTTACAAACTTCAGAATATATGAAGTATAGTGTAAATCCAAAGGTAAATGAACAATAAATTAGAATTCATAATATTATACCAGGAAATAAATCAGAGGAATATAAGGGAATCATTTTTATTAAAATTTCAATAAAATTTGAAGCCCTCAAGATTTCTTCATAGTGCTTTGTAGGAAGGAATAAGTGCTTGATTTCTTTCTGTTGATTGAGCAGTTGCATTCCTCATAAATGCCTTATGATCTTTTGATAAATGTCCTCATATAAAAGATGATTTCATTAATCACACATTTCATTATTTGAATTGCTCCTTATTTGCACCTTATAGCTGACTTTTCCTGACCATATATTTAATTATCTCATGAGCACTATTCCATACTTGATAAGATTTTTTTGCAAAATTAATAAACAAATACATCAACATACGGAACAGTTTCTTAATATCAGACTCTGAAAGGAGAGTTCACACATTCAAAGTGTTTTCTTCCCAGCATTAACTAGGCTCATTTTCAGATTTTACCTCCTTGGCGATGCACTAAGTTCCCTGCTAATATGTAGTTGTTTTTATTATCTGACTTTCTTGGTGTACCAATTACTGAAAATTGTGGAGAAAGTCCAGAAACAAAATGTTGTTTCAACTAATCCTGGCATAAGCACCAACAATGCTTGGGTCTAATGCTCTGAAACTTAAGCAGATCTGTGTCCAGAAGCTCTGAGATATACTTTATCAATCCGTCCTGTGGGTTGTAATAGAAATGTGTCTGGAATACTGCCTATCATTTAGTCCTTCCAAGTCATTCTGTTTCTAGTTCTTGAACTGGATAAGAAAAGAGGTGCTTGCTTTATTCTGCCTTTGGTCTTGTGTAACTGTGTTAGTATTCTATTGTTGCAATAACAAGTTACCAAATTTAGTGGCTTAAAAAAACCCATATTTATTATCTTCATTTCTGTAGGTCAGAAGTCTAGCACGTGTCTTGCTAAACTAAAATCAAGATGTTAGCAGGGCTTGTTTTTTTGTTTTCCTGGGAGCTTTGAGATTGAACCCAATCCCAAACCCACTCAGATTGTTAGCAGAATCTTCTCCTTGTGGTTGTAGGGCTGAGGTCCTTGTTTCCTTACTAAATGTCAGCTGAGGGCCACTCCTAGCTCCTTGAGACCTCTGTCTGTTCTTTCTACAATGTCCCCTTCATCTTAGGGCCCATTATTGAGTTCTCACACTTGGAATCACTCTGCTTTTGCCTTCTATGCATCTCACTAACTTCTGCCACATCTCTCTGTTTTTGAAGGGTCATGTACCTAGATTGGGACCCCTTGATAATACAGTATAATCTTCCTATTATAAAATCTTTAATCTTAGTGACATCTTAAAAACTTCTCTTATTACTTAGAAGATTTTATTCTTTTTAAATTCAAATATAGAAAAGCAAATGGGAGAATTCCTGCTTTTGTTACTACAAGTCTTTTATAACATAAATTTGAAGTTTTCAATTTTTAAGAGCACACTATATGAAATACTGCAAACTTTGTTATGCATCAGTGGCAAAATGTTAAATCTGATTAGCCTCAGTTAAAAGTCAAATTTCACCCTACTCTTATTTATCTGACCTAAATATTATATACCCAAAATATATGTTCAAAACAAGCCTAGAAATTACAGGAGCAATAAAATTGCAAGGAGATTTGGTGTGATGAGAAGAGAGAGAAGAAGAGAAGAAGGAAAAAGTGATTTTCTTCCTTCTTACTAAAGGAAAAAAATCATTACAGTATGAAATTGATCAAATCAGGATAATGGCAAAGGATGAAGTTTAATACCTACTTTGATAAACCAGTGAACAAGTAGAGATTTTTAAGATTATTCTTATTAAATTTTCTATCTTCCACTGTTTATTCATTTAGTCAACCATCATATGCTGTATATTTTGAGGCTACAATGTGCCAGCTACAGTGATAGGCTTTGAGGAAAAAGATGAGAAAAAAGACAATCTTCCCCTCATAATGTGGAGCATGCATTCTAGTCTGGGACTGTCCATTAGGAGATATTTAGAGATAGCAGTAGAAACTTGGGGGAAAATTTTTTATATACCTAAAGATATTGACACGATGCAGAGTGCAGAGTAGTAAAACAATAGCATCATGGATAAAATCTTGAGGTAAACATCCCATTTTAAAGACATCCAGAAGAAAGGGGCACTGTAGAAAACAAGGGGAATACAGATAAGCAGGAAGAGAATCAGGGACAGTATTGATTGCAGAAGCTAAGTGTGGAAAGCATTTTACAAAGTAGACTACGTGAGCATCAGATTTAATACATGAAAATATTTTAAAACTCAAATTTATCAGAAAAGTTATGGTTAAATGGATGATGTCATATACTTTTGGATGTATAGCCTCTTTGAAAGGCAACCTGCTGATATTTATTATTCAAATTTTCAAATATCAATCTTTTATAAATCTATAATTCTACTTTTGGTATGTGCCCTGGTGAAATGCTCATACATGGGTACAAATTCTTGTACAAAGATGATTCTTCAAGTATTTTTTGTCATAGTAATTACTCAATGTAAATGCTTGCCCAGCAAAAAAGGAATATCAAAATTAGCACTATCCAATGAAACTTTCTATGTTAGTGGATATATTCTATATCTGCTATCGAATACCTAAAGCTGCTAAGCATCAATATTTTTAATGTAAGTAGGTTAAAATATGACTTGAAAAAAATATCATATATACATACATATACATACATGTATTACTGGTTTAAAGCTTTAAGTACAGAATAATGCACATGTTGCGATATATGTCATACATTTCTGTATGTGTGTATATGCATACATGTAAATTTTTAAAATATGTACTTAATAAATCAATTTGATTAAAGTAATCAAATTACTTTATTAAAGTATTTAATATTAAATACATTTGTATTTAATATTAAAGTATTAAATTTTTGTATTAGAGTAATTAATGGATAAAAATATTCTTGAGTAAATGTTTCATGTCATTAGTTTAGATTTTTTAAAATATCACATAAGTAAAACTTTACAATAAAGTTGATACAGCTTTACAAATATTCTCATAATTCAATTAGAACAATCATGATCTAAAATTATACTATGATGAATGTGATTCTTATGAATATGCCAGCCTTTATTGCTTTTAAAAACAATAAGCATAGTTCCTATACTTATCTTATAAACCAACTTTTATTAGAATTTATACTTTTCTGTTGCTAAGAGAGTAGATCTTAAAAGTTCTCACCACAAAAATGAAGTGATAATTACGTGAGGTGATGAAAGTACTAGCTAATGCTAAGGTCGTCATCATATTGAAATGTATGTGCATCAAATCAACACATTATACACCTTAAACTTACACAATGTTATATGTCAATTATATCTCAATATAATTGAGAAAAAATTATTATTCCAAAGCTGGAAAAAAGGAATCTATAATTTCCCTCCTTCCTATGTGAGTCTTGTTTTAATTCATTTTGAGGTAATCACTTCATATGGTTTCATAGTTCATCATTTTTACATACCAAATTCAGACCATTCAAAGCCAATTCACATTTCTTCCAGATAGCATGGTAATTCTGTAATAAAATTCAGTGTAACTTCCACTGGATGAATTATCAGAATCTTTTCTCTAAAATGACTTGTGATTTCAAAATATTTTTCTTTTTGTTTTCTGACTAATCAGTCACTAGATAAAAACAATTAATATTTTAATCATATTCCTCAATAGCTGAGTTATATTGTCTGATTACATAGTATTTTTCATGAAAATCCTTATATTCACATTATTTGCTGAAAGTATTTTTATATTTATTGAACATTTTCCAATTAGTTAAATATATGGCACAACTTTTAAACAAAAACTTAAAACCAATAAAATTTTGAGCATCATTTGCCATTTTGAAAGTTCTAAACATATGCAGTTTACTCAGATCTTATTCAAAGACTGAAAGGGCTGAAAAATTTCAGGTTATATTATTGAATATTACATATTGTAAGATATATATTTTTGTAAATATTCTAAAGTATTCTTTTATGAGTAGTTTGAGCTGTCAAGTGGTACTTAAATCATCCCAAGTTATTATACTTTCTGTTAATACTTGGAAATACTGCTTTAATTAAATTTGCAGAATGTACAAAATTACCTAGCTTCTCAATAAAAAATTGATGTTTATGCTATCATCCCAAATTTGCAAATAAAAATAGAAAACACTCTCCTAAATATTTTTATTAGATTTTAATTGTACAGCTAAAAATGAGGGGAGAAGTCACCTTTTAAAATCATTACAATTATGTAATAAAAATATACCAAGAAAGAGCAACAAAAAATCCTCCTCAATCCTAATTGTAAAATAATTTCATTTCTGATTATTCAAGGGAAATATAAAACTTTCAGCATATTTATATTTTCTTAATAATCTTGAAGCTATTATTGCCAGTTTTATAATGAGAATATGAAATGTTTAATATGTTGGTTTGATTCATAAGGGACAGAAATAAATATATATATGGATGGTATCCAATGTATGTTTATTTTCTTTCTATAAATCAAGAGTACAGAAGAATATTACTTTATGTAGATTATTATTTTAATTTTTAGAAATTTTCTTTGCATAACAAGCTTAATACAAAGAAATAGGAAATGCATTAAATGCCATAAAATGTAGTTTTTAATTCCCATAAACATACAAACGGACCAAACCACCCTTAATTCCCTATACATCTAATCTTCTGTACCAGCCCCGCTGTACTTCTCCTTCAAAGACGAACAGCTAAAAAGGATGCTAAATAAACAAAAATTACTTTGTAATTCTTTATATAAAGTATTATACTTAACAGGGTATTTTTTTTGACTGACTGCTTCTCCAGCTCCTACAGACAAAAGGATGTAGACTCTTACAATTTACTTAAACAATGTAGCCATTACTAAAATGTGCAAATTCAGTTAGGAATGAAAGGAAGAAATAAACTGTCTTCATCTATAGCTGATATTGTCATGTATTTATAAAATCCTTAGGGAGAAAAAAGGTACTACTAAATAAGATGAGTAATATCCCAGACATAGGCATAAACACACACACACACACACACACACACACACAATCTCTCTCTCTCTCTCTCTCTCTCTCTCTCTCTCTCCCCGTCTCTCCCTCCCTCTCCCTCTCTCTCTCAGAACATCAGTTTTCAACCTACATTCAAATGCATGGAAGTTTTGTTTTTGTCTTGTTTGGTTTGGTTTTTCATTTTAGTTGAGGATAAATAGTTTGGCATAAAAAAATTTGTGAGGCAAAAAATATACAGATAAGAAGGATGGAGATGATGGGATATATTCTATCCTCAGTTGGCCCCTGTGTCTTGGGTAAGCCCCTATTGTTAAACGATGAGAAAGGACAATCATCTTAAGATCTCTGTCCTAGAGATAAGTGTGATATATGAAGCGTGAGCAGAAAACAGTTTTCTGATGCTATCTTGTTCAGTCTTCTACTTCTTATATCTCAAATAGACTTTGATAAAATTATTCTTAGACCTATGTCATGACCAAAAATTGTTGACTTAACTAGAATTTATGCATAAGAAGGGATGTCATCCATTCTTCAATTTTTTCTTAATCTAAATTCTTATTTACTAGCACTGCGATTTGAACGTCTCTCTCGCTCTAGCTCTCACTCTCTCCCCACATGCATGTAATTTCCATAAACCTATCATTTAAGCTGTTATATTACCTAATTCAACCAATATTCCTATTTTGGAAAATTGGAAAATGGGAGTACAGATTCAATTTGATTAGCAAAATAGATTAATCTTTAGTTCTTTTAGATAAACGCAATAATTTCTTTTTTTATTTGACTGTATTCCTCATTTTGCTGAGCTGGGCTGGAAGGTCCTTGAAGACTTTATTTGCCTGTCTGACACCTTGGTGCTCTTCCATTTAATAGTGTAGCTGTGTTTATTTGCAGCATAGCAGCAGGATCCCCAGAGAGAAAGTGGGAGCTGCTAGGTCTCTTAACATCCAAGTCCATAACAGTCACAGCATCATTTTCACAACATTTCACATTTTATGAACTGTAGGAGTTACTGGAAATAAAAAAGTATAGAACAGTGATTAAAAGCATTGGTACTGGAACCAGACAAAATGTTGTTCCCTGATTTTTTATGGCTAGTGGGGTAATCTCTAAAATCTCTAAGACTTATTTTCCTCTCATAAAATCAGATTTTAAATAGTTCACTTTAAAAGGAATTTGGATTGATTTATCAATAATAGTTCATAGCAAATATATCTTTATGTAATTAATATATTTCATTTTTAAAGCCCTAAAATTAGCCAACACTATCAACAACAATTCAGTTAGCAGTTGAACATTTTTTTCAATTAGTTGGGCTAAACTGAATAATCTGATTCCCTATATGTTCCAGTCCTCTTTAAAAGATGAGAACCATGGTCATTTCTCTGCATTCCCAACATCTAATGTTATTTAAGTAACGAAATGGTCAGGGCTACCTAAACTATTATTACTGTAACTCATAACTTTAAAAAGTCAGTGCTTAGCACTGTTATTTTATCTTGTGTGATTAAACTGAAAAGTCATACTAAATATCATTCATTTAACCCTCTGAATACTTTCATTATTGCTTAATTTTGAGCCAGAAAATCAGTACTTGAGGGCACACATAGTACTATGTTTCAGTTCAATTATGTGGGTGAGCATGGGTCATGAATGTATCAGATAGATAGGTAGATAGATATATAGATAGATAGATAGAGATTTAATATCGTGCTGCTAACATTCTATACCTTTACCCTTAAATGTTTCAGAATACATCTCCTAAGAATCTGTAACCATAGTACAATTATCAAAATCATTAATTAGAACATTGATACAGCAATTTTATTAACTCAGTTGTACATATTCAAATTTCATTGATTTTTCTATTAATGTATTTATTAGCTATTTTTTCCCAGTGCTGGTTCCACTTCAGACAATCTATATTAGTTTGCTGTGTTTCTTTAAGTCTCCTTTATTCTATAAGAATTCATTAGCCTTTTTTTTTAGATTTCATGAGCTTGACATTATTTAAAAAATTACAGACCAGTTATTTTGTAGGCTGTCCCTCAATTTCATTTTGATTCACACTTACTAACGATTCCATTCAAATAATGCATTTTTGACAGCAGTATCATAGAAGTGATGCTGTGTCCTTCTCAGTGACTGATAAGGGGGCACATGCTGTCACCTTGTCCCATTACTGATGATGTTAACTTTGATGATTTGCCTAAGGTGATATCAGCTAGGTTCATCCACTGTAAAATTGCTAGTTCCTCCTTGTTAAAAAAAAAAAAGTACTTTGGCGGGAACTACTTTGAGAATATGTAAATATCCTGCTCCTCATTAAACTTCTACCCATTAGGTTAGCTCCCACTCATGATTTTGTCTTATTCAATTATTATGATAGTTGCTAAGTGGTGTTATTTTTAACTCTATCATTCCTTCTTTATATCAGTTTTCTGTATAAATTATTTTCAGCTGGTCTAAGACAGCTCAGTGCTTATCTCCAGGTATGCCTGGAAGTTTCAAACTGATTCTTGGCTAAGAGAAGATTGAGAGTGCTAACTAATGATTTATAATGTGCTATTTAAAGTTTGAAACTTTCCAGGTGTCGCCAAGCCAGTTTGCATATTGATCACTTACACATGATGTAACATGTTACATGGCTTGGCTTGGCTGTATAACGATATAAGGGCATAAAAGATCCCACTGGGAACATTTGGGAAGCTCTTCTAAAATCACATGCCTCAAACAGGTTATAAAGGTTTATACTCCAGAGATGAATACATCATGTGTGAATAAGAATAATTCTGGGGAACTGTGCCTGGAAGTCTCTCAGGCTATTGATTCTTGCCTGCACACTCTTTCTGTATCCTTTGACTTTATAAAGATCTTTGTGAATATGCTCTCCAAAGTCTTGTGGGTCCTTTCAATTATCTGCTCATATGAAATCATTATAGCACTAAATGGTAAGAGAGATCTTTCCCTTTTCTCCCATTAATTTCTATCAGTACACATTTATAGATTCTTGTTTTTTCAGAAAAGTTGTTACAATTATTTTTTCTTTTGATGCTCAAATTTTCTACGCTTTGACTACTGGGAGGTCCTTTAAGTTGGTTTCATTGTCTCATCAACATGCTATCATTATTTTATGTGCATTTCCCTGCATTTTTTTTTGTTTTGCATGGTAGCAAGGTGCCCATATTTATGTGTATATATGTATGTGTATATACACAATAGTGAATATAAAACTGTGTATATATGTATAAATAGGTTTTTAATGTCACAATGCAGCTCATTCTAAAATTCCTTCTTTCTAATATTCTAACTGTTTTCTAACTCTCTTTTCTAAACTAGTTAATATTTTATATCTTTCCCCAACTGACTGTACAATAGTTACCTAAACACCATTTATTAAGAAGTAAATTTATGCCCTAGTAATGTCAGATGTAATATTTATAATATATCAAATGTCCCTTAATAACTAGCTCTGTTTTTGGACATTCTATTCTATGTCATTGGTCTATTTTTATGTTTTTTCACCAACACCACACTACTTTGAGGAGCATGGCTTTAGAGAATGTTTAAACTTGTGTATGTCTTGCCCCCATGTTTCTAATTATATGTTATTATTACACAGTTGTAATCAGCTTGTCTAGATCCATGAAAGTTTGTAGGCATGTTTATCATGATTGTGTTAAATTCATAAAATTACTTAGAGAGGAGTCACCTTTATGATGCTGAGTCATTCTGTTAAAGAATAATATATATATTTTTGTTTGTTCAAGCCTAGTTTGTGTCTTTCATAAGTATTTTAAAGTTTTCTTCATATACAGTTTGCATATTTCTCTTTACATATATTTCTACGTTTTCTCATCTTTGGTGTGCTATAATTAATAGAGATTTTTTTGCTCCCATTATGTCTTTGAACTGGTTGTTGTTTGTAAGTCAGAAGGCTTTTGATTTCTGTATGTTCATGTTATTCTCCTACTCTAACAAATTATTTTATTTTTGAGACAAATGTATTATTGATTCTTCGGGCTTTCCAAAAATACTATCCTATCATGTACAAATAGAGTTGTACTTCCTATTTTACAATTTGAGGCACTAATTTATTTATTGTTTCTAATTGGATTGGCAGATATTTCCAACACAGTTTTTAAATTTTATTTATTTATATTTTGTATACCTATATCCCCTCCCTTTTGGACCTCCCTCCCAACCCCCCATCCCACCCATCTAGGTTGTCACAGAGCACGAACTAAGCTCCCTGTGTTATACAGCAGGTTCCCACTAGCTATCTATTTTACACATGATAGTGTATTTATGTCAAACCTAATCTCCTAGTTTGTCCCACCCTCCTCTTCCCCGGCTGTGTCCTCATGTCCTTTCTCTATGTCTACTTTTCTATTCCTGCCCTACAAATAAGTTCATCTGTACCATTTTTCTAGATTCCATAGATTTCTGTATTACCAATACAGTTTTAAATACTAAAGTCTTAGTTGGCATCTTTGTTTCTGATCTTAGTTGTAATACTTCTTTTTCCCTGTTAAGTAAAATACTGGTTTTATAACTAATTTTTCTTGCTTTTATCTTGTTAAGGAAATATGTATCAATTTGTATCTTCCTAGCTATATTTTTATGAGGAGCAAGTATTTAATTTTGTCAAAGACTTCATCATCTTTAGAGATAATCATATGATTTTTCCCCTTAGATACATTAATGGCATGTTGGCTTAATAGATTTTTAGATATTAAACCAAGCTTGTGTTACTGGAATAAATGCCAGTTGTTTGTGATGTATTACTTTCTTAAAGTTGTTGAATAAAGTTAAAGTTGTTTAATAAACATCTTTAGGATTTTAAATTAATATTGTTAATGGTTAATTTTATGAGCCAACTTGACTTGGCTAAGAGAAGCCCAGAGACCTGGTGAAATATTATTTATGGGTGTGTTTGTGAAGATGTTTCTAAAGAGTTAGTAGACAGAGTAAAGAAGATTCATACTTAACAGTATTGAGAATCATCATCCAATCTGTTGAAGGCTCAAATAGAACAAGAAGGTGGAGGAAGGATAAATTCTCACTATCTCTTCTTGAGCTGGGACATCCATCTTTTTCTGCTCTCTTATATCAGGGCTCCTGATTCTCGGGCCTTTAGACTCTAGGAGGTACACCAATGTTCCTCCAGTTTCTTAGGTGTTTGGCTTTGGACTAGGAGTTACATCAGTGGCTCCCCTGGTTCTCAGGCCTTCATACTCAGACTGAATTATAGTACCTGCTTTTCTAGCTTGGAGAAAGCATAAGTCAGCTTCCATAATTGTGTGAGCTAATTCTCATAATAAATCTCTTCATCTATCTGTCTATCAATCATCTATTGGTATCTCATTGGTTCTGTTTCTCTAGAGAGCCCTAACTGATACGAATGTTAAATCATTCATTGTAATTTTCTTTTTTGTGCTTATTTTTGCTATTTGGAAGAGGTGTTGTGCCAACTCTGGTATTTTCATTATTTTTTTTGCTATCTTTTCCTGTAAAACCCTAAACTTCACTCTTTGTCTCTTATTTCCATTACCAGTTAATATGGAAACAGATGTCTTTTCTTGCACCATTTTCTTGCCCAGCCATGATGACTTGCAAAGCTTAAGCCCAAGAACTGTGCTCACTTTTAATTTGTTCCCCCATGTTCAATCCTCTGAAAAACCACGTTTCTTTTCAGAATTTTCACAGTTAAGGTGGAATTTTTCTTTCTGGCAGTGATTTTAGGTCAATCCTCTGATATATATATGTATATGTATATGTGTGTATACACACACACACACACACACACACACACATATGCTTTTACTCAGAAAAATGCCTAGCAATAGATTTATATATGGCTTAAAACAAAGCTTATGAAATGTTTTCTTGAAATCTTACCATCTTACTATGTTTCTTATCTGTTTGTTTGTTGACCTCATTGGTGGGAATAGAAGACTCAATCCAGTCTGTATGGGAACATTTGCCCCCCCCCCAAAAGTAATTTTTATTTTGTCTATAGCCATCCTAGCTAATGTGATCTCATGAACACTGAATTATTATCATATAACCTAAAAGAGTCCCAAAACATAGATTCTGAGAACAGTTATAGCAATCTTAAACAGTGAACATTTTTACTGTTGTGTTGAAATAAGGGGCAGAAAATTAAATTACTAGAACACAGCTTGAGTTCTTTCTTAGAAAAATGTTCCAATGCATGTTTATTGAGGTTGCCTCTGGGACTTCTCCCAGATGTGCACTAAAATGCTATTTATAGAGGAAATATCTTTCATAAAACCAGTTTCCCCTCTCCAAATTTTCTGGTTTTGTTAAGATGACTACTACATTGAATGTAGACATCAAATTCTTTGAGCCTTGTACATTTATTAATTTTTATTTCTCATTTGAACCATTATTCTGCCTAATCTACCCACTTATTCATATATGGCACTCAAATGTTGAGAGCAACGATGAGTGTATTCATGAACTCCATCCATGTATAAATGCATAAATAACCATTTAACCTTTAAATATCTTGATAATCATTCAGCAAGTCAAAGGCATAGATGTCACCAGTTTTAATGCACACACTGATTTGCTCTTAGATTTTATCACTTACAACCATTAAGAATTGAAAGGATAATTTATCTTGAAGGTTGAAGCATGTGTCTTTTAACTAAGTGTTATCAGGGGACAAAAAAAGGAACCACAAACAGATGGATTAGTTCTCTGTGCACTAAATCTAAAGGATACCGAGCTGCATGATATGTTCTCTTTTGTTTTTGTCCCTAGCTCAAGGTCACAAGTGGAAAATAGTAATTCTTCTCTGAAAGCTTCATATTATATTGTTTTTTCTGCAGTTATGCAGAAAATTGTATTAATTATATTTATATTAGTTTATTGCTTTTCCCATGCTTTATGTATTTTTAAAGGGTTACTTTTACTGAAATAATATCTAATAAAATCAGGCAAATGCATAATGCTAGGGTAGAATAAAGAGCAAAAAGAAATAACACTTATTGGGAACATATATTAACTGTTATTTACTTTAAAAAAGCTAACTCATTTAACACTTACATCACTCCTATAATTTGGATAATGTATGACAATGTTAAAGATGAGGAAATGGAGATTATATCCTCTATATAACTTATACAAAGTCATAGTTTCTCTGTTAAGTAGAATAGCCCAGATTAAATGCCAGGTTTATGTGATGTTTTCTATAATTTAATACCTAGTAGAATATTAAAGCATACATGCAAAATTTATGCACAAACTCAGGATTTATAAAATACAGTTGTAATGCACTGTTAACTGTTATGAGTAGGCTATTGGCAAAGGATAGATACATAGATCAATGGAACAAAAAAAGAGAATGAAAAGGTAGACCCACACACATATGGCCAAAATATTTTGACAGAGAGGTAAAGGCAATTCAATGGATAAAGAATATCCTTTGAACAATTGATGATGGAATAAGTGGAATCCATAAGCTAATAACTAAACTCAACCTAAACCTCCCACCTTACACTATAAGTCAAAGTAGATTATAAATGTAAATGTAAAAAGTAAACTTACAAAACATTGGAGGGAAAAAATAAGATAAAAACCTTTGTGGCCTGGTGTTAGACAATGAATTCTTAAACGTGACAGGGGGCAACAGACTGGGAGAGAATATTTGCCATCGCACATCTGACAAAAGAATTTTAACTGGAATATATAAAGAACTCTCAATACTCAACAGAAATAAAACAAAAACCCCAATTAGCAAAAGTGGGTACAAGATTTGAACAGATACTTTATCAAAGAAGATATATAAAAGTTAAAAAAGCACATAAAATTCATTCAACATTATTAGTGAGGTGGGAAATGCAAATGAAAACCATAATGAGAGCCACTATAACACCTTTCAGGATGGCTAAGATAAAAATTATTGATAATCCCAAGTGATAATAAAGATGTAGAACAACTGGAACTCTCATGTATTGCCCTTGGTTATGGAAAATGATACAGCTACTCTGAAAAGAGTATGGCAGTTTCTAATAAAGATAAACACATAGTTACCTATATGACCCAGTAATCACACTACTGTGTATTAACCTAAAGAAAGAAAAACTTATCTTCAAGCAAAAACCTGTACATGACTATTCACATAAGTCATAATTAAAAAAAACTAGAAACAACCTTAACATTCTTCACCATGGATGAATCACAGAAGCATTATGCAAGTGAGATAAGCCAATCTCAAAAGTTCATATACTGTTTGATTCCATTTGTATGACATTTACAAGAAGATACAGCTGTAATGACAAAGAGAGAGTAGGTAGCAGGATGATAGGAGTTACCTACCTACCTACTTTTTTTTTTTAATACAAAATGATTTATTAAAAAATCAGTAAGACACTACTACAACGTGACACTGTCACACTGGGCTTTTAACATGAGACTGGGGTGGGGGGAGGCATAAAACACAAATTGATTCTGAAGCAGAGCAATTAAGAAATAAAACAATGAAAGCAAATTTCTTTTAATGAGAACTCAGAATTAAACTTCAGAGGGACCCAACGTCATACTTCCATTTGGGGACTTGACACAAAAAATTTAGTTTGAACTGCTATTAGCAGGTGGCAGGAGCCACCTTCAAATGAATCTTCAATTTGGAAAATACTGCTTCACCACCTGTTGGGGATAAGTTGCAGATGGAATAATTTAGTATGGTTTGTAGCTATTTTGATGACCATCTCGCCTGGATGCTTTCCCATAACCACTCTGCTGGTCACCATCTCTTCCATGAGCTCTTCCCACAAATCCTCCTCTAGATCCCCACTGTTGCTGTTGCTGATACTGTTCCTTTGACATAGCTACTTTTATTCCACATTTACTAAGACCAACACTGTGGTATTTCTTTTCCATTATCTTCTTCACTGGTTCTTCTTCCTTAAAGGTAATAAAGCAGAATCCACGCCTCTTATTGGTCTTGTTGTCCATGGGGAGCTCTATGGATTCAACCTCACCAAAACCACCAAAATACTCCCTTATTTTCTCTTCAGGTGTATCTGGAGAAAGGCTACCAACAAATTTTTTTTTTTACATCTTTATTGGAGTATAATTGCTTTACATGGGGTGTTAGTTTCTGCTTTATAACAAAGTGAATCAGTTATACATATACATATGTTCCCATATCTCTTCCTTCTTGCATCTCCCTCCCTCCCACCCTCCCTATCCCACCCCTCTAGGTGGTCACAAACACCGAGCTGATCTTCCTGTGCTATGCGGCTGCTTCCCGCTAGCTATCTATTTTACGTTTGGTAGTGTATATATGTCCATGCCACTTATTTGTAGTGAGGTGGATGGACCTAGAGTCTGTCATACAGAGTGAAGTAAGTCAGAAAGAGAAAGACAAATACCGTATGCTAACACATATATATGGAATCTAAGAAAAAAAAATGTCACGAAGAACCTAGGGGTAAGACAGGAATAAAGACACAGACCTACTAGAGAATGGACTTGAGGATATGGGGAGGTGGAAGGGTAAGCTGTAACAAAAATTTTTTAACAGGCTCTTTTATTTTCATGGCTTTGGCCCTCTTAGGATCAATCACCTTCCCATTCAGTTTCTGTTCTTTCTGATCCATGACCTTATCTACACTCTCCGACCCTTTAAATAGCACAAAGCCAAAACCTCTTGATCGCTGTGTGATAAGATCTAACTTCAGAGTGCAGTCTAGGACTTCACCAAATTTGGAGAAGTAGTCCTTTAGATCTTTCTATGTAGTATCCCAACTAAGGCCTCCTATAAACATTTTCCATTCTTCTTGCTGTGCCGTCGCTGCTTCAGAGTGTAGCAGGATGGTAGTAGTTAGGAGGATGGTGTGACTTAAAAAAGAATATCACAAGGTAGTGTTTTGGGATAATGGATCTGTTCTGTACCCAGATTGCTGTATGGTTACGTGTATCTATATATGTGTTAAAATTCATAGAACTGTACACCAAAAATGTATTTAAAAAAACCTATTGCAGCCCTCAGAAAAAAAATCTATAATTGTGTCAGTGGTGTCAAAGTTATAACCATAAGATGCAATTTTGAATAATATCCCCAGTTATTATATGAAAACATAATTCTGTAGTAAATAAATAATACCATCCTCTGAAGTATATAAGCCATAAAGCTTTGAGGACACACAAACCTAATTAAGTATGTAAACATAAACCAACAGTAATTACTACTGCTTGTGTTAATTTTTAATGTTTATGTAATCAAAATAAAGAATATTGCAAGGTTCCTCTAAAGAATTTGATTTTCCCATAAAATACTGTTGACATTCAATCTTTTTTTTTTTTTTTTTTTTTTTGGCTGCCCCACGCGGCTTGTGGGATCTTAGTTCCCTGACCAGAGGTTGAACTCTGGCCCTCAGCAGTGAAAGCCTAACCCCTGGACCAGGGAATTCGATATTCAATCTTTTTAAACTTACCAGTTATTCATGTTTCACGGTGAATGTTTCTAACCTTTTACTTATCTTTTTCTTCTATGACTCATTCTTATATTCTGAAAGGAAGTTTATTTTTGAAAATGATTTTAAATAAGTTTTTAAATAAGTTCAACATCATAATAAAATCAGTTTGGGGGACAATAAAAATTTTTTAAATAATATATTATTATAACTTCTTAGCACCCGCTTTCACTTTCCAGTGAATCTTGGACAGCATATTATTTGTTTAAGTTAGTAGTGATTTTATTTTCTTACTGTGGCACAGAACTTCAATTCCCTCCATCTAGCTAAAATTCTTTCTTCATTTGGTTGGCATCCAACTCTACTTCCTCCTGTAGTTTCGTTTTTCTTTGCTCTGATCCCCTATAGATCTTGTATGTACGCCCTTGTTAACAATAATAGGTTGTTGCCTAATACTGTTTTTTCCTATCATGTTTTTTGTTAAATAAGTCAAAATTTCTTTCAGAGCAATAAAAATGATTTACTTCTTTTATACAGAGGTATAACATGTATCTAGGATACTGTTATAGTTTAGGCAATGTTTGATGGACTTATTATCCTACCATTGATTGGTGAATCATCATAGAATTAATTTTGCATCCCTTGGCATGCCACTTAGTAAATTAGAAAATAGGAAGTTGTAGAGAAATGATTCTGTACTTATACTTATCTTCTTAAGATAATTATGCTGATAGGAAATCGCATCTGAATTTATAAGGACATAATAAATAAATTTAGGTTTTATGAAAATGTTCCATTTTCATGTGCATTAATATTTGCATTGATATTTTTGAAATAGCAGAATTGTAAAATTAAGAGCTCTCCTTTCTAAACTTTAATTATATTATGCCTATCCAAATGAAGATTTGAAGGCAACATTTTTTTTTTCAGTGAAGATATTTATGTTTCCCCAATTAGAAAACTGAGAAAAGGATGAACATGATGCTAAAAAATAGACCGTTTCTCTCAAATGATCTATAGGAAAAAAATGATAGTAATTTGAGCTTACTTTAATATTATAAAAATAAATATTTAACAAAATATTATGCAAAGACTTTGAAATATTTTATTAAATAAGCTAATGGTGTTTTATCAAACTAATGATTAAATCTCAAATGTATTTAAAATATATTTTTCCAGTATCACTGCTTTGAATTTTTTAATGCACTCTTCTTCTTTAAGTGCTGAGGGAAAAAAAAATATGTATATATATTGCTTAATCTGGCCTCATTGCATTGCATTACACTGCTTTCTAGCTTTATTTTGTCCAGTAGAGCATTTCATTTTATAACAGGTGAAACCTGTGTCACTATTTCTTTCTACCTCTGAAGTGGACTACCTTGGTAATGCAGCATATTCATACTCTCAGGAAGAGGAAGCATCTTAATTGCTCTACTTCTAGGGAAAGCAAACAAGTCCTGCTTATTGAACTTACTAAATTGTTTGTAAAAGCAGAACAAAGGTGACAATATTCTGAATCATAACATCATATTCTCAGAATTATCAGATCACATGTGCAACTTTATTCAATTAGAAATTTTCTGAATTAAAACAACAGCTAGAGTGTTTTCCTATTGTTAATCTACAACATCTGGAATCTAATTTAAAACATCACCAGGCTTGCAAAAGAGCAGGGAAAGATGACTTAAAATGAGGAGAAAAAGAATCAATTGATACTGACTCAGAGCTGAACACGGATATATGCATCTGAACTCCATTTAGTGGAGGTTATTCGAATACAAAGAGGGCAAGAAGAAGCTGGGGCAGAAGAAATGAAACATAATTATTTTATCTCAGGCAAGATTTTTTACTGTAGGTGATAAAAGGGACATCCATTGAGACATACTGAGTATTAATTCATAAGTAAAAGTATACCAGAGGTTCCCAAGAAAGTATAAAACATGATGTCAGGCATCTGGAATCCAGATTCTGAATATTAGAATTTCCCTTACAGAAAGATTTAGAATGAGTATAGTGCCTATCTGGAACCCCAAAAGAGACAGTTATGTACTTTCACATCTTCCACAATCCAAAGAATGGCCTGAGGAATAGTGGGTCAGTGATGTGCTCCAAATAGGGTTAGATATAAGCCAAAAGAATGAGTTAGAACAGAAGAGGCCTACAAGGGAAGTTGTGCCAACACTAAGGCCTAAAGTAATTATCTGACTTGAGTAGAGTGTGTTAAACATTTGCAGAGATACAAAGTCCAACAAATAAAATTACTCAAGACTTCAGGAAAATATTGAACTTGTTGACTGTATTGATGCATTTTAAGCTTAGTAGATAACATTAGCATTTTTAAACCAAAAGAGCAAATATAATTTTGATCTGACTAGAAATTGCAAATATCCATCTAATACTGAATTTTAAATTCCTATTTAACAAAAATCAGCAAGAGAATGGCAGTATATTCAACAGAAAAAAATAAATAAATCAAGCATATGATTTGAAGAGGTAGTATACAAAACAGGAAACCAAAGTGCCATTCAATATATGAAGAGACCCAGACCCTCAACCTGGCTAGAAATCAGATAAATAAAAATTCAAATTATACCACTTTACATCCATCAGACTGTAAGAATTAGCACTTGCTAGGATTTTGGAAAAAAACAACTTTCATACACTGTACAAGGTTTATAAACTGTTCGAGCTATCCTGGAAAGCAGTTTGGAAGTATTGAAATTTGGTATGCATATAACCTCTAGACAAGCTATTCCACTCTACAGCACATTTAATTTATAACCCAAGTAATTTATCACATAGGTCTATCAACAGATACCTTATTGTTATCACTCCAGTCTTTTCTGTAATGTAATATAATTTGAAATTAAATGCATTTAACATAATAGTATAATGTTAAGAAGTAGTAAACTGAAAAGAATTCAGAAGTAAAATATTGAGGGAATAAATAGGCAAATATAACAAAATACAGTTTTGTATTTTCCAAGAATATGCGTATGTTTAAATAAAATCTGGTAGCAGTGATTAGACACACATACATTAAATACACTAAAACTGGTTATCTAATGTGTTGAGATGGGAAGAAATTAAGCATGGAGGATAAAGAGAATGAAATTGAAAAAAATAATTTTTAAGATAAAACAAAATAAAAGGGTCTTGTAAACACAGGTGATGATATGATGCCATGGACTGGAGAGTAAGATCAGTTTAACTTGGGGCCTATCAGATCATTGTTGAAGCGTTCAAAAAGAACACAGTATGAACTTCTAGTATTTTTTATAAAAACAACATGTATTTGGAAGTGGGTATAATCTGTGCAGCTGAGACATGAAGTTTTTAAGCAGCCAACTAAAATTTTTACAGATTTCTAAGAAACTTTAATTTGAAAACTTGGAAGAGATAATAAGTATTTCTAATCTGGGAAGTGAGATGATCTAATTTTCTGTTTTGAATGATCACTCTGTAACGTGAACAGATTAAAATGGGGCAAGAATAGAATACAGTTTGTTTCAGTAACTCTTACAAATATGATAAAGGCATTCACCAAGGTATGCTTTAACAAGAAGAGGGGCTAGATTATATTTAAGATATATAAAAACTTTAGATTCATTAAAATTTCATGATAGTTTTTTTGATAGGTAGAGATAGGTAAGAGAGAGGTAAAAGATGACTCTTGGTGTTATCAACTGAAGAACTGGTGTTTTTATTAAAGATTGTGAACAGATGATCAAGTGGAAGATACACTGAGTGAGAGGTCTCTGCAGCCTATAGGAAGATATCCAGTGGACAGTTAGATATATGGATCTTAAGAAAGCTGAAAGTTAATTAGATATTTTATATTTATCTAATCTAAGAAGACCTTTCCTTGACAATATTGAACAGATAACATTTGTGCACAAAATTAAAGAGAGATAAGCAGAATATCTGCCATCCAATAGGCCAATAAAAAGATTATGAATAATGCTTGCTGCTCCCAAGTTTCTGTAGTTAAATAAGTGGATTTGAAATGGACATACAGTTGTAAAGCTGAATAACTGAATTAATGGATTTTAAATGATTGTCAATTACTATCACAGTCATAATTCTATTTTGAAAGAAAATCTAGAGGTTATCTTACTGATTTGCAGAAACTGATTCCTGTGCTGTTTCTATTATATAAAGATAGCAAAATATTCTGGTTAGGAAGATGGGCTTTGGGGCTAGATTATTAGGGTTTTACTTTTACCCTGAGCAAGTTAAAAAATGCCTTTGACTCTCATTTCCTCAATTTAAAAGGGCAGCTAGTCCTTGCTTTGGAGGGACTAGCTGGACAAGCTAGTCTTGCTAGCTAGACAAGCTAGTCCCCTTGCTTTGGAGATATTCAGTTGACATATCAGAAATTCTACTACTCTGAGACTCTCATGCTAAAGAGATCATACTTAAGTACTTGGGTTAACAGACCTGCTGAACTCCCAAATGACAGATGGGCATTTGAGGGATCATATTGGATGGCCAACCAAGCTGAGCCTTCAAGTGACTACAGCTCCAAGCAGCATCTTAGTCTCATGAGACCCAAGTGAGAATTGCCTAATCCAGCACTTTCTGAATCTTTGACCCATAAAATCATGGGTAAAATAAAAATTGTGTAAAGTGTCTAAGTTTTGGGGTAATCCACTATGTAGGAATAATAAATGAAATATTATTCAAGGTGGAATACCTAGGAAAGCTGAACGAACCTCTCACTTGTCTTAAAGAGAGCCCAAATCAGACACACAAATATGAGTGATGAAAGGAACAATGGAGACATCAAGTGTAATCTCTTACTTGAATATTGAGGTAAATGACCTGGAGAAAATAACTACTTATTGGTAGACCAAAGACTGGAACACATTTTTCATGATTGCTGTCTTGGTATTTTTGCTCAGTTTAAAATAGCCCTGTATTTGAAGAGATTAAGTAACCATAGAATATTAATTGACATTTTTATATTTTATGACATATTCCTATTTTCTTTCTTTTAGAAAATCAGTCCCTATTTAACTTTATTTGATTCTCAAACTCATTCACGGTTTTATATTTAAAACCTACATTATACAAGTACTTTAAATGCTGGGGGATTAAATATGAAGATTTTATGCCATTGAGGTATGAAGAGTTGTTTAATGTAAAGGCATTTAAATCATATACTGTGAATAAAATATGAGTAGTTACATAAGAGTTCCATTTTAAAACATGTTATCAAATAAAGAAGAAAATTGGATTCAATAAAACATCAGATTTATTAAGGCTACCAGTGGTGTTTGAGATGCTTTGTGAAGGTGAATTGTCTTTTAACAAGTAGAGGTGGATGGTCACAGCTTTTAAAAGGAGAATATGCTAAACAAAGGCATAAAAACAACAGGTATATTCAGGAGGTGGTGAGGGTTTTCACATGCCAGGATATATTATATGTTTGTATACACTGAGAGGTGAGATTGAGAAGAGGGATGAGCACTGGAAGATAATAATTGATGTGTAGATTGGGGCCATATGGCAAAGTATCTTTGATACCATACTGAAGGGGGCAAGAAGGCAGTGTCAGAGGTTAATTATGATCAAAGGACTTCTTAAGAATATGAAAAAAAACTTTTATTACTGAACCTCCAGCAATAACATAGGAATAAACTTTTGATTGTGTTTTCTTAAGAACTATTACTGCCCATTTACAATTATCTTAGACTTTTCAGAATAGATTGATTGCAATTGTGAATATTAAATTCTGATATAGCATTCAGTTATGTGATAATGCTTTTTATCATTTTGGGCAACCAGTAACCTTTGATTCACAAGTACCACTCGATAACAAACCTAGTCGGCACAAATTACTCAAATAAGCATCTAAAAGGTAGATGTGACATGGTTGCAAATCACACAATCTCTTCTAGGAAATAAATAAGTATTTCATGTAAATGAGCCATTATTTTTCTTTAAAAACCAGTCATTCCATGTCTGAGAGCTTTATCCTAGAAGCTTTACTTTTTTCAGAGCGCAATTTCCTTTGCACAACAGATAACCTCCTTGTAGTGACTGGAAAATCACCTCATGCATTGATTTAGCTAGTCGGTCATTCAGTCTTTTTAAGGCAGGTACTTGCTATGTGCTTGACCCTCTACTATGAGCTGGGGAAAAAAAACGTTCATAATTTATCCTTTTTTTTTTTCTTTAAAAAGTTTGCAAAATGTAGCTCAGTAGGAAGTCAAAGATTGCCTTTCCCATACTAGACTCATTAGCCAAAATTACCCTGACACAACTGGAAAGGTCTGAACAGTAAAACTAAAAGTTGTAATCTTGTCATTTTATAGAGAAAGTATTTTTTCTGACCACTAGTACATAAATTAAAAAAAAAATGTTCTTGGCAAATTTAACTAATTCCATTCTCCAACTCACAGAATCATAGATTTATTTAGTATAGCCTTATTTTTCAAGCCCAGTGTTCTAGAAAATTAGCGTTTTTAAGACACAGGTAATTCTGAGTATAGTAAACTGAAGGTAAATTGAATAAATGAAGATGCCTAGCCAAAGGGATTTCCTGGCATCAATAAACAGAGAAAATAAAGAAGAAAATAACCCATTTCACAGTATAAGAACATAATCATTTGACTACAGCTATTTAACAAAGAGATATTTGATTGGCTTCCTTAGCCTGGGAAATAAATTTGAGATTAAAAGTCAGCTGATCCTCTGTCTACAAAAGAGGATAATGGATTCAGTGATTTGAATACAGAGCAGCAGGTAAAATATATCTTGGAAGCGTGTACGGTCCATGGATCTATCCTTGTCCCGTTGAATCAGAATTTTCTAAACGAATCAATAGGAAAATATGCTTTAAAAATATTATCCAATATTGCTAATTTAATTTAGAAACAGAGATATAGATCTCCTGTCTCTCCTCCTTGTTCAAATAACAATGTGCTACAGTATGGCTTAGCTGCAAGACAAGGAGAGATTCTATGGCTAAAATGCAGCCTTGTTGTTTACTTTCCTTTATTTCCTAACAGTTAGATAGATAACAATATGTCTAGCTGAAGCAGCCTTCTTATACCTTTGATGCCTGTGAATACTTTTAAGAACTCTTGAAAATATTTAGGAGAGATTTCTAGCGAGCAGAAGAATTACTGGTGTGGGGCTGTGAGTGGAGTGGGGCAAGTCAAACATCCTAGGGATTCTCATAACTAGAGCAGCCCTTTGTACATCAGGGAGATAAATAAGCTCAACATCACATGGTTTACTGAGAGTTCTTTTACATATATATTAAATATATATAAACGCTTGGGAGATAATCTCAGGTTTCCAAATTTATAGTTTAGAATAAATGGCAACATCACTTGCTGTATATGCATCAGGACAAAAATGGCGAATTAGGTGGAGTATTCTCAAATTAGTTTTATTTCACTGACCAGCTACAGGATAATTGGAATACACATGATAGAATGGAAGTATCTATCATGTGAGACATTGAATGTTGAAACACTGAAAAGCAAGAAATAAGCAGGGACAAAGGAATGATAGTGCTGTGACCTGCATTTTTGTTGTGACACAAGCTTATCTTCCACATCTATGGAAACGTAAATCATTTAACACTTTGTGTAGGGGCCTCCCTGGTGGCGCAGTGGTTGAGAGTCCGCCTGCCGATGCAGGGGATACGGGTTCGTGCCCCAGTCCGGGAGGATCCCATATGCCGCGAGCGGCTGGGCCCGTGAGCCATGGCCACTGAGCCTGCGCATCCGGAGCCTGTGCTCCGCAACGGGAGAGGCCACAACAGTGAGAGGCCCACATACCGCAAAAAAAAAAAAAAAAAAAAAACACTTTGTGTAAAAGAATCATATTTTAGTTTGCCTCCAAATTCCAAACACCCTGAAGGTAATCACCTTGTGGTGACTGAACCTGTTATGTGACGATTAAAAATGTGAGCACTGGGGTTAAATCCTCTGCATCCCAATATTACTCCCACCACTTACTGGATGTATGGTGTCAGGCAAGCTATTTCCTTCTCAATGCCTCAGCTACTTCATTTGTAAAATGCAGGTATCAACGGTACCTACTAAGAGTTAAATGAGCAAACTTCTATAAAAGATTTATAATTGAACATAGCAGATAAATACACAACTAGTGCAATCTACTAGTGTTATGCTCTAACATGCACTCTATTTTAATGTTTATATTAACATTGACTTTATTTATTTATTTATTTACTTATGGTTTCCTGAAATTATACTGATGTAGTAAATAAAAAAGTCATTACACAGTCTTTTACTAACAGTAAACATGTATACATTTGTCTTATAAACACTGTCATGCTACTCTAAGCTTTTCATATTTATTAGAAATGTCTCTTTCTGTATAGTCATGTTGTAATTGTCATAAACAATACATGTAATTACTATACAAGACATCCATGCAGTATTAAAGAGAATTCCACTTCATTTAGACAAGAATCCTGCATTATCTTCTTTGAGCAGAAATATAATTATATAGATTTTTAATGGTTGTATAAAATTGGAGGAGTGGGTTTCAGTCCAGATCCCAGTGAGAAACTGACTCTTTCTACAAGAGTCACTTAAAATAACTTTATTCATATTTAGGAAAAAAAATGGATTTCATTAGAGATCACAGAAGACAAAGAGCACTTTTATTAAAGAGAGTTATAGAGCTGCAAAGCAATGCACAGGCAGTTTCTACTATGTGGTAAGGTAAACAAGGCTTTTTCTGCAGATACTTCTAGAGGAAGAAACCATCCACAGCAATGCCAAAATAAGTATTTGATTGTTGACCTCCAAGAAAGATGGAAGTGTAAGGGCACAGCTCATTAAAGTAGAGTATTTCATATGCTTTGAAGACAGGAGAAAGCCACAATTTCACATCACAAACTGAACAATAACTGATAAATAACAATGGCACTTCTACAATTCACAGGGGCTCCAAGAATTTAGTACAGAACAATATACAGTGTGTATTTTATGATGCAGTAAAAGCTATAGGAAATAGGTGGAAGAAGCTCTGATGTACCTTACTAACAGGTCCAGTTTAAAGGCTGAGGGGCAGACTAGCCACGGAAGAACTAGAGCAACCTCTTTAAAGACTGGAAGGTATGCTTAGGAACTAGGTGGCTGTCTGCCGTTTTCTGTGCACTTCAATAACTTCCTTATATCGATACTGTCTAGAAATGAAGCTTAGCAATAAAACAATGTATATCAGCAATCATAGAATGCTCATTACTGACAACATTGAGCAACCTGATAAAAATACCTAGGCCAAAACCATGCAAGGGTATGGATTTTAATCTATAGGTTATAATAAATTTAATTTAAACACTTAATATCCAAACCATTATAGAATCATTAAAACACTTAAAGCTCCTGCAAGTAAGCCCTAAACCAGTCTCTGTCAGTATTTTCACAATATTTTTATGTGTGCATGTGAAATCTGGGAAGCAATAAAATAAGTGAATAAATTGATGGCTAAGATTACATAGAGAAAAGTAGCCACAAGATATTTGCTTAAAATAGTATCAAAAATTGTTGCTAGTAAATTATAATTCATAAAGTCAAATAAATTCTATAATAAAATACCATCTCATATCTAATCATACAATCACATATTAATATTGATATGAGAAAAACATAAAACATGGAAAGGTATACATGGTTATGACCAAACTTGAATCTGTTTTTAAAAATAAATCTTTACTAAGATAACCAGAACTAACAAGATTATTTTCAAATTTCACTGGAATAATAAAGATCTATTAAAGGCTGTCACTTTTTTTCAGAAAGAAAAAAAAGAAAAAAAATGAGGGAAGTGTTATGTGCTACCAGTTTTAAAAAGGTATGATGAAGCCATAGTAATAGAAGCAAACAAGGAATGAAAAAAAAATGACCAATGAAATAGAATTGATAACTCAGAGACCAAGAAATGTGTTTTTGAATATTTGATTTTAAATAGGTAAGCAAAATAAGATTTTGTAGCTGGTGTTAGAGAAACCTCTTATATAGAGAAAATAAAATTGGATTTCAATATAAAATTTTATAATATATGTAGATGTGTAATTCAGATGTACTAAATATCTAAATGTGAAAGTTAAACATATTTAGTAATTAGTAATTACTATGTAATTATTTAAAATATATTTGGCCTAGTAGTGTGAAAAATTTCAAATAGGGCCCTAGCATAAGTTTAAATAAATAAAATAATAAATTAATAAGCAAACACATATTCATTTGATTTCATCAAAATTATGGATTTCTATACAGGGTACCTACATAAAGTCAACAGACCATTAACAACTTGTAAAATGCTATTTTTAGTATATACAACAAAAACTAAGATAAAGATGAATCAAGAAACTCATGTAAATCACTCAGAAACACAACAGAAATCCAGATAAAGAATACTGTATGGATAAGTAACACTCACAAGTGGAAATCTGAATGATAGTATATGAAGAAATTCTCAAATCATTAGGAATAGGAGAAATAATATTTAAGGCAACAATGAGATGCCAGTTTTCCCCATCATATTTGCAATATTAGAAAATTGCATGATGCCAGAGTCTAACCAGTCTTATACAATATAATCATAAGACTGGCATCCTATCACCTTGACCATATTCTCTTGGTTAGAAGCAAGTCACAACTCTTACCCGCATTCAAGAGGAGATTATAAAAGGACATGAAAAGGATAAAGATATTTATATTCTACTATATTAAGACTATAAGTCTCATAAATCATTTCTAAAGGAAACATTAAAAGGAGAAGGGTAATAGTGGAAGGAAGGCACCAATATCCTTTTTAGATGACTTGCAGTCTTAGGAGAAGTGCATTAAGAAAAATTAATAAACTAAAAAGAATATATATAGTACTAGACAAAAAGTCAACATGATTTTTTATAATTAAACAGTATACGTTAGAATTAAATGTTCCTGAAATAAAGATCTTGTTCTGCAGATTCAAAGGATGCGGCATGTTTCAGTGTGATCAATAAACACTTAAATTTGTTGTTGACATTTTGAACAAGGAGTTTAAAGAAACCCATTCCAGTGAGGGTGCTTTATAGACTTTTAACTTGTGATCTCTTAATTTTCTTTCTTCCGTTTAAAAAAAACAAAAAAATAACCTCCAGATAAACACTCAATTTCAGGAACAGTATTTTGACTTGTGTGTGGGTGAGAGTCAATAGGAATAAGGAAACAAGACCCTTACCTTTGTAGTCTTTGCACTATATGGAGGCAATCAAAATCCAGAAATGGAAGAAGAGTCAATATTCAGTATATAATGGTTATATGGAATATACTGCTTGTTTTGTGGGTTTATTTATTTTTTTAAATTTTGTTTTGTTTTGAAATTCTGTTTCCATCTTACAATAATTTTCCAGGAAAAAAAAGAGCTAGGATATGTCTTTTTCATTTGAAAGATTGAAAAGAAAAACAAGTGAATGCCTGAGAGAGTTTGTGGACTCAAATGGCATGAGGTGCAAACAAAAATGTGCCCAGTGTTTGGGGAGCAGCCAGAATAGTTGTGAGGATCAAAAAGACCAGGCTGTGACCTCCCTGAGATCCTGAAATTGCCAGCAAGAATTTGAATTCAGCTTGGGTGCGTGTGTGAGAGGAAGGGATTAATTTTAATTTTCTCAAGGTTTATGTGATAAAAAGAGCTGATAAGGAAGTTGATGAATTCAAAATTATAGGTTTCTTCAGTATGTTTAAGGTAATCACTAGCATAAGAAAAATAAATACACATATCCTAAGTCATTAGATGGGGAAAGAATTAACTAATGCACAAAATCTGGAATCACCATGCAACGAGCACTCTCAAGCAAAACTAGATGGTCTTATCAGACAAAAGGAAAAACACCAAGGACTGCTGCATTCAGCAGCTCTTTCAGTGGCACAAAATAAATACTAAGCTGTAAGGAAAAATCTTGTATGAACTAACACAACATTGCATCATTCCCCCATTTTTAATTGCACATTAGCCAAATTGTTTTAGTGACCTTATTTGCTCTTTTAATATCACATTTTAATATTTTCTGTTATTATTCTGATTTATCTTCCTCTCTATTATGTAAATAATAAGTGACAGCTTCCTCTGCTAACGCTTTTCCCATGGAGAACAATTAAGAGTTTGGTATGTACTTCCAGGCAATGTTCTATTTCCAGGCGTACTAGTTTTCTTTTGTTGCTATAACAAATTACCATAATCTTAGTGGTTTAAGGAACACAGATGTAATATTTTACAGTTCTCTGTGTCAGAATTCTGACATAGGTTCCACTGAGAGAAAATCAAGATATCAGCAGGGCTTCTTACCTTTCTGGAGGCTCTAGGGGAGAATCTTTTTCTTGCCTTTTCCACTTTTTAGAAGCTGCCCGCATTCCCTGTTGTAGCCACCTTCTTTCATCTTCAAAGCCGGCATTGGAGCATCTAGTTTTTCTCACACTACTGTCTGGTATTCAGAGAACCAAATGAAGATGTTTCTTCTTTTAACGATTTTAAGGAGTCAGATGATTACACTGGACCCACCTAGATAATCCAGCATACTCTCTCCATCTCAGACTCAGCTGATGAGCAACCTTAATTGCATCTGCAACCTTAATTCGCTTTTGCTATGCAAGGTAATAGCATAGCCACAAATTCTAGGAATTAAGGTGTGATCACCTTTCAGAGGTTTTATTCTGCTTAGCATACCATATATACACAAACATTATTTCTTTGTTTTAGTCTTGTCTTTAAAACCAGGAAAATCAGATCAGAGTGCTTGTCTTTTATTAGTTTTATTTCTTTTTAATAATAAGTGTTGTAGGATTTTCTGTTTTCACTATGCATAAATTTAATTCATTATATTTAAAAACTGATATTATTCTAGAGTATGACTATAGACTAATCAAATTAACCATTCCCCTTTTGATGACTGGACACTTTACAAATTTTGCCATTATAAGCAGTGATGCAAAAATCAACCTTATGCCTGAGTGAGGGTACAATTTTGTCATTAGTTATGTTAAACTTGTTCAATGGCTAAAAAGTGAACACTCCAAAGATATTTGATTCCTTATGGACTTAGAGATTTAAAAATCAAATTGTGATAAAAGGAAAATAAAACAAGTACAATCATAACGGTACAGGCAAGATGATAGGCTGGAATAGGAGAAGAAACAACTAAATCTGACACAGTTATTTAGAAAAAAAAATATTCAGAGGGAATGGCATTTGTGCTAAGTAGTAAGTTATGTTTTGGTAAAAGAGAAATGAAACACATGATAGATTGGAAGAATATTATGAACACAGGTTTTGAGTAGTGGGTAGTCACATTTGCCCACTGTTTGGAACACAAAGTAGTCCAGAATGTTCCAAACACTAGACTGTCATATGTTTAGAGGAAAGTATTGAGGTACAAGTCTGAAGTGGTGGGATGGATTTAATCATAGAAGGTGACAGCTTGCATTGGAAAACACTACAACAAAGTATGTTGAAAGCCCTATGGTTTTGTGACTTTCATGAATATGAGGAAGAGAAAGGAGTATTTGTTCATAAAAGAAAACAAGACAGCAGAAAAGTCTGCCTAATAAAAAAAAGCAAGAAAACTTCATAAAGAAATTATGGATCTAAGGAATGGGGATTGAGGTATCATAGTTATTAAGAGTGAAACTCTGGTGCCAGACTTCTTGGGCTTAAACCTTGCTCCATTATTTCTTAACCATTGTTGAGATCTTAAGCAAGTTAATTAACATCTCTACCTGTGTTTCTTCATCTTTAATATGGGGGTGAAAGTAACACTATGTTTTACATTATTGTGAGGATTAAAAAGAGAGTCGTATCCTCTAAAGTAGCTAAGAATGAACAATGGGAAAAGGATAGTGTCTTCAATACTATGTTGAATACTTGAATACTATGCTGAACAATACTATGTTGAGGAAACTGGACAGTTACATTCAAAAGAAGGAAACTGGACCCGTATCTTACATCATACACAAAAACTGACTCAAAAAGGATTAAAGACTTGACAGTAAGACCTGAAACAATAAAACTCCTAGAAGAAAACATATGGGGGGTAAGCTCCTTGAAACTGGTTTTGAAAAACTATATATATTTTTGGGGGATTTGACACCAAAAGCAAAGGCAACAAAAACAAAAATAAATAAGTGGGACTACATCAAGCAAAAGAGTTTCACACAGCAATGGAAACCATCAACAAAATGCAAAGGCAAGCTACAGAATGGGAGAAAATAGTTGCAAATCATATATCTGATCAATGTTAATATGCAAAAATATAAACAACTCATACATCCCAAAAGTAAAAAAAAAATTATGAAAAAATGGGCAGGGGAGCTGAACAGACCTTTTCCCAAAGGAAACACACAGATGGCCTACAGGTACGTGGAAAGATGCTCAACATCACTAATCATCAGGGAAATGAAAACTAAAACCACAATGAACTATCACATCACACCTGTTAGAACAGCTATTATCAAAAAGACAAGAAATAACAAGTATTGGCAAGGATGTAGAAAGGGGAAACCCTGTGCACTGTTGGTGGGAATGTAAATGGATGCAGCCACTACAGAAAACAATATAGACATTCCTCAAAAACTTTAAAACGTACCTACCCTATGATCTTGCAATTCTACTGCTGGGTATACATCCAAAGGAAACAAAATCACTATGTGGAAGAAATATCTGCACTCCTAGGTCCATTGCAGCACTTTTTACAGTAGCCAAAATGTAGAAACAAACTAAATGTCCATCAACAGAAGAATGGATAAAGAAAATGTATATATATATATATATATATATATATATATATATAAAGAAAATGTATGTGTGTGTGTATATATATATATATATATACACAATGGAATATTACATTAAAAAGAAGAAAAGCCTGCCATTGTGATAATATGGATGTACCTTGAGAGCATTATGCTAAGTGAAGTACATCAGACAGAGAAAGACAAATACTGTAAGATCTCACTTCTATAGGAATTCTTAAAAAAAAAAAAACAACCCTCATAGAAACAGAAAAAATTGGTAGTTGCCAGAGGTGGGGGTAGGAAGTGGGGAAAATGGGTACAGATGGTAAAAGGTGCGAATTTCCAGTTATAAGATGAGTAATTTCTGTGAATGTAATGTACAATATGGTGATTACTGTTTACAATAATGTATTGTATATTTGAAAGCTTAGAGAGTAGATCTTAAAAATTCTCATTACACACACACAATTTGTAACAATGTGAGGTGATGGATGTTAACTAAACTTATTGTGGTAATCATTTCACAATATATACATATGTGAAATCATTATGTTGTATACTTTAAACAGACACATTTTTATATGTCAGTTATATCGCAATAAAACTGGAAAAAACAAGTTAATGCACATGAAACAGGAAATTTTGGGCACATAGTAATTCATAAATATTAATTAGTATTTTTATTTGTTATCATTTTTGCTGCAGTTGTTAGCATAATATCAAACAACCGCATCACTTCTCTTTATTAGTAACCCACATTCATTTAAACTCTTTGTAAATCCCTTCTATCATATTCATAGCTAACTACATGTTTTCCAATTTCATCTTGGTTTAGGTAACCTGTAATGAATGCAGGGCATACTTATACAGTAAGAATAAAATTGATTTACATATAAAGGTGTAAAAGTATTCATTTGAAAAATACTTTCATCTAATTAGTTTAGTTCCGAGTTGCTTGACATCATACACCTAGAGAAACCCTCTGGAGTCCTTCCCATATTAAAAATAAGACCCTTACTTATTTAATTCATACACAGTTTATGCTCAAATGCAACTCTCTAAAAGCGCTAATTTCTCTCTTAAATTTAATTCTTTTTTATTATCCTAATCTGTTTAAATGAAGCAAAACTTTTAGACGCTAGCTTGGATAAACAAACTTCCTCAAAGCTATTTATGATAAATACGTTGAACAAATACAAATCTTTGCTCTGGTTCAGATACACTGTAGTAATCAGGATGATTTAAAATATGACTGTCACAATCACATTTAGTTGCCCTGTCTTTCTTTCCTCTTCCCATAATCCCATTCTCTCAGATTATCCACATGAAAGCTTTCTCTCTGTTCCCATTAATCTTTTCCCTACCTGAATCCAAAATGCTATGGCTTCTATCACAATTGGCTTCAGAAAATAATAATAAAATTACAAAGAAAGGATTAGAATAATATGCTGAGAATAAGAAACAGAAGAATCATCAAAACTAAAACTCCTGTTTATTTTTCTGTGTTGGCAATAACAATAGGGAGGCCAGCAAAGAAGATAGGTGAAAAGCAATTTAAGCCAGGACACAGATACATAAGTAGAATGCTTTTTGTATTATAGCTACATCGAATGCATTTGGAAATTTTCTATGGCGTGTCAGCTTCTGCTTAAAATATATTTTTAAAGTTTTGCCCATTATAATTTAATCACATTAAATTTATCTCCCCTTCAGGGAATAGCTAATACATTAAAATTTGTTATTGGAGTAATAGATAAAAGATACATGTTAAATTCCCTACTCTATCTTTTAAAGTACACTCATTATTCTTTTATTTACTATTTTTGACATACAGATCAAGAAAATTGTTCTAATAGTTGTTTAAGTTGCATGAAATTAGTCAAATGCTGTGATTATTTTCTCGTTTTCATTGTGCTGTGGAGGTTTTTTGCATCTAATGATTTAATGTAAAGAAAGGGCCAGAATATGATGGCATATACCTATCATTTTTTGAAGAAAGTTTTCTGAAATGTTTTACTTTTGAATAAAAGAAGTGTTAAATTGTGTCCTAATTGGCCCTCAGTGAAGAGAGATAATTTCTTTCTGAAACTCAAACTTTAAAACATTCCAAAATGGACAAAAAAATTTACCAGCATTAGAGGTTCTACATATATCAGCCAAGCAGATAGAAAAGAATTAGTTAATATAGATTACAAACCAATGTGATATTATTAGGTTAAAATTTAACAACAATTTTAAAGGAAAAATTTATGCTTGACCAAACTTCTGAAGTATGGTATAGATGTATGTGCTATTTAGCCTTACCTCCCTTTTAAAATTTTACACACACACACACACACACACACACACACACACACATTTGTCAGAGATAGGAAATGACTTTAATGCAGGTAAGGAAGAGTAGGGGTACATGTACACTGCCTGACTGTAGAATATTTAGCAGTGCTGTCCAGTGGGATACAGAATTGTGACAGGTATCCATTAACATTTTTATAAACTGTCAAAAAACCTTGTACAATCTTTATTGTGGGAGTCCTTTTATGAAGTGTGCATGTATAAATATTTATCAAACTGTACATTTTAAATATTCATGGTTTATTGTAATCAAGCATATCTCAATAAATCTGTTTTTAACAAAAAATGCATGAAATGATTTCTAAATATGAACCTTATTCCCAGTTTTCCTAGTTATTAATTTATCAATCCAGTGGGGGTAAGTTCTGGGAAATTTTTTCATGACATATGGAATAGCAGAAAATTGGCAGATGAGTATGATTGCAAACAAATATTTCTTAAGGAAATAGTTCGTTGATTTTTAAGATGACAAAAAAAATCAGCTAATTGGTATCAGTCAGTTACTATGATTAAAACATTCAGTCTAAGCTGAGCACACTATATAACTAATTGATTCATACAGTCATATCTAGATTCATATTACATCATTTATTGAGGACCTATTATGTACTAAGTACAATGCTAGGTGCTAGAGAAAACATTCAAAACCAGATGATAGCACTTTTCCTCTGGGTGTTTATAAACTAGGCGACCGCTTCTTGAAGGAAGTTCTTCAAAACTTGAACATAAATAAGTATCAACATCAATGCTAGAAAAGTAAAAACTTTCTTAACCACGTTCAACCACAAGGGACCCCAAATAGCAAGAATGGATAACATGGAGCGAGGGAAAGTGAGCCCAATAATGGGATGTCCAGAGAAATAGTAAAAAAGTAAGAGAGCGTTTGAAATAAAAGGGGATATATTTTAGAACTTTATCTGAATCAGTGATGACTCCTGCTCTGGGTCAAACCTACCTGATTATATTTTAAAACTGTGAGATTAAATGTATACAATAGTAAGAACAGTATTTAGTGAAAATTATTTTATCATTCCATAACTCTTTATCAAGTTAATGTCCAGTCAAATTCACTTATTACATGCACTGCTTTCCTTCTACCACACAGTGGAGTAGGTATAGAAACTGAATGTGAAGCCTGGAGGCCATCAGCCTGGATCCATCACTTACTAACCAGATGACCTTGGGCAGGTCACTCAACATCTGTGATAATAATAGTTTACACCTAGAAACGTTGGAAGAATAAATTAGTTAATATTTGTAAGGGGCTTATTACCAACACAAACTAAGCACCGTTGAGTACTATTATTAACAGTCACCATTGAAAGCCCAAGGTTTACTGATACTGCATGACTAACTTGTTCTCCTGGGGGAAGGATGACGGTAAAATAGAAGGAGGTTTGATGAACAATTACTGCCCAGCTTTATTACTTTGTAGTAGATAAGTGTTGTGACTGCATTTATTATCTTCTGTGGGAAAAAAGTGGTGATCTGTAGTAAAATCCAATTAAATCTTTATTATTTCATTGAGACATTTCAAGAGATACTTCTTTTATTAAGAGAAACAGAAACTGAAAATAAGCTCAGTTTTTTAAATCAAAAGATTTCTCAGAGGAATATGGCAAACATGATGTTCATTTTCTCATTGCAGTATATATAATTTACGTACTATGAAAGGATCTTATTTTGATTTACATAAGAACAAAAGGCAGCAGATTTAATTTGCTAATTCCATTTATTTTCCATGTTAGAAAAAGTAATCATAAATTTTATAAATATCATGTTTGACCAAAGATCAGTCAAGGGTCATGTAGGATCCTTCTATGTCTTAATCCCCTACTTGGAAAATCAAGCTTCTCTTTCTGTAGTCTCCCTGACTTTCTGTATGGTAAAATTTAATACAATTTTTATTTTGGATCTACTTTATGAATAATAAATGATACACTAGTATCTCAATCCTAGAGGGCTGATTTTTTTTTTTTTGACCAAAGACAACTTTCTTTTAGAAGTCAGCTAAATTGGGCAACTATAGCTGTTCACATTTCTATATGTGTTTGATTTATTCATTTTTATTCAAATATTATTTATACTACATCAAAGTTGACATTTTCAGAAGTAGTGACATTTCCAGTAAATGAAATCCACTTAATGGCAAACAATTTTTGATCATAGACTGAAGTACTAAATACTTTTTGGTAAAGAGGAAAATGATAGAACAAAGTTATAATTTCACTATTATACATATCAAATATAACAGACAAGTGAAAAATTAAAATCAGAGCTCTGTATTTCAATATTTTCCTTTTACTTTTATACTGGAGTTTATTGGTCTTGTTTAAAGCATATATCATAACCAAAATATGATATTTTTTAATATTTAACATTTTTGCATTTTTAGAAAAAATTGCTCTACAAGCAATTTTAAGATATATGTTTAATCTGAAAACTTATTTAAATATACAGAAATGAACATTTTATATATTGTGTGAAACTTGATTAAAAAGTTCCATTTAGAAGCTTTTTATAAACAACAAGTTCCTGTTGTATCACACAGGGACCTATATTCAATATACTGTAAAAAACCATAATGGAAAATAATATGAAAAAGAATATATATATAATATATATACAACTTAATCACTTTGTTATACACCAGAAACTAACACAACATTGTAAATCAACTATATTTCAATAAAAATCTTTTTTTAAAAAGAAGCTTTTTCTTACAGGTGTTAGTTGAGGTATAATTTATATAACATTAAATGCACAGAACTTTCTTTCACTATTGTGAGATTTGGTAACTGTATAGGCTATGTAACTACCAACCAAGACAAGATGTAGAATATTTTCATCACCCAGAATGTTCCCACAATTGAATGACTGTGCCTCTAACAGTCAATCTGAGCCTTCCTCCCCTACCTCCATACAGTGGAACTCCTTTTTCTCAGTATAATGTTTTTTGAAATTCATTCATCTGCTTGTCTATGTTAGTAGTTTATTTTTATTGCTGAGTAGGATTCCATTGAACAGATGTGTCATAATTTGTTTTTCATTCACCTGTTAATGGGAATTCGGATTGTTTCTAGTTTGGGGCTTTTATAAATTAGGAGGTTAAGAACTTTCCTGTGCAAGACTTTGTGGGGACATACATTGTTATTTCCTTTTTAAAAATACCTAGGAGGGCTTCCCTGGTGGCGCACTCGTTGAGAGTCCACCTGCCGATGCAGGGGACACGGGTTCGTGCCCCAGTCCGGGAAGATCCCACATGCCGCGGAGCGGCTGGGCCTGTGAGCCATGGCCACTGAGCCTGCACGTCCGGAGCCTGTGCTCCACAACGGGAGAGGCCACAGCAGTGAGGGGCCCGCGTACCACAAAAAAAAAGAAAAAAAATTTTTTTTTCCATTTGAATATCTAGTCTATTAAGAATTAACATATCAAATTTTTTCCATTTGAGTAGTCTATTAAGAATTAACATATCAATGAATAGTAAATGTTATAATTAGCTTTAAAATAGTTACAGGGTATTCATGATAACATTGCATACGTATTTCATTAGAAATTAAAATGAAATCTGTATCTTAATTACATTGCATAATTATATTATTTCAGAAATATTAAATTTTTAGAAGTCAAATTATTCAGCTGGATGTTTATGGTTCTTCACACATTTGCATTGTCAAATATTCTTCTGTATTATTATAGGATCAAATTTGATTAATTAATAATTGAAATACATTGTATGTAGTATCTACCTGAATTCCTTTCAATTACTTCACCCCTGTAATATATGCAGTAGGAGAAAGAAATAACACGTATAGTTCTCTGTAAGTGTCAGAAAAGGTTAAAATATGAAATGTGGTGGAATAGGAATAAGAATTGTCATGATTATTTTAAAATTGATCTTTTGTGTTTAGGATATGATAACTAGCCAATTTAAAGGTGACCAAAAACTTGGCATACAAGGTCATATGAAGCATAAGGCATACAAAAGTCATTTTTATGATTTCAAAAATAACATATCTCCAAAATAATATCTCTTCTATTTCATTATTATTAAGTTTTCAACTTGAACTAACCCTTGTAGTGCTCCTCACTACCAAATTGTTTCCCTCTCACATACATACAGTTTTGCTGTACCTTTCTTCTCCATTAAATTTCTACTCTGCCTTTAAGATTAATCTCCTTAAGATTAAGCTGTATAGCTTATATAAAACCTTCTGATTCACTAATGCAAACTTATGTCTATCTCCTCTAAATATATATAACATAGATTTCTATAATATAGTTGACCCATCTTATTGTCTTGTATTATTAATTATCAATGTATTTATATTCAACTTGTTTCTCTAAATTCTTTTTAATTCCCTTTGCGCATCTTTTAGTGGTTAGCACAGAACCTTACATGTGTGGGTAAAAACACATTCATACTCTTAAGAAAACATAGAGCTATTTAGCCTACTTTTGCTATGAATAGGTGAGACAGAAAAATTCCTAGAGGGAAATGTACTTTAACCATAGTTTCAGGCATATCTGTATGTAGAAAATAAAGAACAAGCAGAAAGAGAAAGCTTTAAAATGCAGATGAAAGAGTGGATGATATTTAGAGGAAGACTGCCAGAGGAAACTTGAAGAATTGACCAATTCTAACAGAATTTTACTAAGTAAGAACTCTCTGCCAGTCAGAAATATTAAAAATATAGAATGAACTACCTCACTTTGCCACAAAGTTGAAATCCATCAGCCAGGGGCCAGGGATTTTTTAAATTGAGAATATTGAATAAAAATTTCATAAATTGAACTGTAAGTTCTAATATAAGATTTGTAGTTTAGCATTGCACTTACGAGATTTCCTAATTCTCAAAAGGCAAAAATCAAGTCTTAAACTACTTTGCATCTCTTATAGTTCAGAGTATATTGATTTATAGCTTGAATAGTTATGTGGATTTGAACAAGATGATGATTTCTAAATATTATTTAGCTATCTCAGGAATTTAGTAGATAATCATTTTATGCCTATCACTCTCTAAGTACATAAAGATGAATAAAACCCCCATGACACTAAAATAATGATTTTGTCTTTCCTGCCTAATCCTATTTACAATAGAGAGAAATTTGGTATAAATGTGCTTCACATGTACTCCAGTCATGAGAATTCAGAAGTTTTTGGATCTTATTTTAGGACAGTCTTATACAATGGATTCTGCTGTCAGTACTCTAAGGAGGATTTAGCCTTTAGATTAAAATTTTCTTTTATTTCCTCATAAATCAATAACCTTTCAGGGAGAAGCTCAACTCTTCATAACATGATATACAGGAAAAAATATTTTCCTGTCTCCAAAGTTTTGCTAACCATGGTTTAATATACAGGAAGATCTCTCTTGTCCTCTTTAGGCTTAGGATCTAAGTACTTTGTTTCTCTTATCAATATTTCTCTTGATATCACGTATTAACCCCGCCAAAGTGGTCCACTTTGTGACATTCATGTGGATTTCAGGACAGGACTGTATCTAGCTAGTTATACCTGATCAAGGCATTAATTATTTCATATTCATCCCTTCTCACTCTCATTCCCTACAAATAGGTAGTAACAGAAACTAATGGAAAAGTTCAACGAACATGTGTTCAATGTGTTCCATCCAAATTAATGCACTGTAGTTTCATCAGTACCTTGCTATTACTGACTTGGATATTTGATATTAAAAGGTTTTTGTGAAAACACTTCCGTCACTATATGAATGAACTTTTGTGTGCAAAATTAATTAAGTCTCTAAGTTACGCACACACACACACACACACAAAGCAATTTTTTTTTTAAGGCTGTGCCATGTGGCATGTGGGGTCTTAGTTCCCCAAACAGGGACTGAACCTGCGCCCCCTGCATTGGGAGCACAGAGTCTTACCCACTGGACCGCCAGGGATGTCCCACACAGAGCAATGTATTAAATGTAAACTCTACAATTGTAAACTTAGTTTTGACCATCATTACCCTTGGAAACTACTAGAATTTCAATTCTACAGCATTCATTAATTGCCTACTGTTTTCATCTATCTGAACTTTCCTTTACTTTTGTCTTAATATTAGCTAGCTCAGAAATTTTAAAGCCTTCCTCTGCAACAATGCTTTAATAAATTACGTCTACTGGATCACTTATGCCTTCTCTGTAAATTCTTTCTTTCACTCTTCTGCACTCTCTTCTGTGAGACATTATAGCATAGAGGCTAAGAGTTCAGACTCTGGAATGAGTACACACGTGAGCAAACCTCAGGTCCATCTTTTTACTACCTGTGTTTCTTAAAATGTAGAAGGACAACAGAAGACAGGCATGTGTAATAGGTGGATGAATGGATAGATAGATAGACAGAATAAATGAAGGAATGAATAAATACATGCATGAGAGTAAGAGAAGTTCACATGGACTTTGAGGACAATGATTAGTGTTAGTTCTCCATCAGAATATTTCACTGGAGAATTGTTATAGCTTATTTCATATTCTGTTATGTAGATAATGGAATTATTGAGGAAAACCAGTGGCATTTCTGCCTCAATCTGAAATTTTATCAGAAAAAGTTTTAGTTTTTGTTTTGAGAAAGAAATATTACTGCCTAATTGAAATTAAAATTCTAGGCCTAAACTTTTGAAATGTAAAAATGTTTCCAAACCAATCTTAAAATATAACAATTTTGGCTTTCTTTTCTGAACTGCAGATTGAACCTTTTACATTATATTCTGAATATGAAGCTCTGTATGGCTGCTATTAATTTAGATTGGTTACCTTGGAAACAGGAGTTCTTTCTTTTTAACCCATCACTAGTGTCATCCACTTCTATATAACAAAGAAAAAAATTAACATGAAATTTTAAAAAGGTAAACGATATATACATATTTTCCTATTTGTCATTTGGGAGAACAGTTCAAACATAAAATATTTAGTAGCAGAAATAATATTAATAACAAATATAGCTAAATCCATTTAGCTTCACCTCAATGATACAAAGTCTTCTCAGTACTTATGCTTTAGATCTCTGAAAAACAATAGCTGTTTTGATAAAAGCTGTATGTCTGCTATGCACCATAAAATCAAAAGTGCACATTAATATGTACTGACAAATTGAAAAGAGTATGTTCTATGTGTACTTTGCTAAATAGAACTGAACTTCAGTAGAAACAGAATTCTTATGATGCTATTTCCAAATAATTACTATTACCTATTAATAATTAATAGGCTGAAGGAAATATTATTATTACCACTTTTATATTTAAAGAGGTAATGTTGTCAAAGCAAAAAAACAAAGTTTCTAGAGGTTGCTAAAAGTTTTGGCTTGTTTTAAATGTTATTTAATTTACCTGTGTGGTGCACTTTTAGAAATAATATATATTAATTATATCAATTAATAAAGTGATAAACATTTATAGTTAGTAAATGGAGGTCAAATAATTTATACAGTTATTCTATCTCCATAGAATATGAACAGTCATTCATAAAGTTATTTCTATTGCAAAATTAATTCTGATTTGCAGCTCAAAGTGGAATAAGAATAAGAAAAAAATAGTGTAATAGAATAAGAAAAATTGTCAGGAAAGGAATAGTATAAAAATGCATGGAAGAAAAATAAACGATCTGTGAAATTATTGAAATTTACAGCTCAGTGAATGGGTTCACCAACAGATGAAACACCTCTGAAGAAAGAATTAGAAATATCTAAGATAAGCCTGAAGGTGCTACCAGGATGAGGCCCAGAGACTCAAAAGTTGTGATACAAAATAGAGATAAAGAGACATAGAGGATATGATGAGGGCTTAAAACAAGAGATATTTCTTCCATCTCAGTTGCAGAGGTCAGAAGTCTGAAATTATGGTGTGGGCAGGGCCAGGTTCCTCCAAAGATTCTAATCCTCTGCATCTTCCAGGCTCCTGGCATTCCTGGCATTCCTTGGTTTATAACAGCATAACTCTCTACCTCTGTATTTACTTGGCTTTTTTTTCTCTTGTCTCTGCACACTCCTCTTATAAGGATGATAGTCATTGGATTTAGGGTCCACCCTAATCCAGGATAATTTTCTCTCAGGATCCTTAACTAGTTACATCTGCAAAAACCTATTTGCAAATAAGGTCACATTCTGAGGTTCCAGGTGGACATGAATTTTGAGGAGACACTATTCAATCCACTACAGAAAACAACTAAATAGCCAATGTGAAAAAAGTGGAAATATAAAATTGGATTTATTCACAAAGTGAACCGTTACATATTGGTGAAAATGAATGAACCAGAAATGCATGGATAGTGACATGGGTCAATCTTATATGCATGATATTGAGTGAAAAAGCTGTCTCTAATTATGTGTACAACATGATTCCATTTATATATCAAAACAACAATCTATATGTTTTGGTCATATACAGATATGGTAAATTATATTTTAATAAATGAAAGTGAATAATTATTAAAAACACAGGATAGTGTTTATGACTAGATGTGGGAAGAAGAATGGAGGATGAAATTAGAGAGGCACACAGATAGTTTCAGCAATGTTGGTAATATTCTAGTTCTTAGGTTGAGTGATGGTTTCCCAAGAATACATACATGTATATGTATCTGTATTGTGTGTATGTATGTAAAATATCGTGTAATACCATTGCTTTTAAAAAAACTGAAAGAAAAAGTCACAAAGATGAGAACAGGTGCCTCAAATTTAAATAAGAAATAAGGCACCAAGAAGACTTAACTACTTGAAATGTAAAAGTAAGAAAGGAGAGGGGCAAGAAAAAATGACTGTGAAATACATATGAAGAAAGAGCACATGAAAGCTTTTTGTTTTAATTTTAGACTCATTTCTCACATATTTACATATGTGCATCATCATGGAAGTAAATATATCTGCCTTTTAACTGTGACAGTAACATTAAAAGAGATGAAAGTTCCATTTTAACTCATTTTAAAAGCAATATGAAAATATTGTATGTATATTCCATTCCAGCGTATTCATATATTACTCTAATGATGATATTTTACATCATTGTTGAATTCTGATCAACTTGTTACATGGGACATATGGAAATACCTATTCAACAAAATAAAAGATGAGCCTAAATTACATTTTAAAACATGGAAATTCTGTATTAAAAATAAAAGCTGAATCAAAAATACGGCCAGGTCACATAAATTTCTCTGTTACCTCTCACCTGTGTTAATGCTAATCAGCTATATAATTTAATTATGGGAAATATTGTTCCATAGCACAATTTGAATAAACGGTGGTCACCTTGACATATTAGGAACACATTTTAAAATGTTTAAGTAAATGTCAAAAGCCATTTGTCAAGCTATGTGGTGTTTTGCCATACTTAATAATATTACAAATTTATTAAACTGTATATAATGAGAATTTAGTAGTTTGAGATTTCTGTGACTTTACTGCTTCGTGACAATTCTCCTTTACTGAGAATTTAAGAGTACTTTTGAGTAAAAATTAAAAGCCAGAACTTTTGGTTTCTATTGTGCATCTTCCTCACAATCTTTATTTTTCCAGTTTTTATAACATTGTTTGACTTATAGATAAGCTCACAGAAATGCATCAATACTCAATTGTTTTTTCATTAATGTTTAGTTGTGTTTGAAGGTCTTCCCCATCCAGTAGTTTCAAAACTTCACCTTACTTTGGGCTTGCTCTCTGACAAATTATGTCTTCCTCTTTTCTCTCCCACTCTAAATAGGTATGCTTTAAAGTAGGAACAAATGCCCCTAATGCAGCTTTGTTGGAAGTTCCTTAAGAGCTTAGTCAGTTCATTGTTTGCTCTAGGTACTAGCAGATCAAATGTCCACTATTGTCTCATTCCTTCATTTAAGAAGCTTTTCTTCTTGTATTCAGTGTTGTGAGCCTGCTCCACAAAAAGAGAGCTACATCTTGGCTACACCCATAAAGCCAATTATTAGTGCAAATATTCAGTTCAAAAATCAGAGAAATCCAGATCTTCAAAGAATTTTTGAAGGTTCAACCAAAGTCAAAACTAAATTCAGAAGGTTACAATTATTTATTTTTCCCCCAATCCTGCAGCTGCTGAGATGACTTGTAACTACTTACATGAAATATAAAGCCTGGACATTTCATCTACATTATTTATTTTTCCCACTGGTATAAGAAAGAGTAATTATACAACACATTATAGAGTTTTGCAAAAAGAATACTATAAAAGACTAAAAAGTACTTTTCCACTGGTATAGGAAGACAGCTTTCTCATTTTCCTGATCTTTAAAACAATAAAAGTGTTCTGTTTCTATGAACCATGTCTGTAGAAAATATACCAAAATGGCTAAGGGAACAAGCCTGACATTTCTGGGTACCTAGCCCAGTTCCTTCTGATTTACTAAAAGGTATTCTGCCTTCTGTTCACATTTACATCTTTTTTTCTTAGAGTTGTACCCAAGTAAAACTATTGGCACCTTTCTGTGGAAGGTGTGGAAGTTCTACTTCTGGCATGAGTGAAAAAAACACTGGGCTAGCTTTCAGAAAACTCCCTGTAACTGTAACCTTTCTGAGACTTTTCTCACACAGTTCTTCCAACAGACCAAAGATGGTCATAGGATTATTGAGAAGAGCAAATTAGATGACACATACCAACTACAGTAACAGTTCTGGTTTGTTACAACTATGTAAGTTATGTGAATATTAATTAATATGCAATCTTCCTTCGAAAATGCCTATGTTTCTGATTTCCACAGTGTTTCAAAATCGCTATTTCATACACTAGACACTGTGTTCTTCCTCTCAGAGTTTCCAGGTTAATAAAGGAAGATAGCTTGACTGACTTCAAATGTATGTTTTCTTTACACAGCAACACTCTTGATTTGCTTTCTCTTGTTAGAGCAGAAAGTACCGCATGCTATTAACCTGAGTCTCTGTATCCTTCAAAAATTATTCTGTTAACGATTCCCTTTTAGGAGAAGTTAATCATAAAAATAAAAGCCTTACCAATAATTACCTACCATCTTGTTTTCATAATGTACTTAAATATTTATACTTCTACTCCTCCATTAAACTAATCAAATGAGAAATACTGCTAAGGGAATTGCCTTATAAATAAAGGCTGCCCAGAAAGATGATAATCTACTTTTCTATGCTTCTGTAATTTTCTAACCAAATAGGTTTTCATTGTGTTGCAAAATACTACAGATTACCAGTGACATGAAAAATGTGTCAGCACATATAAATGCAGGCTGATACTAATGACTATTATTCATTCTATTATTGACTCTCAAGAGATTCTGTTTACAGAAAGCAATGTTTGAACCAAGGATAAATAATGCATTTCAAAAATACAAAAGCTTTTTCACTCTTCCATTAATTCTAGCCTTTTTATTAAGAAAAGCTAATTTTATTTAGAACAGTTATTATTGGCTTGGATTTGTGTAGGTACTTAAAGACTAGTTTGAACATATCAGTTAACTTAGATAAATATTCTATTGCTATTTTATGATAATAAAAATTAATTTTATTATTAGAATCCCATTTAGAATCATATTTCAGGGTCCAGTTCATCCCAGGAAATTCAAAGAAAAAAGTTAGGAAAAAACAAATCTTGGGCTTCCCTGGTTGCTCAGTGGTTAAGAATCCGCCTGCCAATTCAGGGGACGTGGGTTCGAGCCCTGGTCCAGGAGGATCCCACATGCCGCGGAGCAACTAAGCCCGCGAGCCACAACTACTGAGCTGCGCTCTAGAGCCTGTGAGCCACAACTACTGAAGCCCGCGTGCCTAGAGCCTGTGCTCCACAACAGGAGAAGCCACCGCAATGAGAAGCCTGCACACCGCAATGAAGAGTAGCCCCCGTTCGCCACAACTAGAGAAAGCCCGCGCGCAGCAACAAAGACCCAACGCAGCCAAAAATAAACAAATTTATAAAAAAACAAACAAACAACTCTTTACCAAACAAAAACTTTTTTTTTTTTTTTTGCGGTATGCGGGCCTCTCACTGTTGTGGTCTCTCCCGTTGCAAAGCACAGGCTCCGGATGCACAGGCTCCGGACGCGCAGGGTCAGCGGCCATGGCTCACGGGCCTAGCCGCTCCGCAGCATGTGGGATCCTCCCGGACCCGGGCACGAACCCGTGTGCCCTGCATTGGCAGGCGGACTCTCATCCACTGCGCCACCAGGGAAGCCCACAAAAACCTTTTTAATGATATTAAGACTAATGAAAAATATTTTGAAAAACTTATTTTTGTTTCTTCTTCACGAGTCTTGTTTTTGCTGGCTTTATTGAAAAGTAGACATTAGTATACATATTTTATATATATATAACACACATATTGTATGCATATATACAATATTTAAATGTAAAGTTTTAGATGCTTTCCAAAACTTACTAATGCTCTTAAGTTATCAGGTGTAAACATATTCAGAAGTTATATACCATAGTATCTTAAAGGCAAACTACTTATCTGAGTTTTTCTTCCATTTATTTTAAAGTAAATGTTACAGGATGAGTTCAGATTATCATATAGTAAAAAAAAAAAATCAATATTGTGATTAAATTCACTTAAGGTAATGTAGTTTCTTTAATCTAAATGGAATTTAACATAGAAAAATAGTCACTGTATGAATTTCATACAAGAGTAACAAATGTCTACATTAGGGATGAACATCAATGAGCTTAAAACTTAATAGGGAAACTGATAGAAATTACATATCTGCAAATTTGTAGAAAACATGCTTAAAAACAGTCACTCATCATATTCATTTTAATTTTTGCTTTAGTCATTTAACTTTAAATTATGGCATGCATATTTTTTAAAATTTTTATTTTATATTGTGTATAGTTGATTAACAATGTTGTTAGGACTCCACGCTTTCACTGCATATTTCTTATACATAAAGGAAATTTGCTTTTCTAGAACATGTACTTAAATGTGATGGGCCTTTGATCAGCATATAACATGAGCACATACATAAAAATATTTATGCTACACAAACACTGGATTCATTTCTATTTTATGTTTATTAAAAATTATCATCAAGGAAGGAAAGCATATTTTTTTTGAATTTTATTTTATTCATTTATTTTTATACAGTGGGTTATTAGTTATCTATTTTATACATATTAGTGCATATATGTCAATCCCAATCTCCCAATTTATCCCACCCCCACCTCCCCACACCTCGGCTTTCCCCGCTTGGCATCCATACGTTTGTTCCCTGCATCTGTGTCTCCATTTCTGCCTTGCAAACCGGTTCATCTGTACCATTTTTCTAGATTCCACATATATGCGTTAATATATGATATTTGTTCTTCTCAGAAAGGAAAGCATATTTGAATGTAATATTGCATTAGATTTCTATTCAGAAAAAAAATAGGTTTATGTGATCAAATGGACTTAACATAATTATATATTAGAAAAGATAGATGAGTTAATGTACATTTGATTTTTTTTGTTAGTGTATTTCACAGTAATAGTTCCACAGTAAAGATTTTCTTACGAATCTTTATTATTTTTTCCTTCTTTCAGTTAATCTAGTTTCTCTACACATGTGGAGATAATTTGATAATTTTCAGAAATAGCTTGGATGCTTCCCATAATAAAACAACCAAAACAGTGCTCTTTCTCTGCTATAACAATTACCAAACTTTTTAAAGCCACAGGATATATATATATATATATATATATATATATATATATATATAGTATAATGAAGATTATTCAAAAATCTTAAAGTTATACTGTTAAATATGTACAATGTGGGCTTATTGGATAACACAGCTGGAAAATATCTAGAAAATTTGAAAAGAAATTCTTGACTACTTTATTGTAACAGGGAATGTTTCCATTGGATCTAAAGCAGCTGGAGGATTTCCCAAAATATATATATTTCCTTCACCTTTGAAGGTATTTTAATTTCTTCATAGGGAGACCTAGGAGGTAAAATCCTCAGAAAGACGTTTCTGGCTCCACCACAGTCCTCATGGTCTCAACCAGAGGCGAACATCACCTCCTCCAGAGAAGTAAGCACCTGAGAGGTGTAGTGAACTGAAGCCTTTTATTCTCATCCACTTGTCTTCCTTCCAGTCTCAAGAGTAGAGAGTTCCTTCACAAAACCTACCTCTAACTCTGAGAAGTTGAGATTGCCAAGATTATGAAACAGATTGTGACAGGACAGAGATTCCTTATTGCTAAAGAATACCTCAGGGTGTTAATTATTATATGTTGCTGAGGGCTGTCCCTATTTTAATAGAATTTTGGTATGAAAAATGAGTTTTCTAATTAATCATGTAACATAAACTTTGTACATTTTTTCATGATTTCATTATTTATTGAGATATAGTTGATTTACCATATCATATTAGTTTCAGATGTACAACTTAGTGATTCAGTATTTTTGCAGATTATATGCCTTTATGGGTTATTACAAGATAATGGCTGTAATTCTGGTGCTATACAGTATATCCTTGTGGCTTATGTATTTTTTATTTTCTTTTTTAATTGAAGTATAGTTGAAGTACAATATTCCATAAGTTACAGGGGTACAATATTGTAATTCACAATTTTTAAAGGTTCTACTCCAATTTTAGTTATTATAAAATATTGGCTATATCCCATGTTGTACAATTGATCCTTTTAGTTTACTTTATATATAATAGTTTGTACCTCTTAATCCCCTACCCCTATATTGTGCCTCCACATCCTCACCAATATATGTTTTTTGTGGTCTTTTTGATGATAACCATTCTGACAGGTGTGAGGTGATATCTCATTGTGGTTTTGATTTGCATTTCCTTAATGTTGAGCATCTTTTTATGTGCCTGTTGACCATCTAAATGTCCTCTTTGGAAAAATGTCTATTCATGTGTTCTGTGCCTTTTTTAATCAGGTTGTTTGTCTGTTTGATGTTGAGTTACATGAGCAGTTGATACATTTTGGATATTAACATCTTATCAGTTATATCATTTGCAAATATTTTTCTTCCTTTCAGTAGGTTGTCTTTTTGTTTCATCAATGGTTTCCTTTGCTGTGCAAAAGCTTTTAAATTTAATTAGGTCCCATTTGTTTATATTTGCTTTTGTTTCCTTTGCTTTAGGGGACAGATCCAAAAAATATTGTTATGGTTTATTCTGCCTATATTTTCCTCTAGGAGTTTTATGATTTCTGGTCTTCCACTTAGGTCTTTAAATCCATCTTGAGTTTATTTTTGTATATGGTGTTAGAGTTTCATTCTTTTACAATTAGCTGCCCAGTTTTCCCAGCCCCACTTATTGAAGAGACTTTTTCTCCATTGTATATACTTTCCTTCTTTACTGTAGACTAATTGATCATGTGTGTGGGTTTATTTCTGGGCTGTCTATTCTGTTCCACTGATCTGTGTGTCTGTTTTTGTGCCAGTACCATTCTGTTTTGAATACTGTAGCTTTGTATTATAGTTTAATTAGGCTTAATACCCAACCTTCTAATTGTACTTAAAAGAAAAGTCTCATTCTATATACTTCTATAAACCCCATTTATAATATTCAACTTTACCTAAATAGTAAAAAAAAAAAAATTATTCTTACATAAAAAGTAAAAAGCCATTATAAAGAAGATACTATACAGCAATAAGTAATTCACATGAACCACAAAGGGTACTGCTTTCCTGAAATTTTCATCTAGTAAATATATATCATTTTTAAAAATTTAAACAATTTATATTTCCCTTTTTCTGTATGACTGTTCTTTTCTATCGAAACTACTGTTTTTATCCCCTTGCCTGTTTCAGACTCTTAGACGGTTCCATAGGTATTCTTCAGTAAATTTGGGAGAAAAGTTATTCTATCCATAATTTTCTGTCTTTGTACAGCAGCACTCAAGTAAAAATTACTGCTGTTACTAAGGTATAAAGAAGTAGCAGTGGCTACTAATGTGGAGGGGCAAGGTAAGTGTTATAAGCAGTGAGGCATTATAATCACCTTATCAATTAAATTAAAATAGTTAACCCTAAATTCCTTATGTTCATCCTACTAAGAACTTCCAAAATATATATACAAAAAGCATCAACTTAATCACTATAGAATGAATGTCAAGAGATCATTACTGATATATTCAGATAATCTCTTAGATTATTATGAAATTAAAGTTAGTTATGATAAAAATTCAAGTAAAGGGCTTCCCTGGTGGTGCAGTGGTTGAGAGTCCGCCTGCCGATGCAGGGGACACGGGTTCATGCCCCAGTCCGGGAAGATCCCACATTGCCACGGAGTGGCTGGGCCCATGAGCCATGGCCGCTGGGCCTGTGTGTCCGGAGCCTGTGCTCCGCAACGAGAGAGGCCACAACAGTGAGAGGCCTGCGTACCGAAAAAAAAAAAATTCAAGTAAAAAGTGAAAGAAATATGATCCTTACCATATGTCATTAAATTGGCTATGCTAGTGTATTCATACCTAATACAATTTACATGGTTGTAAAGCTGCATATGGTCACTGTCATTACAATAGGATGAAATATGCATATTTGATATCAAACACTGTAATTTATAACCAAAATTATTTCAGTGGAAATTTAAGCTGTTGTGCTTTGTGCACTGGCTAGTTTTTTGTTAATAAAATGGTAGTGATTCTTCAGAGAAACTACTCTCCTACCTTACTTTGCTCATTTTTCATAAAATTAGTATCTTTTAGTAGGAAGTGGATCATGCTCCCTAAAGGTGAGTGAAGGAAATATGACAAAAGTAGTAAGGGAAATAATAATTTTGTCATTAGTTCTTATTAATCAAGATATTTGTAAATTATACAGAGCATGAAATGGTTCACTGCCAGTAACTGAATTAAAAAGACCAAGTTAATATTTATAAACCAAGTGGAAGTTTTTCAGCATCATTGATTAAAATTAAAATTTCAATATAGCTTCTTGATTATGTGAGCAGAAAGGAATCTTAAGATAAGTACCACATCAAATGTATATGTTGAAGTCCTAGCCCCCAGTTTGACAGAATAGGGCCTTTCAGGAGGTAATTAAGGTTAAATGAGGTTATAAGGGTGGGGCCCTAATGCAGTGTGACTGGTGTCCTTCTAAGAAGAGAAAATGACACTAGGTGTGTACATGCCCAGCAAAAAACCATACAAGGACACAGAATGAAGGAGGCCATCTGCAAGCCAGGGAAACAGGCCTCAGGAGAAACCAACCCTGTCAAGACCTTGATCTTGGACTCCCAGCTTCCAAAACTGTGAGAAAATAAATTTCTATTGTTTAAGCCACCTAGTCTGTGGTATTTTGTTATGGCAGCCCTACCTGACAAATATAGTAACTTCAAAAAGTATTTTCTGTGATTATGGAAATTAAAAATTGGCCTTGCCATTGTATGTCAATTTACACCAATTGAGTTATCCATTGGTAGAACAAGCTATCTCATGAATCACTAACATGTTTAAACAGAGGTGGATGGTCAGCTATCAAGGGCTCTCAAGAATATATATTTATATATTAGGACACAAAATTACTTGACCTCTAATGTTCTATTTACCTTTCAAAAATCTGCAGTAATCTTCAGAGTATCACATAAGTTAAATTTTTTCTACTGTCTTCTACATTCAAACATTAAATAATAATCATAAGAGAAAGAGAATTAGAGAAATGAATACAACACAGTTTTTTCCAGTAAAGGGTGAGAGGTGAGGGGTGGGTGGTGACAAACTATAAAGCAAGTTAAAGAAGCATGATTGAACTATAAATGTCTTCTGAATGAAGAACTATGAAGACACAGAGAAAAGATGGAAGAACTTTGTCTAGCAGAGATTTGCTTAAGTTGGGATCCTTAAGTAAAATCTAGGGAAATTTTAAACTTTCTGAACTATATTACCAAATTTTTTGTGGTCATGTGAGTAGAAGTGAAAAATGCTTAGATGTAAGTGACATAAATCCAATTCAAATTAGCTAATACATAAAAGGTTTTATTTTAGAGACAATGCAGCAGTTTACATAATAAGAGTTAGACTGAACACTCAATGCATGGGAAAGGCAAGGACGACACTAAACCTCAGTTGCCACTAAACCAAGTACTCTAGTGCTTCCACAGTTCTCTTTCCATCACTCATTACTCTACATGTCAATTTATTTTGTTTTATTGCATAATGTTTCTCAGAAAATTATGGAAAACTAACAGCTCAAGAGTTTTTAATCTTGAAGAATGTGAAGAGGCACTCTTTTTTCTCCCTTTAGAACCAACTTCAAACACATATATATGGAATCTAAAAGAAAAAAGGTTCTGAAGAACCTAGGGGCAGGACAGGAATAAAGACACAGACGTGGAGAATGGACTTGAGGACACAGGGAGGGGGAAGGGTAAGCTGGGACGAAGTGAGAGAGAGAGTGGCATGGACTTATATATAGCACCAAATGTAAAATAGATAGCTAGTGGGAAGCAGCTGCATAGCACAGGGAGATCAGCTCGGTGCTTTGTGACCACCTAGAGGGGTGGGATAGGGAGGGTGGGTGGGAGACACAAAAGGGAGGAGATATGGGGATATATGTATATGTAGAGCTGACTCACTTTGTTATAAAGCAGAAACTAACACACCACTGTAAACAATTATACACCAATAAAGACGTTAAAATAAATAAATAAATAAATAAATAAATAAATAAATAAATAAATAAATAAATAAAATGAAAGTTAAACCAGAAAGAAAAAAAATTTCAGGGAAGGCTTTGAATACTGCAGCCTGTGATATCGAACTAAGATCTTGATCAATCTATTTTAAAAATAGCTACACAGAAAGAATAATGAGGAAAGGGGCTGTACATACAACAACCTCTAGTTGAGCATCAAGAGAAAAGCTTGCAACTAATTTTAATTAACTTTAGCAAGAGTAAATCAGAAAGACCAGGAAGAAGAGCACTTCAGGGTGACAAAATAACAAATGAAACTAAAAATAAGTGCTCTATGTACTATGTAGTAAAGACAAGATATAAAAATAAAGTGAAACTGGATCAAGAAAAATAACAGGTGCCATCTAATTTGTGCTTTACGAAGTGGTGTTGGTGGTGTTCAGCATTAGTATGGTTTTTAGTGTTGGTTTCAACATTTGGTTCCAGGGAGCCTGAGGATTCCAAGAGGGTCATTTCTGGTGTATAGTAGGAATGGAGTTGGAGCCAGAAGACAGAGAAAAAGACTGTATACCTATCAGCAGATAAATGTACTTCTTTTTTTTAAATTAATTAATTTATTTTTGGCTGCTTCAGGTCTTTGTTGCTGTGTGCGGGCTTTCTCTAATTGCTGTGAGCGGGGGCTGCTCTTCATTGAGGTGCACGGGCTTCTCAGCGAGGTGACTTCTCGTTGCAGAGCACAGGCTCTAGGCGTGCGGGCTTCAGTAGTTGTGGCACTCAGGCTCAGTAGTTGTGGCTCGTGGGCTCTAGAGCACAGGCTCAGTAGCTGTGGTGCATGGGCTTAGTTGCTCTGCAGCATGTGGGATCTTCCTGGACCAGGGCTCAAACCTGTGTCCCCTGCATTGGTAGGCGGATTCTTAACCACTGCACCACCAAGGAAGTCCCAAATGTATTTCTTTATGTATTTTGTTTGTATGTCTCTGTAAGATATGGATTCAAGAAAAAGTTTAAGAATTTGATGGGGGCGTCATGGAAATAGCGTAACTAAGAAAGAGATGATCTAGTTTTAATTCTAAAATTATTTGAGCTCATGGAAGAAGGTGAAGAATGATGGAACTTGAAGTACTAAATCCATTGTGGAGGTGAGTACAGTATTCCAAAATGCAGGCACACTTCGTTTTATTGTGCTTAATTTTATTGCCCTTTGGGGACACAGCTCTTTTTATAAGTTGAAGGTTTATGGTTTATGGCAGCTCTGTGTCCAACAAATCTATAGGTATCATTTTTCCAACAGCATTTGCTCACTTTGTCACATTTTGGTAATTTTTGCAATATTTCAAACATTTTCATTGTTATAATATTTGTTATGGTGATCTCTGATCAGTGATCTTTGTTGTTACTATTGTAATTGTTTTGGGGGCAACAAACTGCGCCCATATAAGACAGTGCACAAACTTAGTCGATACATGTTGTGTGTGTTCTGACTGCTCCACCAACCAGCCATTCCTGCATCCTTCTCCTTGGGCCTCCCTATTCCCTGAGACACAACAATGTTGAAATTAGGCCAATTTATAATCCTAGAGAGGCCTCTAAGTGTTCAAGTGAAAGTCAGAGTAACATATCTCTCTTTAAATCAAAAGCTAGAAATGATTGAGTTTACTGAGAAAGGCATGTCGAAAACCCTAATAGGTTGAAAGCTTGGCCTCTTGCAGCAAACATTTAGCCAAGTTGTGAATGAAAAGGAAAAGTTCATGAAGGAAATTAAAAGCATTACTCCAGTGAACAAACAAATGATAAAGTGAAAAAGGCTTATTGCTGATATGGAGAAACTGTGAGTATTCTGGATAGAAGATCAAACCAGCCACAAAATTCCATTAAGGCAAAACCTAAATCCAGAGCAAGCCCCTAACTCTCTTCAACCCTATGAAAACTGAGAAAGTTGAGGAAGCTGCAGAATAAAAATTTGAAGCTATCAGAGGATGGTTCATAAAGTGTAAGGAAAGAAGCCATCTTCATAACATAAAAGTGCAAGACGAAGCAGCAAGTGCTGATGTAGAAGCTACAGCAAGTTATCCAGAAGATCTAGCTACAATAATATATGAAGGTGGGGACTTCCCGGGTGGCGCAGTGGTTAAGAATCCGCCTGCCAATGCAAGGTACATGGGTTCGAGCCCAGGTCCAGGAAGATCCCACATGCTGCGAAGCAACAAAACCCATGCACCACAACTACTGAGCCTGAGCTCTAGAGCCCGCGAGCCACAACTACTGAGCCCGCGTGCCACAACTACTGAAGCCCATGTGCCTAGAGCCCATGCTCTGCAGCGAGAGAAGCCACCGCAAGGAGAAGCCCACACACCGCAATGAAGAGTAGCCCCCGCTTGCCGCAACTAGAAAAAGCCCGCACGCAGCAATGAAGACCCAATGCAGCCAAAAATAAATAAATAAATATATTTTTTAAAAAAACTACCTATAAAATGAAAGTGGCTACAGTAAACAACAGATTTTCAGTGTAGATGAAATAGCCTTGTTCTGAAAGAAGATGTCAACAAGGACTTTCATAACTAGAGGAGAGAGGTCAATGCCTGGCTTCAGAGGTTCAAGGGACAGGCTGACACTCCTGTAAGGAGCTAATGCAGCTGGTGACTTTAAGTTGAAGCCAATGCTCAGTTACCATAGTGAAAATCATAGGGTCCTCAAGAATTATGCTAAATCTACTCTTCCTATGCTCCGTAAATGGAACAACAAGGCTTGGATGACAAAACATCTGTTTACAACATGGTTTACTGAATATTTTAAGCCCCCTGTTGAGACCTACTGCTTAGAAAAAAAGACTCCTTTCAAAGTATTTACTGCTCATTGACCACACAACTACTCCCCAGGAGCTCTGATGGACATGTGCAACAAGATTCATGTTGTTTTCATGCCTCTAATATAACATCCATTCTGCAGAGCACGGATCAAGGAGTCATTTTGACTTTCAAGTTTTATTATTTAAGAAATAACATTTTGTAAAGCCATAGCTGCTATAGATAGTGATTCCTCTGATGGATCCGGGCAAAGTAAATTGAAAAGCTTCTGAAAAGGTTTCACCATTCTAAATGCATGAAGAACATTCATGAGTCATGGGAAGAGGTCAAAATATCAACATTAACAAGAGCTTGGAAGAAGTTGATTTCACGCCTCATGGATGACTTTGAGGTGTTCAAGACAGCAAAGGAAATGACTTCAGATGTGGTAGAAATAGTAAAAGCACTAGAATTCGAAGTGGAGTCTGAAGATGTGAGTGAATTGCTGACATCTCATGATAAAACATGAACAGATGAGGAGTTGCTTCTTATGGATGAGCGAAGAAATTGGTTTCTTGAGATGAAGTCCACTCCTGGTGAAGGTGCTGTGAAGATTGTTGAAATAACAGTAAAGGATTTAGAATATTACATGAACTTAGTAGATAAAGCAGTAGTAGGGTTTGAGAGGTTTGACTCCACTTTTGAAAGAAGTTCTACTGAGGCCAAATGTGAATGCTACAGAGAAATCATTCCTGAAAGGAAGAGTCAAGTCAATCAATGTGGCAAACTTCATTGTTGTCTTATGTTAAGAAACTGTCACAGCCTCCCCAACCTTCAGCAGTCATCACCCTGATTAGTCAGCAGCCATCAGCATGAAGACAAGACCCTCCACCAGCAAAAAGATTATGACTCACTGAAGTCTCAGATGATGATTAGCATTTTTTAGCAATAAATTATTTTTAATGAAGGTATGTACATTTTTAAGACATAATGCTATTGCACACTTAATGGACTACAGCGTAATTTGTATATGCACTGGGAAACCAAAAAAGAAATGTGAGGCTTGCTTTATTATGACATTCACTTTACTGGGGTGGTCTGGAACCAAACCTGCTGTCTCTCCAAGGTATGCCTATAATTGATAAATTTCTACATAAATGCAACAGTGATGATCACAAGGAGGTAACAGGTTCAAGACCTATTAAGCAAGTAGAAATGACATTTTTTTGTGAACTGTGGGATAGGAGGAAATAGGAAACAACTGGGGAACAGTGGACGGAAGATGAAATACAAAATTATACCCAAATTTGGGGTGCCGGTGAATGTATGAATAATAGGAGGAAAGGGTAGGTGTGACGAAAGTAAGTTGTCTCAGAACGTAAAGGTAAGCTTTAGGTGGTGAGAGATTCTAATCTGAGGCTCATAGGAAATGTGAAAGCTGAAGTAAGAGACCTTAGGAAATGCTGAAGACCAAGGAGTGGGTAAGATTGCCTAAAAGTGATGTTTGATGTCAGAAAGTCACTAAGGATGGAACCCCGAGAAATATTAGTATTTAGAACATTGACAACAGGAGGAAAACCATCAAGGAAATGAGAATGAGAGTCCAGGGAGCTAGGTGATGATCCAAAGGTAAATTATGACCTGGAAATCAAAAAAGAGGGAGTCCAAAGAGGAAGAATCAAGAATTGGAGAAAATATGAACAAGATGAGGTTTTTAAAAAGCTGCTTACTTCTGTCAGTAAGCATCCTATTAAGCAGCTGAAAGGTCCATTTTGGAAGTCATAGTGCAAGCTGAATTTCAGTTGTCTAAGAAGTAAAAGAAAAGCTGGAAAGGATGAAAACTAATATAACTCTTTCTAAAAACTTAAAGATGAACAAAGGAGAGCTCTAACAGAGGCAAGACTCTACTCTTTGGAACACTCAATTGATCTGTCCTATCAAGTAGACATTCTAAGATAGTTTTACAAGTCATCATTTAAATGAAAAGAATTCAACAAATATTTGTGTCAGTAAGGACTGGCTAAACTAGACTGCAGCAATAAAATGTCCACAAATTTCTGTGGCTAAAAAACACAAACAGATCTCTTATTCAAAGTCCATATACATTGCAGAGATGCAGACTGAGACTCTGCCTTGACACATGCTTCCATGATTCTTAATGCAGGGAAGGAGGATGGGTACTTAGCACATGTTCTTAAGCTTCTAATTGACAATGGCATTTCATTGGTCAGATTAAGTAGCATGGCTTTGCATTACTTTAAAAAAATACATAGGTAGAGGGGAACCAGATATTTTTGCTTCATGATGTCTAAAATTTATAAACATGTTTTCTATTTACTAAAGCAGTCTTACCAAAGGCCACTATATCTTCCTCTGCTGACCCTCAACCTTCCTCTCCTACCACCCCACCCCATCAATCCATAGAATTTTAATCACAAGGTTGGGATGGTCCCAGATGAGCCTAAAACTGCTACCTAAACATGGAAGGACCATTAGATTACACAGTTTAGAATGTGCCCATCTAGGAGAAAGGTTATTTTCTCCCCTGATATAGACACCAGAGCCTACTCTACAGCAGATTTGTTGTGATCTCCAACAATGAAGATCAAAGCTGTGCTGTGAGCTAAATTAGGTTTACCATCTTCCCTCAAGTGATACATCTCAAGCTTTAGGTGAGTTCAGATATAACTTTTGCCTATTAGAAATACCCTAAATGCATATCACTCAGGTTTTAATTAATCTAAGGCTGTTTTTAAAAGTTGAAGAAACATCCCTCATATAAAGTCCATAGACATCCCGAAGGTTAGCTTCATATTATCTTTGAGTAATACATTAAAAGTAGAGTTTTCAATGAAATTGAACATTTCAAAAGCCTTTAATCTTGGAAGTGGATGTGAATCAAAATTTAATGGCTTAAGGTTGGGCTAGAAATAGGTTGATTTAGGGTCAAGGGGAAGGCAGCCTTTGTAAGTCAACTGAGTAGCATAGTAACATAGAAATGAAGTATGGGTTCATTTATAGCTACTCAAAAACATGCACTCTATCACCATGATTCAAGAGAAAATTTCTTCAAAAGGATTTACATTATATAATGCAATTTATCTAAAGAACAGAAATCCATATTGTAGTAAAAATGGTGACAAAACACCTAGTATTTGTATAATGATCTACACATTTCCATAGCTTTCAATTCAAAATCTCATGTGCACACATGAAAATAAATCACAAAAGCTTTAAATAATGTGTGTTACATATGACTTTTTAAGATAAATAAAATTGCATTTAGTGATAATTTTAATATAATCATTTGGAAGTATCCAAAATAAGCTGTAGTAAGTAAACTACTCTATTATAAATTACAGTTAACTCAAGAACTATATTCAAGGAAAGATTTATTGTCCTGACATACTCCTTATAAGAAACCACAGGGGAACAAAATTACAGAACAAAGTAAAGGTCAACTCCAGCACATCAGTTGAAAATAGATGGAGAAAAGCAGTACCGTTTGGCACCAGATCAATAGCCTTAGGGGTTGGATAGTTCTAGGAGAAATGTTCCCAGTAATCACAAGTTCTGAACATGAGTACAAGCTGGTCTGCCTTAGGATCATAGTTCAATGTATAGGAGTGGACTTGGAGTGCTCCTAAACACAATATAAGTTTCATGTACATTGAAATGAGTCTGAACTTAATGGAAACTTTTTTTTTGTTTTTACTTAATTAATTAATTTATTTATTTTTGGCTGAGTTGGGTCTTCATTGCTGCACACGGGCTTTCTGTAGTTGCTGCAAGCGGGGGCTACTCTTCATTGCAGTGCACGGGCTTCTCATTGTGGTGGCTTCTCTTGCTGCAGAGCACGGGCTCTAGGCATGCAGGCTTCAGTAGTTGTGGCTCGTGGGCTCTAGAGCACAGGCTCACTAGTTGTGGTGCACGGGCTTAGCTGCCCCGCGGCATGTGGGATCTTCCCAGCCCAGGGCTTGAACCCATGTCCCCTGCTTTGGCAGGCTGATTCTAAACTGCACCACCAGGGGAGCCCCAATGGGAACTCTTGACTAGTGAATTATATTAAATCTTTCAGCAAGCAATAAGAAGGAGCATTTTCCCATTACATAATTTGATTATTTTCATGTCAATATTTTATCTTTAAAACTGGATTACTGGGTTGACTGACCCTAACATTGTTGCTAAGACATGGAAAACAGGCTGATTTCACCAGGGACTTTCAGGTAGGCAATTCTTGCTTGCAGTTATTAGAAATTAGGATCTAGCCCTCAACTCTAATAGACCCAAGTCTCGGTATTATCACACTGTAAATTCATAAAGCTTACTATTGATCTGGTTATATAATGTATTCATTGATTTATACTAAAATATAAAGTATGAAGCAAGTCCAGAATACTATGTAAAATCTATTGTTTTAACTGTAAGAAAGTCTATTGTTTTAACTGAAAGAAAACTAATTATGAGTAATTAAATGTTATTAACATAAAAGTTTAGTAGCTTAAACCTATTCATTGGCCTCTACACATCTCATTCAGATAGTATTTTCTAAATGCAGATCTGAATATAACAAACCTGTTTATAATCCTTCAGAATTCTTCATTGCTCTAAAAAATATTGGCCCAAACTCTTGACCAGTTGATCAAGCAAAGCTGAATTTATTGGATTTACTATCTTCATGGAGAACACAAAAAAATAATAGTTTTATCTCATTATCAGAATTTATGACTCAGTGCTTACAGGGTTTTATGACATAGGCTCAGTGATCTAAAACAGATTATCCAAGATAGAGGACTGGTTGGAATTGAGGAGAGTTTGTAACAAAATGGCTTTGTATTGGTGGAAAAGCCTTAATAAGCAAAATGTTAATATGGGCAGATAAGCCAATTTAGCGTTTTCATAGTCCAGTCTTCCAGGAACAAATATTTCCTGGAGCATGGAGCTAAGTTATTTTATTGCTTACAAGTATTATTTAGCACAGAAATAGGTGCATTCATTTGATGCCCAAATTATTTAGCACAGACAAAAAATACGGTTGGCTCTAAAATTGTTTAGTATGTTGGTTGAAATTCTCCATGTATTTTTGGTCGTTCTTTAGACTAAGCTGCATGGTAAATGGTTTCCATCACAGAATATGATCAATATAGTTCAGTATCATTGTCTGGTATCTCAGGGTCATATGTGGAGTTATTGACAGTACTGTTCCAACCTTCCTAAGTGTCACATTTTCTTGTCCTTCTTTGGAAGTGAATTTGTTGCATCATTGAGAGGACAGTGATTGTAGAGCAGCAATAAAGATTCTAGAGGATGCACATTTGAATAACACAATACAGATATTAAAAGAAAGATGATTATAGTCTGCTGTTGATTTCCAAAAAAAGAACCAAGAGTGCTAAATTTAAACCAATAGAACTGATTCCACTCCCAATCTAATAACCTGTAGACTAGATACAAAGACTTCAGTTTTTTTGACTGTCTGGCCTATGGCAATGATTGTCATATAAAAAGTCTCTTTGTGGTTGCTTTCAGCTACTCAGATAAGATAGTGGTTTTAATATCAAAAGAAGCTGAGTTGCTCCTCAAGAAGTAAAATCTCAACAGTTTGGTTAAGTTTACGGTGCAGCCAAATCAAAAGCAAACAATAGCCAACTATTGTACTCATACAGAAGAAGGCAAAATGAATGAGAAAGCAATATTAAAACTAAAGACATCATCAATTTCACAATTAAACAATAAAATACATCAGATATTGTAGAAACCTTAACCAAAGAGTCAGAAAAGTAAGGAAGAAAAGCATGAAGATTAAAACATTACAATTTGTGCCTCTTGCAAATCTCATTCTTTGTTTCTTTGGTGACAGCCATCTAATTCTTAATAGGCTTCTTGATTAAAACTTTGGGGGCATATATTAATCTTTTAGGGCTACCATTACAAAGTACCACAGACTGGATGTCTTAAACAGTGGATGTTAATTTTCTCACAGTTCTAGAAGCCAGAAGTCTGAGATCTAGGTGCCAGCAAAATTGGTTCCTACTGAGGATTATGTGGGAAGGATCCTTCCAGACCTCTCTCTTTAGCTTGTAGATGGTTGTCTTCTCCTTGTGTCTTCGTGTTGTTTCCCCTTTGTTTGTGCCTGTATTCAAATTTTCTTATAAACACAACAGTCATATTAAATTATGGCCCACCTAATTACCTCGTTTTAACTTAATCACTCAAGTAAAGACTCTATCTCCAAAAGCAGTCACATTCTGAGGTACTGTGGGTTAGGACTTAAACATGTGAATTATTGGGGAGGGGGGCACAGTTCAAACCATAACATTTTACCCTCTAACTCCCCAAATTCACATCCTTCTCATATGCAAAGTAAGTTTGCCCTATCCCCAAGGTCACCAAATTCTGGTCTCATTCTATCAAGTCTTAGTCCAAAATCTCATCTGAAATATCACCTAAATCAGGTCTGGGTTAAGACTTGAGTTATGATTCATCCTGAGCTGTGAACCTGTGAAACCAGACAATAAATTATGTGCTTCCAAAATATAATAGTTGGACAGGCATAGGGTAGACAATCCCATTCCAAAAGAGATAAATCATAAAGAAAAAAGGGATCACAGGTTCCAAACAAGTCTGAAACATAGCAGGGCAAATACACTATTAGATTTTTTATTCTTTATGGACAATTTTTAGAGTAGTTTAAGGTTCAGCAAAATTGAGGAGGTAGACAGATTTCCCCTATACTTTCTGTCCCCACACATACATAATCTCCCCAATTATCAACACCCCTCACCAGAGTGGTACATTTGTTACAATTTATAAGCCTATACAGACACATCATATTCACTCAGATTTATAGTTTATATTATGGTCCACTCTTGGTGATGTATATTCTGTGGGTTTGGACAGATTTATAGTGACATGTATTCACCATTACAGTATCATACAAAATAGTTTTAGTGCCCTAAAAATCCTCTGTGCTCACCTATTCATCCCTGTTCCCCAACCAATCCCCAACAACCACTGATTTTTTTTAATGTCTCCATATTTTTCCCTCTTCCAAAATACATTAGAATTGAAATCATACAGTATATAGCCTTTTCAGATTGACTTTCTTCATTTAGTAATATACATTTACGTTTCTTCCATGTCTTTTCATGTCTTGATAGCTCATTTCTGTTTAGCACTAAATAATATTCCATTGTCAATGTACCACAGTTTATTTATCCATTCACATTCTTTAGGACATCTTGGTTTCCTCCAAGATTTGGCAATTGTAAATAAGGCTGCGATAAACATTTGTGTGCAGATTTTTGTGTTGCCATAAATTTTCCACTCCATTAGGTAAATATAAAGGAGCATACTCACTGAATCATATGGCAAGAGTATGTTCAGTATTAAAAAAACACCGTCAAACTGCCTTCCAAAGTGACATTACCATTTTGCATTCCCACCAGCAACGAATAAGAGTTCCTGTTGCTCCACATCCTTGCCAGTATTTAGTGTTGTCAGTGTTCCTGATCTTGGCCATTCTAATAGGTGTGTAGTAGTATCTCATTGTTGTTTTAATTTGCATTTCGTTGATGACATTTCATATGATTTTTGCCAACTGTATATCTTCTTTGGTTAGGTCTCTCTTTAGGTCTTTGGCCCATTTTTTTAATGGTGTTGTTTATTTTCTTATTACTGAATTTTAGAGTTCTTTGCATATTTTTATAACAGTCCTTTATCAGCTGTGTCTTTCACAAATACATTCTCCCAGTCTATGCTTTGCCTCTTCATTTTCTTGACATCTTCTTTCACAGAGCAGACGTTTTCAATTTTAATGAAGTCCAGCTTATCAATTATTTCTTTGCTTTTTGGCCTAGAAACTCTTCCAGAAAGAAAGATAATATCATCTTGAGGTTCATCTCATTTGTTCTCCTTCTGTCAAGGATCACAGTTCTTACTACTTTTGTCCAATTTCTGAATACACTTATGTCACATATTTTATGAAGCTTTCTTTTCATGTTCAATGAAAGCTTCACTCCATAAATTTTAGTCCATCTATCCTAGTTGTCTAGAAAGAGAAGGATTTGGAAATCACTGCCTTTGGCAAGTCAAAACCCCTCCCCAATTTTATCAGTTCTTCATCTTTTAAGACCTTTTGCACTGACTTGATTTTATTCAGTAGGTCACCTGCATCATTGGTTTGAACACTTGGAAATAAAGAACATGATATTGATTGTCCCACATAAAGATGGGAGAGAAGCAAGAGCAGAATAGGAGCATCTCTTTTCATACGTTTTTCTCCCACAACTGGACCAGAAACCTCTTGCCCAAGATTAATACTACTGGTCTACTTATATACTAGTTTGACAGAACTCTCCACTCACTAATTTCTTCTTATTTTGATCCCACCACCTTACTTCCTGTAGTTCTCTGGGACCTAGTGGAATGAGTCAACCATGCATTCTGTCACAGTAGGAACCTGAAACAAAACTGAATTAATGAATGAGAAATCTTACCCACAAGTGTCTGTCTGCACGCTATACTTGCTTTTTTTAAAATTAGCACCTCCCACACCTCAGAAGCATTCTTAGTTCTTCCATTCCTGTTCTGTGCCCCAGAGGCTTACCCCAAGACATTGCATTTCTTAGGCTCCTATGTTCCTGTGTGCGCTAGTATGCTACTGTGTTCAGCCAATGGGAGACACTGATAGGAGATAGGAAGGAGAGAGACAATGAGAGGTTGGGACAGTTCTCCTCTTTCTCTCTGCTCTGGGCCATGTTTACACAGTGGCTGAATCTCTTTTGGACTAATTTTCTTTTCTATTGACCACTAGTCAATGGTTCCATCTCTCCCTGGATTCCAAAAGCATAATTTCCCACATTTATTTCTTTAGTCTTAGGGGTAATAACAACTTTTAGCTATTGCTAGTCTGGTTTTGCTTCAACATCCCTTATTGGGTGACTTAACTTTTCCCACATGTCTGAAAGTTGTTCTTTTACTATAACTGTACTCTTGAATTATCTTCATGGGTTTCTATTTTCTAATGGGATCATGACAGATACTTATATGTCATGTAAGATTCTATTTTTAAAAGGGGTTAAGAAAGCAAAAGCCTGTTTTTGGTAGACTTAGAGAAAGAACACTGTGGCAGGGAACCATGGTTATGTCCTTAAGTGATTCTGAGGTTCTGTTTGCAGTTCACTAATCTCCTTTATGCTTTTTATTTGTTTTAACTCAACCCATTTATTCACTCTTCAAGAGATTTGCATTAGCTGTGCCTTCTACCTTCATCATTTTTTTTCTAGTTTTTTTTTTTTTTTTGGTTGTTTTGTTTTTGTGGCTACCTCCCCTTCATTCCTTAGGTTTCAGGTCAGATCATTTTCTCAGGAAAGCCTTCCCTGATCCTTCTATATAAAGAAGCATCTTCCCCTGTCATTCTCTACTACATACACCTGTTCATTTTCTTATCTCATTTATAATTTCCTTCCTTTTCCATTTGTGTTTCCTTATTTATTAGTCATCTCTCATTATTTTTTTTCCTTTTTTTTTTTTTTTTTTTTTTTGCGATACGCGGGCCTCTCACTGCTGTGGCCTCTCCCGTTGTGGAGCACAGGCTCCGGACGCGCAGGCTCAGCAGCCATGGCTCACGGGCCCAGCCGCTCCGCGGCACGTGGGATCTTCCCGGATCAGGGCACGAACCCGCGTCCCCTGCATTGGCAGGCGGACTCTCAACCACTGTGCCACCAGGGAAGCCCTCTCATTATATTTTGAAGATGCATAGTTCATGAGAGCAGAGTCCTTCCTTTATGTTCTTATTGAACATTAAATTCCTAGCATCTAAAATGTAGAGCCAGCCACATACTTGTTCAGTGAGAACAGTAATGCTTCAGGGAACAAGGAAATAAAATGTTTGAGAAGGACAGTTATTCTCAACCCATGCTTATATTTTGGGAAGAAACTTTTTAAGTATTATCTGCTTTAAGAGTATCAGAAAACTGTTTATGTCCTTTATTAGTGACAGTGAGGCTCCTTTAAGTGGCAAAGAAGACAAGAATCTGCAGGCTGAACCACAGGTGTGAAGACAAGAAAATCTGCTATTGATGTTAATGTAATGTTAGCATCATTTATACCCACAGTTTGGTGAAATATGAAGGCATGAATTGCACACTCTTAAATGTTAATTTTGGCATCCAGTTTAAATAAAAATAGGATAACTTTAAGGCCCATTAATTTTATTCATGTATAATTTCTGCCCATTCTAATTATGATATCCAAAAATCACATACAGATTTTAGATTGCATTATTTAAGTGAATTTCCCTTATTAGAACTCGAATAAAATACTTATATTCCTTTTCTCAGAATAAGTAACAAGTAGAATTAGAAATACCTCTTTATGCTGGGTACAGACCTTCGAAACAGAGATGAATAGTCTCTCTGTTATCTAGTCCCTGAGCTCTATTTAAAATGATCAAATGTACTTATGATCACAGAAAATCTCCAGTGAGGTTTTGTAGTCCATCAGTGCACAAAATCAGCATTTTTTCAATTAGCATAAAAGACTGAGTGGCTGCACAAATTTATCTGGTAAGAGGAAGATGACTGAATTAGTAAGAAAGCTGGTCTCTTGTGGGGGAAGCCAGCTCAGTAGATGATATTAACTTCTTTTTTTTTTCTATTTTCATATCACTGCATAGTGAATTGAATAAGTGAGTTGAGATATTGAAACAAACCCATACTAAAGGTATTTGTCTAATGAAATTTAAAACTGGAATGTACCTGAATAGTACTTTTATTCTTTCTCTCACCTTGAATATGCTATAAAATGGGCTGTGCCTCCATATTCTATATTAAGTAGTAGGATTTAGTAGGAAAAGTGCTAAGGGATTTGGATAAGAAGTTCCATAGTTTGACATACTCTGTTTTCATTGCCAGGTCAACACAGTTATACTGTGCATGCAATCCTGGTAGACTTACAAGGACAATTTAATGATTATATCTTAAATGTTATATCCAGAAGGATTTATAAGTGGTGCTAAAACTGTGGCCTCTGTAATACATCCATAACTTACATTCATATAGGAGATTAGAAAACCACCGTTGTCCTGAATAGCTGTCTTTTAGAAAATAGCAACTAGAAGACATTTTTTGTCAGGCTTTCTCTTTGCCCAAGTAATAAAATCCACAAGCAGCTTTTTTATGTGCTGCCATTAATAGCCCTTTAAGTTTCATACAGAATCTCAATTTTTCCCCTATTTTCCTCTCACAGTACCCAGGTAAATTTCCCCTGCAGTTGTTTCTCACTATTTCTCCATCTATGCTCCTTGTATTTTAGTACCATTGAAAAATGAAAAATTGTTGTTAGCTTTACCCACTCCTCTTTTTACTCTAGATTAGAACAGGGGTACTCACACACAAAGATTATGGTGATCCAATACACACAATTCTCAGCAGTGAACAATAGGCACAGTTTTAGTAAGAAGACTATCAAGGAAGTTTGGCAGCACAAAGTCATGAAGGCCATACAAGAGAAGCCATCAATGAGAAGATAAAAGGAGGAAACTGGAAAATTTGGCAGATATATGGATGATGAAATCATTATAATACAATGGGAACTCACTTGAATGGTGGGAATTAGCATTTGAGAGATGCTGTAGTAGGTACAGTGAACCAATCATAAACCCTGGATATGGAATGAATGGCATATTTGGTAGGAGAGGTAGATAATGAGATTAAGTGAGGAGGAGATGAAGTATTTGAGGGCGATACAATGCTAATTCCTATTTATTCAAATGAGTCTCCAAATTTCACCTTGTATTTTCCTAAGGCAATAAATAAGGAAATAAAGACTGAAGGAGGATGGGTATGATGCATTAGTGAGAGTTCAGTTAAAAAAACAGAAGCTACCCTAGCTACTTCAACAGAGAGAATTCAATATAAGAAATTCATTAAACAGATATTGGAGAACTTAAACAAAACAGGACATAATGCAGTAAGTAGGAGTAATACATGAGAAAATGGGTATTGCCTTCAGAGATGGGGGAAAACGTTGGAGTTTTCAGAACCTAGAGGCCAAGAGTAGAATCCACATAAATCTGAGAATCAGACACGTGAAAGGGAGCACCGGCCACTACAGCAGTAAACCAGCAGGAGTCTTGTAGACGACCGTTCAGACCTCAGAACAACTAATGACTTCAGGAGCTGAAAATAAGGGTCCCACAGAGCCACGGCGGAGACCTTCTAAGGAGATGGCATCATCTGTTGGTGCTGGCATCTTATTTGTTCAGAGGAGAGCTCTTGCAGAGCTGGTAGTGATCCTATTCCTAGTAACTCCCTGGGAGCGGTTGTGGTATGGGGGTGGGAAGGGGGGTGAGAAGGATGGTCTGGAAAGAGCAAAATTGTGCTGGAAATTGGAAACCATTGCTGCAGCCAGGGTGAAGCAGCACTGATGAAGTGACTCTGATAGGGACAACCGGCAAACTGAAATCAGCAAGTCCCCTCTTTCTCCCCCCAGGGCCTGTACTGAAAAAGCCTAAGAGGACTCTATCCACATGACAAAGAATTATAGATTGTAGAATTCCCACCCCAGCGTCAAAAAGTAGAGTATAAAAGTACGGATTTAAAGCTGAGTCAAATAGCTTCATAACCAGCATGACTAGGACACATAATTTCAAACTCTAATTAGGACCCCTAACCCTGAGAAATGTCCTTTATGGCTCAGTGTGTGAAAGAGATAAAGCAGAGAGAGTTTGGCTTTATAGCTGCAGAGAGAGTCAGCTAAGTAGTGATAAGTAAGCACTAAATAAACTAATATAATAATGGACTTTACCAGGAGCTACTTTATAAGCCCATCTTTAAAATATGCTCTCCCTAAAAGGGATGGGGGCAGAGGCAAACAGTAAAACCTGAGGAGTGACAGTGATATACTAAGGATGGCCACATATTGCTGACTACTCCATCCATAGCTAGACTGTTCCCCTCCCTTGAATCTGGGCTGGAATGATTTGACCAACCAAATGCATCAGCAGTGATGTTCTCAGACATTTGAAGCAAGGACATAAGATTCTTTCTAGTTTCCATGCAGGACTCACTGTCTCAGGGATCTCTGAGCCATCACGTAAAATGTCTGACTACAACACTGGAGAGGCTTCTTGTAGGTCCTCTGCCGAGGCACAAAGCATCTCACATCCTCCTCACCAGCCCCTCAGCCCGCTGAAAGACACTCGGTGACATCTATTGACAGCATGTGGAATGCCTGAATTCATGACCCACAAACTGGTGAGATAGAATAAAATGATCATTGTTTTAAGCTAGTAGGATAAAATGATCATTGTTTTAAGCTAGTAAATTTGGGGATAGTTTGTTATGCAGCAATAGATGGTGGGACAGATATACATAAGATCGGAGATATGTAGAATTTCTGTGAGAGTTTTTTGAGGCAACATATGCAGTACAGAGTGCTAGGTTTCCAGTTTACTGCAAACAGCCTTTTCCACATTATTCTTGAAAGGAGAGCAGACACTAAAATGGGAGGAAATAATAGAAAGCAAGTGGCATACAGTAAATAAAAGAAACCCAAAGAAAAAATAACATAAAAGAATCTATTTCTCAGTACTCTCAGGGGAAAATGGACTCAGAATCAAGAGAGAAATGTGAGGCACTAACATGGCAGAAAGAATAGGAAAAACAATGTAAAAACTGAAAGTAATTATCTAATTTTTTAAGATACAGAATGAAAGGTTTCTGATTTATTGTAGGATAAAAACATCTGTGGAAGACCAATATTTCTGGAAGAAACAACTTCAAATTTGGGATAATGATTTTTTTAAAGTCTATGTTGTGGCATCAGAAATTGGAGCCAACAAGGACTAGAGGGGCAGAGATTACAAGGTGGGGATGACTTACGAGAAGCAGCTAATGATCTACAGCTTTTTACCTGGAAACAACTGGTGATACAGAAACTGCAGGGTGAGAGATTTAATATAAGCCTAAAAGCTCTAAGTGGATGAGCGATTTTTTTTTTCAGTCTTACAGTTCAAGGAAGATAGATTAAAACATAGGATCTTTCCAGAGTGTGTCCCTGATGAAACTTTAGGCTCTTAAGTGAAAGCCCTGTACTATACCCTAGGAAAAGGAGCAAACCAGATATAAAAAGAGCCTTACACTAAATGCAAACCAGTTTCAACTCATATCAGTCCCTGACTGGATAAATATGATCAGTTCCCCACTTTCTCTGGCTAGCAGTGAAAAAAGAGTGAGACCTCTCTAGAAAAAGATAATGTCATAATATGTAAAGTCATTAAACATATACTTCAGTTCAGCTACTGAATTATTTTGATGAGATTTCATGTTTTTATTTTAGCTTCAAAATACCATCTGTGGAGGGAACACTATAAAGTGGTCACTCATGGTCCCTGTCTCGTGGTGATAATGCCTTTGTGTAATTCTTTCCCCTTCCTGGACCTTCACCTTTCTTGAACCAAGAGAATATCATAAAGGCTCTGGAATTCTGCTCCCTTGATTATGCTGTTAAATAATACTCTGTCTTGCTAGCAGTTTCTCTCTAGTGACTACTCTTGCTGGTTTGAAGAAGTAAGCCACCATGTGGCAAGGAACTGTAGTGGAATAGTACTCAACCATAAAAAGAATGAGATTTTGCAACAACATGGATGGACTTGGAGGGTATTTTGCTTAGTGAAAAAAAAGTCAGACAGATAAAGACAAATACTGCATGTTTTCACTTGTATATGGAATCTAAAAATAAAGCAAATGAATTAATATTACAAAATCAAAATAGACTGATATATACAGAGAACAAACTAGTGGTTACCAGTGAGGAGAGGGGGAGGATAGGAGAAGGGGATTAAGAGATACCTAATACTAGGTATAAAATGAATAAGATACAAGAATGTAATAAACAGCACAGGACATATAGCCAATATTTTATAATAACCATATATGGAGTATAATCTATAAAAATATTAAATCACTGTGTTGTACACCTAAATAATATAACTATAAATCAACTACAATAGAAAAAGTAAAACTAAATTAAAGTAAATAAATCAATCAGTAGATAAAAAAGAGGAGGTCAGAGCCTAGAATTAGGAATAAGCCTCCCAACAGCCACATAAACTTGGAGGAGTACCCCAAGCTATAGAAGGGAACTGAGCCAACACCTTGACTGAAGCCTTGTCAGACCCTAAGCAGTAGGAAGACAACTGCTCAAAATAAACAAACAAATAATACCAAAAAATAAAAGAAAAAATGCAACTCCCCTGTTATTGACCAGGACTTTCAAGGAGTTTTTATTCTAAACTGCAACCCCGGGAATGTAGCTTAAAGAGTAGAATAAAAAGGGCGATATACAGTAAATCATAAATGCACTCATTTGATCCTTATCTCACCTTAAATTTACAATTTCTTAAACTTTCAGGATAGAAAAGAAAATATTCACAATTGGCTTGGGATCTACTGATTAATATATTTACCTAAAGATACTAGTATACCAAGGAGAATATGTATTACCAAGTCTTCATATGTAATTCTTCAAATATAAATAATCACTCTACATTCACATAAAACATTCTATTTATATTAATGTCATCTTTTAAAAATGACTATGTTTATTCTTCGTGCTTATACTATTTCTGATGGTTGCTAATTTCCTCAAATACTGTTTTCATTACAACATGAAAAAATATGTAGTTACTAGCGGAAGTGATTTTACTAGGATTTTAAATATGTTCTGAAGTGACAAGATTATTTAAATGAATGAAGAAAGCAGATTAATTAAAAGCTTTGTTTGGTAGTTTATACCATCAACTGATTTCAGTATCAAAATTAAACACAGAAGAATGGATAATATAAGATTATACCTGTTGGTATCTTCTATCTAATGTCGATCCTGAAATATATTTTTCAGCACGAAACATTTCAAGCTTTTCAACCAACATATTCAGATGATTACCCCTTAGATAACTGTTACCACTTTACCACAGTAAGGTTATCACCATGTGGATCAAATCCAGAAAGAAAAATGAGAAAATGCTGGAAGAATAATTAGATAGAGAAATATTCTCTTGCTTTTCTCTTTGATAGTTGCCTGAGATATGCTGAGGAGCATGTTGTCAGCTGCCAGTGATTGGAATTTGGGGAGTGCTTTAGAGTCAGCAATGATCATCTCAGCAATAATTTCCAATTTTCATCATTTACACATTTATTTCTATATTCAGAAAAAGCAATTTTTGAAGGAACAAATATTTCTATGGAGTCATTATCATGGAAAATGACAAAGTTAGCCAAATTAATAAATTTCTGTATATGAACTAAATCTAATTTTCCCTAATTTCTTTCTTTTTCTTTTTTTTTTTTTTTTTTGCGGTACGCTGGCCTCTCACTGTTGTGGCCTCTCCCGTTGTGGAGCGCAGGCTCCGGACGTGCAGGCTCAGCGGCCATGGCTCATGGGCCCAGCCGCTCCACGGCATGTGGGATCTTCCCGAACCGGGGCACAAACCCGTGTCCCCTGCATCGGCAGGCGGACTCTCAACCACTGCACCACCAGGGAAGCCCTCCCTAATTTCTTTTTACACGACTGTAGTATATAAGTTAATTACATTATGAGAATGGTCAGGGAAAGAATATGGGGTTGAGGAAAAAACAAAGAGAGGGCATTCCCTAGGAACACCTAGGTAATATCATTTGAGGGATAACCAACTTTTCTAGAAGATTAAACTACTTAGCTGGGATAACAGTGACACACTGTAAGCCAGAAATTAAAAGCAAGGGAAATGGCTAGTCATCAGAGTGGTCATAACATAAGTGGGAATTCTGAGCAGAATAGTACAGAGCAAAGTTTGGGTCATGGTCATGAGTCAAGAATTTAGTTTGTCAACTGTCAAAATGGTTGGAGTTGAAGTAGTTACTTACTAGCACCAAGGCAAACTTAAAAACTTTTGGATGTCTTTTTTTTAACTTCAATAACATAACATATATTTTTCTGGTATTCCATTAGAGAAGTTTGTAGGAAATCAATCTGATTATTGTATTGAGGCTCATTTAACTTAGCAAGAAAGTCATTATTGAAGAAGTTGAGTGAAGCCCAAAGCACACTTCTCTGGGACACCTTAATCAAACTATGACACAGAACAAAAAGCGACCTAAACAAAATCTGGTACCTCATGAACTCCACACATTTTTAACATGGTAATGAAATACTTAACAGCACTCATTTTATGCCACTTCAACAATTACTACCTGGATCATATTGTTCAGTATAGGTCAGATTGTGTCTAAGCTGTTGCATGGTCATTTTTGTTGTGAATGCCTGTTTGAATTAATTGGCAAGATATTAACAAATACATTTTGAAGAACAAATTTTTTTTCATAATCAGTCTTTGCAGTATTATTGAAAAACATTCAATTCTGTAGAGGAGAAAAACAAAACAAATAAAACAAAAAGTGGTATTATACTCCTAAAAATGCTAATTATACATAATAGATGATCTAATAGCTTGTGATATGCAGGCAGAATTCATAAGATATATTAATACTCATTAAAGATAGAAAAAATGGAATATATGGTTAAAAGGATAGAGCAAACAAGAATGTTACCTACAGATAGGGTTGGAAAGACCTCATCTTAAGGTATACATTTTATTAATTCAAGATTAGTAGCTATATCATCCCTAAATTGAACCTCCTTCTACTGGTGACAACTGGTATGATCTCATTCTGGTCCCATGTGTTATTCCCCAGAAACAGATAAAAAGTGTGACTATTCATCAAGTTATCTGAGGAGATACAACTGTGGCAAGGGATAGTTGGCCCTGAGTCACTCTGATAGAGCGAGTATGTGTCTGCTCTCTGTGTCTTCTGTCTGCTTCATCCATAACTCTGGTCTTGTACACATATGATCAGAAGGGAAATCTGATGTGGCAGAGAGAGAGAGAGAGAGAGAGAGAGAGAAAGAAAGAATATATAAGAAGATTGGTTAATACAGGATTAAGTTAGAGTGTTCTTTCTATCCCCTTTCACCCTGTCCTATGTTTTAGCCAACCACTTATCTTCCCTTTTGTTGCTTGCTGTATTTTATGTAATATAATAAGCCATATGATCTCTGCATCTTAATTTGGTCTTGACCCCACCTCTGGAATAATGTGCTTGGTAATGTACTTGGAGGCTACTGCAACATCACGTAACTTTTCGAATGACATTTCAGTTGTCCACCAGAGTAAAAGGAGCTCTAAAAGGAATGTCATTTTCATCTTCCAGACTTTTGAAACAACCTCCTTCAAATATTCAATATCTATTTACCAAGGAAAATTGAAAATGAAATTGCCATTTGGATAGTAAACCTTTATAGGTAGACTTATATATTTATGGCTGATTGGACAGCTTTTCTTAAAATGCCACAGAAAATAAGAATTGTCATTTGTAGAAATATTTTGGAAGAGAAAACTATTATTAGTATATTCTTCAAGGTCATGGTGGGTAGCACTGTATAATTTTTTTATTGGAATAATACTGCCTTTCTGAATATTGAACATAATGCATGTCAGTCACCATGGCATATTATAATTAGGCACATTTATTTTTTAAAAAAGAGTTGATATAGAGCATGTTTCTATTGTGACAATATTTTATAAAATGTAGACATTTGATGGGAAAAAGTTATTTTTATATTTTGCATGAATTCAGCTTTATCTTTCGTCGTAATCAAGATTTAACCAAAGAAAACCAAAATACTGCATACTATTTTTTGATATGAATATAGGTTTATACAATTTGTTCTAACTTTTCTTAAACAATAATAAAATTCATGGTAACCTTCAGAACTGGATATAAAAATGACCCTTGACCTCATTATAAAATTATGATTGATTGAGCTCATGAGCTACAAAACGAAAAATGTAATATATTACATAGTGTTTGGAGAAATCTGGGTTGATTTTTAAATTGTAATTAAAGAAAGGAGCTGCATTACTTGAGTCAACCGAGAACTTCAGAATGGCATGTGAGAAAATCTAGACGTTTAATATATTTCCATTATAATAAAATGGAATAAAAATTAGTCATATCATATGTGAACTCTGCTTAATGTTTTCCCAGAGGTAAAATCCATTTCTTTTAACACAGTAAATGTCAAACTAAATGTACATCTGTACGTATGTGTGTATTCATATGTGCACACATGTGGTGTGCTACTCTGCTTAATGTAGAGGACAAATGACTTACCCAAATGTCCCCTTTAATTCTGGTATTTTTACAAATACTCCCTACATTACTTCTGCTTAATATGTCAAAGAGATGCTCGATACTGTCCATAATGTGTCCTTGAAAATTATAAAATCCTGTGCAAATTTGCTAGGTTTATTAAGAGATGCTTTTGGTAAGACATGTAGAGCCCTCAGACAGCATATTTTCAGAACTGGGCCGAGCTGCTTACTTCTAAAGTTACACTCAAATGAGGAATTCTCAAAATATCTGGAGCAATTTTTGTTAAATTATAATTCCCTGTAACCTCACGATGTGAAGAGATAAATTTGAGCCGTTACAGATATAGAGCTGAGCACCAAAGCCCCAGTCTTGGGGAAAGGACAGGCTGAGGGATGTGGGACCAGCTTTATTTCCTCAGTGGATGTTGTAGTGTGCTTGGGGATGAATCACCACTTCCTTCCACTTCTCTCCCTCACGAAAGTCAGGTCTGAAGCACAACAGGTGAGACTAGCTCTTTTCACATGTCCACTGCTATGGGGAGTGGGGGAGAGCACAGTCTATGAGGAGGAGCTATCTTAAAGTTACATTCAGTGTACGAACTTTGTACCTAAACAGGCCTGAGTCCAAAATGACAGCTTTAAATAACCAGTTGTTCTAGTTCATAAGACAGTTAATTCTCAGTAAGAGATCCTCTCAAAGGTGCTGAGCGATAAACCAGTCACAATATCTGCTACCCCAGAATTAACTCTCATTCTTAATCCCAGATGATTAGATCACCTCCAGAGATGAAGGATTTAAACACTTAAAAACAAAACAACAAGAACCAGAGGGAAAAAATAAACAAATAATAAAAGGTGTGGTTATGTTCTTTATCTAGAATAATGTGTGCTTATTCTAATTTAGTATTATTTAATAAATAAAATACTTGGAAAGGTTTACGATCAACCACCCGTTTCCCCAACTCCCCCCAAAAAATCAAAAGAAAAATCCAAAATGGGGAGACCTGATATAAAGAGCTATACCAGACTGAGGAAGAACATAATCAGGGGAAAATTTACCCTTCTTCTAAAATACTTCGGATTATTGTCCTTATATGTGTATTAAAAGGGCAATGAAGAGGGTAATTCTACCCAGAAAAGAAAGGTATGCTTCAGTATATAAACTAGAAATCATTGTTAATTTATCTCACTAAACAGAAGAAAGTATGCACAAACACACAAATTCACTTTTTTAAAACTTCCAATGGATTTCTATGTTATTAAATTTATAGGTAAGTCATTGGTTATTTTTAAGTTATTATGCATATTCCTATAGAGTTTATCAGGAGACCCATACTTTATGTTAGCTCATATATAGCATTGTTTAAAAACATTAGTATAGTCGTAGGAGATAAGTTAATATATAATTTTTGATAAAAATGTTCTCAACAAAGACAGCAATGGAAATTCAGATGCATTATGGCAGGGGTGCATCCTCATTTAGTGAGGAAAACTTTGAGGTTATTTACCTTATTTCTAAAGTTGCATAATTTTTAACACAACTTCTAGGTATTGATTATTAAAAAGTTTATAAATTATGAATACAAATTCTGTAAAAAGGTGAACTTTCATTTAAAATTAGAAAATATGTTATGACAAATTTTTTTTTAGAAATATATAACTATAGGAACACACACAGAAAGGACTCATGTAAGAGTGTCACCCTAAAGCTTAAGCATTTGATAGTCAATCTGTAGGTGACAGCCAGCAAGGTTAATAACAATCTCAGTCCTACAACCGCAAGAAACCGCATTCCACCAGTGCCCTGAATGAATGAGGAAACTGATTTCCCGAGTCTCCAGAAAGGAATGCAGCAGTGATTAAACTGTAACTTTAGCTCAGTTAAATTGGTATAGGACTTCTGACTTACAGCATTGTGATATAATAATTTGTGTCATCTTAAGCTGTTGAATATATGGTAATTTGTTATGACAGCAAGAAAACAAAATTAAATGCCCAGGAAATTATATATGACAAATTAAAATTTGATTTGTGATCAATATTTTTAATAATGCTGTTAAATTAAAACACTAAAGAATAAAACTACAACTTAACAAAATTAAAATTTCTATTAACACACTCATAAAATATGCATCAGAATTTGGATTTTTTTCAATAGAATATTTACACTATACATTGTATATATGGTGTATAAACCATTTTGTTCTCTTTGACATAAAACACATTTTTGGCATAGTTTTTGGAAAGAAAGCTTCCTTTTACTTTTTTTTTTTTTTTTTTTTTTGCAGTGCGTGGGCCTCTCACCGTTGTGGCCTCTCCCGCTGCGGAGCACAGGCTCCGGACGCGCAGGTCCAGCGGCCATGGCTCACGGGCCCAGCCGCTCCGCGGCACGTGGGATCCTTCCGGACCGCGGCACGAACCTGTGTCCCCTGCATCGGCAGGCGGACTCACAACCACTGCGCCACCAGGGAAGCCCCCTTTTAAATTTTTAAATGTGTTTTACTCTTGTGTAAAACAACCTTAACCCATAATACAGAACCTTGAAATGGAGAGTTTATTTAAGAAGACTTTTGGGTGGATTATGCCACGCTGTTGCTCAAGGTACTGTATCAGTGTAGAGTACTAGGAGTCCTAAAAATAGTTTCATCCTTAAATTTTTTTAAAAAAGGTAATAAAGTAAAGGCAAGTAAAATGTTACATTTCATTTTTTTTTTCCTTAGACAAAGGAGGAAGGAGAGAGGAGAGGTAGGTAGTTTCTAACATGTTTTGAGCCCTAATATATTTCAGCCCTTTTAGTGAGCTGTTAAAATGCCATCTAATTCATCACAGTATGTTCAGGTATGTATTTTATAGAGAAAATAGATTCAGAATGCTCACATAACTTGCCAAGGTCGCAAACCTCATACTTGATGGGAATGAAGCAGTGGATGCAATCCAGGTTGGTTTAATTTGCTAACCCATGCTCAGTCCCCCTGCTAAGGTGATCGATTTCTGAGAAAATATGTAGGAAATTGAATAAAATATCAATGCAAGAAATTCTCAGTTGCTCAAAGAAATAGAGAAAGAACAAGTCAGGATAACTGAACTTCATATTTTTTCCCTAAATTTAATTTTCTACTAATAACTTCTGGTCTTCCTTTTATTCAAGGCACAGAAGGAATTTGGTTTAACCTTCTTCCCTAGCCCCTTACCACGGAGATGGAGGTGTTAATGAGCAGTGAAATGGCCCAAAGGCAGACCTCAGGAAGCAGGAGGGAAAGAAGCAGGGGGCCTGGATAACCAAAAAATCAGTCCTTTAAATATTCAAAATACCATAGTTTTTGACACTATCTGTATCTTATTGCCTGAGCTAAAAAAAGAAATTGAAGTACGATTTATAGTTTTAAGCCTCATCAACTAGGAAGTCAAGTTAGACTTTCATTAATCACTCAAGCAAGAATAAAGATGTATCCACAGTTCTCTGCAGGCTTTTAGAGTCAAAAGCAGTCACTGCAAGCATCTGCAGCATTCCACTTCCTTCCTTTCTTCCTTCCTTCCTTCTGTGCTTTCTCCCTTCCATCTTCCTTCCCTCTCTCCCTCTCCCTTTCTCAGAGTGCACGTCATGGAAGAGCCCTGAAACCTGAATCCTTCTCCTTCCCCCGTCCCTCCATCCTCCCCTCACTTCATTCCATTTTTCTGTCCCTTCTTGTTCTCTTTATTCTTTTTTTCTTTTTAATCCTGGCCCTCAGTTAAGAAACATTCATCTGTTTTTATGTGTCTTAAATCATCTGAATATCATAATCTAAAGTGTTCTTCTTTCCTTGTTATTAGGAAATGGACATTTCTACCCTTCATAACTATTACCATTCATCCTCCCCATCTCCCCTCAACCTTGTTTAGCTAAATAGTAACAAGTAGTTTGGGGTAATGTTAGTCTAAATCTTTGCTATAATTTATTGATATGATTGTAACACACACTCATGCACACTTATAATTTTTTGTCACCCCTAGTCCTTTTTGCAAAGAGCAATACAGAACAAAAGCTTTTCCACTCTGTGTATTTTAAAAAGCTGTTCTTGGTTGCTAGCTTCAGTTAGTGTAGTCAGGGCCTTGAGCCATGTGTGATTGCCTTTCTCTCACAGTATGCTCTAATCTATCCTTCTGCTACATTTATTAGTTTTTCTAGATCTTGAATCAAACTATTAAATAATGATATGCTATATTATGAATGTTATTTAATTGGAAAGAAAATAGATACGTGTCAAATAAAGACATTTCATTTTTACATTGAAAAATACTTCCTTGGGCCAATTTACTAGGTGATTTAAATGATCAATTTCACTCTATTAACATTAGTTTTCTTATATTTTTGCTCTGTGGAAGGTATCGAAATTGCAGTAACAAATCTATTATACTATGATGACAAATGATAGGAGGCATTGCAGTTGATCATCATATGAGGGGGTCTGTCATGTGAAAAATTACTCTGATGCAATGGTAGCCTCCACATCTGCTCCCAACCAGGCTATCCCAGAGGTCATGGAACAGAAAAGGCTCACTGAGCAAATTAAGATGCATTAATCACAAGGTTTACTGAATGAACTTAAAAGTTGTAGCAAAAATCTAAAGGAGAGAGGAGAAAGGATAAGGTAACACACTGAGAACAGGTTGCACATGTGGTAGAAGTGGCTTCCTACCCACGTCCTTGTTTCACCAGCCATGTTCACATGTCCTGTCTCTCTCTCATACTTCAGCAGTATCCTCTGATGGTGAGGTTGAAAAAAAAAGGTCTTAGCAGATAGAAAGTGCCTGGAGCCAATACACACTTTCTATATGAGTCAGACACAGTGGCAAAAAATATCTGCTGATCAGTTATGGATTTTGTCATGTTAGGGCAATTGGGGCAGAAACGATATGGCCAGAATGGGGATTCACAAATGGACAACATAAGTATTGAGTGTCTTATGTGACTCATGTGTTTTCCTGTGTCATTATCAACCTGTTCTCCATGTGTCCCATTAAGTGTATCACGAATGTTTCCTACTTCTTGATCCTTTATCCCTTTCTACCTATGTTCAGTACATATTTACTCTACTTACATTAATTATATACATATATACTCTACTTACATTATTTATGTCCAGCACATCTCTCAAGCTTCTTGCTTCTATACTTAGCTTTATCTATCATCCTAGTGTATTTACTTTTCTTATTTTTTATAGTAGAATAGAATATTCTTAAATAATACTACAGGTGCATATACAGAGCATACATTTTGAGGAATAGTATAAAGCTGGATGAAGACTAACATATATTTGTAGAAATCTCAGGAATATCTGATTAGTGAGGAAATCTTACCAAAAAACACACAGAGAATTAAAGAAAAAATTTAAATATATATATATATATATTTATATGCAAGTATGCCAATTTACTAACTTAAGACACAATGTTATTTAAGGCAAGTTTTTTCAGGTAAACTAATATTGGGATTTAATAGAGTTACTCACAAATGTGTGTTTTTAAGCTCATCCTCTATCTAAATCTTTCTAAAATACTTTAGAAAACAAAGAGCCATGTATGTCCTCTATTTGTGGTCCTCCTGTCTGTCAGGTGGGTTTACCATATAAAGTTTACCACCGGTCAGTCTGCCATGTTGTCAGAACTTCCTCCACACCCTTAATTCCAGGTATTTTTCTGCTCTTTCTGTACTACATATTTAGATAGGTTTGGCTTCAGGTACTGTCCACTCTGCACCCACTCCTAACAGCACTACTGCCATCCAAGTGAAGAAGAGAAAAGTCCTCTACTTTTGTTTATTAGCAATATTACGGTGGTCACAAAGCAGAGTATGATCGTTTTTTCAGTATCTTCCGTATATCTCGTTACTGTTGTTATTCTGTTGTTGTTTTACAATTGCATCATTAGCATATAACGATATTATCAACCCAACCCTACCCTGATGTTTGTGCTTATCTGAATAGCTCATACACAAAATATTCTCAACTGGAATATCTAATAATTATATGAGTTTATATAAGATGCAAAGAAGTGTTGGTCAAACGTAGAAGGGAGCACAGGTTTGGAATACATGTATCCAGGGTTCTCTCTTCAATTGTTGATAAACTATATCAATACAGATAGTGGTGGCAACCTTTTGGGACTGAGCTTAGGGTGTAGCATTTTCCTTTGTAACAGAAAGCAAAAGAGTAGAAATGTTATGGGATTGAAATCATTGTGAATAAACAAGAAAATCTCCTGATATTCTGTGTATATATGTTATAATATTTTGAACCTCTAAAACTTTAAGGCTAGTTCTATAATCTGTTCTTTATTGGCCCTTTTTCAGTTTTTATGCATTATCATTTCCCTTTACTTTCTTTATGGGTTCACATGATTGGAGATTCTGTTGATTTACGTATTCAAGAAGTATTTAATTATGCATCTACTATGTGCCAGACACAATTTTAGAGCCTGGGTATACAGAAAGGAATGAACAAAAAGTACTTACCTGCACAGATCTTATATTCTAGTGGGAGGTACTGATTGATTGATTGATTAATAGATAAATGGAGAGAGAGAGAAAGAGAGAGATGTCTTTGGAGGTCACATTTGAGAAGACCTTGAGTGAAGTGAAAGAATAAACTTCAGGGTGGAGGAGTATTCTGCATTGCAAAGACCCTGAGATGAGTGCCTGCATTGCCAATCAAGAAGCATAAAGGTGGCCAGTGTGGCTGGAAAGCAGTGAAAAAATGTCAAGACCATATGAGAGTAGTTGGAGAGTAAGCCTTGGGCGAGATGGCAGAGCTTGCCAGGGCAACTTATAGATCATGGCAAGGTCTTTGGTGATATTCTGAGTATAAAGGCAATCCAATGGAAGCCATGAGGAGGGCAGTGGCACGATGTGAATTATAGTTCTGAAGGCTTAGTCTAGCTGTTGTGTGGATAATAGCCTCTGATGGAGCAAGAGTGGACCACTAATGATGCAATCATAGAAGTTCAGCAATTGAGGGATAGCTATTCCTTGGAAGTAAGACATATATAGGGGTAGAGGTGATGAGAAGGAGTCAAAGTTTGGGTGCATTTTGAAAGAGGAGTCAGCAAACCTTTCTACTTTTTGGATGTAGGGTTAATATAAAGAGAGAAAACACAAGGTTTACTGACAGTGAGTAAGGTTAAGTGTTAGAATGAAACATGGATTTTGTACTGTAGAATGCATTAGTGACTTTGACAAGAGCAGAGTTAATGGGTTGATGAGGATGATAGCCCTAGTGGAATAAGATCAAGAGAGAACGGGATAAAAGGAAAAAAGACAACTAAATAGATACTGAAGTATCTTAGGGCCCCTCAAATTGCATTTTCTTTCCCACTTGGATTGTGAACAAGTTGAGAAATTAAGCAAGGGTTATAGCAGATACGAACCAAAACAGCATCTTTATTCATTCTAAAAGCTAAAGTGAATCATGTTATATCTGTTGGCCAGATAAGTTTCCTAGCTGAATCTCAGAATCATGCACAGACTCAGTCCTAGGTTGTCCTAGAAAGCCTTCTCCTGAAGGACCAGTGGAATGCAAGCATCTTGCAGACTGCTCATCTCCAAGAATAAGAAAAAGGTAATTACGCTGAGTGTATTTACCAAACAAAATCATTTAGAACAAAGTAAAAATAGAAATAGAGTGAAAAAGGCAGAGAGAATTCAGAAATTACAGTAAGTAGCAATGCTCCTTTCAGAGGAAGGAAACATCAGGAATGAGAAACAATCATTTATACTATTAACAATATTCAACACTTTGGGGAGAATTTCTATAAAAATGAGCAAAAGTGGAACTTGGCTAGAAGGGGAGATGAGCTGAACTAGTTTTTATAAGGTATGAAATATAATAACCAGTTTGTGTGATGTTCTGTTTTTCTTCTTAGCATATACAAATTCATGCTATTTTGTTATAGATACATTAATTTGTTAATTACCTGTCTCCCCAACAAGAATGTTAGTTCCATAAGGGTAAGGATTTTGTGTTATCTTTTCTGCAAGCACAAAACCTATAAGTGTGCCTGGCATACATTCAGTAAATATTTATTGAATGTCTTAGTGATTTATCGAGTATACTATCATAACAATAATTTAATCTATTTGAAAGTACCGTATAGTGTAATCAGCACTTGATATGGAATCAGAATGCATGGATTCTAGTCATAGCTCTAATATTTATGTCATCTTGGGTAAGCATTCTAACCTGTTGTCTGAGTTTCAATCTTTTGTTTTTCTTCTGAAAATGAGGATTACTATAATTATTTTCTTTATGAACTCAAAGGAGTACTTTAAAAAGCAATTTGTATGGTAAATCTGAGAACCTTCTGAAAAGATCAATTGTGGAATATTGTTCTGTCCCTCTGTCTGTGTGCCTACAACTTTTAATTTACCTTTAAATCAAGGTGTTGTGTTATTACTCATCTTTAATTAATTAAGCTGGCACTGAAGTTCAACAATTATTTGCAAATAATTTGTTGGGGTGTAGTGGGATTACATTACAAAATATATTTTTCAACAAGAAGACACAGACTTTGTCATATTCTCTACATGTTTCTCAAATGACTTAAGCTTTTAGAATTAATTAATCTTTATTTAATAATGCTTTTGCAATTTCAAGATGATACAAATTAGAATTCTTACTTTCCCATCTCAAAATATGAATAATAACTGATAAATAAATAAATTCCTGATGATGGTGTATAAGCAGAGAAAGCAACAGGCATCCATCATCATGGAGTAGTGTGGTGTCCTGTGAAGTCAGGGCTAATTGGAATTCCTAAGCACTGTGGTCTTTGTCACTGGATAATATTTTTATTCTTATTACTCTCACCAGTAAGTAGCACTGAATACAAATGTAATTCTAACTTTATTCCTTTATAAAGTAAGAGTTTAGCTGCCTAGACTCATTTCCTTATTTCCTATTAACTTTCTGCATTTGAATCCTGACAAAAGAAACCAGGAAGCAAATGTCTCAGGTACTCTGTAACTTCCTGTTGATTCCACTATCATTCTACCATCACTTCTGACTACAAATTGGTTTGTATCAGAGCAGGTTAAGATAATGAGTCTAGATTAGAACAAAAATCCTGTGGACAAGTCTGTCTCTTTGAATTTTAATTGTTGATAAGGCAGTCATTGTCACTATTGCCCTACAAAAAGAAAACCATAGCATAGACATAAGGTGGACAAAGCAGATAGAACTGCTTTTTGTATATTACACATGCTTATAATAAATATATAAGTAAATAACAATAACAAAAAATTCTGAGCATAATAACAAACATAAAATGTGAGGGGCTAACACATATTTTTTTGCCAAAATATCTCTGCTTGTCTGTTGGAGGGAAATGTATAGTGTCATAGAAAGGGATTTTCTGGTCAAAGAGCTAATGAATGATGAATATATAAGGAAAGAAAAAAGCCATGTGCTAATCTCTATCACTGAATTTTCTCACAGGCTGTCAAAAAACTCTTTGTAGCATACAGCGAAACACTTCTCAAGAAGCATGAGAAAAGGGTTAGTGATGTAGACAGATTCTCTCCCTCAAAAAAGTGATGAGGAGGGGGATTTTGCTTTTGCCTTTCCCCCTTTTCCTGTTAGACGTTTCATGCCCTGTCTTCACTCTTTTAGTATTCATTCTAAGGAGTCTTGAATCCAAGAGCTGCTGATTCCAGTGCTCCTGGTTTGCCATTTTTTCTGTCAGTGACTAGAGAAGCACCAGAGTAGTGATCATAGGTCCATCTCTAAAAAAAGCTATCAGTATGGCTTACTAGGTAACTTAATCTTTATGTGCCTCCTTTCTCCTTCTGTAAGATCAGGTTAACAAGAGTTTCTTTCTCAAAAACATTCTGAGTACTAAATGGCATGAAATAAGTCATACTGATTATATGCATTTAGAACAGTGCCCAGAAAAGTGTGCCCTATATAATAGTATACGTGAAAGTAGGTTGTTATGTATATGGTGAGTCTGAAAGTTTGAGAGTCCTTTTAAAATCCAGATCTTACCCCTTTAGACACTTGGCCTGGAATTATGTTTGTATTGCATCTGCTATTTTAGATAATATAATAAAAAGAAGCATATATTGACGACATGGAGAAAAGCTTCTAAAATGAAGAAAATATGTAAAAGAATAAAAGGTTGACTGATGTAGTCTTTCATAAAAATCAAAGCTATTTAGCATATATCAACCTTGACTATATTGATTTTGATCACAGGTTATGATGGGGAAGATTGTCTTTGAGATAAATTGCTTTTTGCTTTTCTCTTTCAGGAAAAGAAAATAGCTTAAGTTTAGTTGTTTTAAATCTGTGTCCTTGTAGACAGAGAATAAATTCACTTTGTAGAAGAGATGAAAAGTCAAAGAATCAGAGACACTGAGAGACTTGACTGCCTTCTTATTTGAAAGGGGCTGGGATCCTCCAGGGGAGAGAACTTAAATCATGTTTCTAATATAGGTTCAGACATTTCTGTTGGACTTTTCCAAGTGTACCCTGGACCTAAGAGGCATACCATGTGGGCTTCGCTTGCCAAGAGATCACTGCATTAGCAAGCAGTTATGGCTCTGATGTTGGTAGCACATCATTGCTGCTTGCATTCTTAGGGCCAGTAATACCAGGAGGCATCTGTTAAATAACTGCACTGATGTGTCACATCTTTGGGAGCACTGGGCAGCTGTGTAGACAGAGTTTGAAAATGCATGGGCCTTTTAAATCTCTATCCTCCAAAACACTGGTGGAATGAGCAATAACCAACAATAATTAATAGTCTTACATATGCAGCAGGGAGCAGTAGGAATAAGTTTAAGAAAAATTATCTCTGAAAACACTTCAAGTTCTAAGCCAAGTTGATGAAGTCATGTAATATAGCATCATTATACTCAGAGACTGGTTACCTTTTGTTTTGGGGACAGTGGTAGACATAATTTGAAGATGGTCTCAAGGTCACCACCTTCTGGTTTACAAGTGCCCTTGAATATGGGTGAGACTGTGAATATGACATAATTCACACCTGTTAATAGTTTATGTTTTATTACAAATGCAAAGGGTTTTGCACATGTAATTAATATCCCAAATCCATTGTCTCTGCATTGTTCAAAAAGAAGATTATACTGGGTAGGCCTATCCTAATCAAGTAAATGCTTAAAACGGACTCAGCCCTTCCTGAAGGGAGAGATTTAAAGAAAGATTTTTTTTTTTCATCTGGCCTTGAAGAAGCAAGTATCCATGATGTGAACTGCGTGTGGAGGGTACCGCATGACAGTGCCCTGAGGGTGATCCCTAGGACCAGCCAAGCTGGTCCTTGGCTGACAACCAGTGGGAGAACAGGGACTCCAGTTCTACAGCTGTAGACACTGAATTTGTCCATCAACTTGAGGGAACTAAGAAGCAGATCTCTCCCTCATCAAGCCTCCAGGTGCATCCTCACTGGCCAACACTTTGATTTTAGCCTGATCTATGGCCTAAATTACCACAATAGTTTTCCAGCTGGACATCTAAATTAATCGTTCCCTTTTTGTAGCATATTTTAACAAAGCAGCTAAATTGATCCTAGTAACATAGAAAAATATTCCTGTGCTCAAAACCCTCCAATGACTTCTCATTCCTCCCAAATGAAAACTAAAGCTTATAAAACTTTAAATATCCTTTAATTTATTTGCCTAGTTGGTGGTCTCCCATTTGCTCTCCTTAATACTGCTTATGTATACCTCCATTCCCCTTTTCTATTTTATTTTCCTCCAGAGAACTTTCAGCATGTAAAATTCCAGGTGCTTATTCATCTCTTTTGGTTATTTGGTTATTTTATGTCAGCCCACCACACCCCACCCGCAATGTGTGCACCACTGGAGCAAAGAAATTAGTCTGTATGTTCACTAATATAGCCTTAAGTGCCTAGAACAGCGTGGATGACAAAATTGGCACTTAATCAATGTTTGGTGAATGAATAAATGCAAACAACCATTTTTCCAGGGAATATTCCAGTAAAGAGGAGGCAGGGTGGTGTCTTTTGAAAAGGCAACTCTAGTAGTGTATCTGTTTAGAGAAAACATATGTTCACACACATTTATCCATATAGAAATGGGGCATATGTTCCTTTAACTGTTTAGAATGTCTGAATCCCCTGTATGACAGGAAGGAGACGTCTCAGAAAGTTTAAAAGGTGATGAATAGTTCTCCTGTAGTTATTTGAGTGTGACTTTGTTCTCTGCTTCCATACTCACAGGAGGCACTGATAATCTAATCCAGAATTTGGTTCAGATCTGAATGTGTCATGTGCTAAGCCTGTCATGCTCACTCATTTGCTAATAATTGGAGGAAGAAATGTATCTCATTACCATACTGAAGAATGACAAGTATACAGGGTCTATCTTGAGTGATAATTTGCTTCAATTCTGCAAAATACCTAGAAATGACCTAAAGAAAAAATATAATGGAATCACAATGATTCCATTAAGTCTGTTAAGGACTACATACCCAATATGACATCTTATATTCAGACCTCCACCTCTTTATTCCCAAAGTTACGCAGATGGCAGACAATAGACAATTGTTCAACAGTGTTAAGAAGAGATCAGTGCTGGCCAAAGCCTGGGAGTCGGCTGAGTCAAAATGCTGCCATGTACAGTGTCCCTATTGTAGCAAGTATCTTTTTAGTTTAAAGAAATAAATCTCCTCCTTTAAACAATAATAGATTCAGATTGTAATTGTTTGATTTTGTCTAATCTATAAAGGATTCATTATATGTGAAATACAGAAGTCAGAAGAAGTACAACAGGAGACATTGTGCTACTGAATAGACACCAGCTGGGGACCACAGTCAGATTCAGCAGCTACTCTTGCCCAGAAATTCATCCCAGACTCCAATTAAAATGAAAATAAGTATCATATATATATTTTGGCAGTGCTCCTCTTAGAGCTCCTGACCTCAGTGACATTTGTTTTATGTCTAAATGATTGTCAATTTTTATTTGCTATAATTCATTTTTTTATTCATTTAAGTCAGAATGATTCTAAGTTCATACACCTGGGGAGGGAAAGTCTTATTTTATCTAATTGGGAGGTTTCTCTAAGATGTCCCTCAGTGGGAAATATGGGTCTAATTTTCATACATTAGCCAGGAGTATGATACATGATGGATTTTACAGTTCAGATAATGTTTTCACGGAATAAGCTTTCCTTACCTATGTAGTGAAAGCAGTTCAGTTGTTCAAGGGTGATTATAAAACAGGAAGTCTTGTATTTAGATAACACTTGGTGTTATTGCATTTTATTTTATATACAGACACACAACACCCTGTGTGTATTCCAGGAAAAAAAAGAAAATGCTGTACAAATAATGAAGTCCAATGAAATGTCGTCAAATTGAAAAATTGAATGCAAAAAGTTATTCTAAATATAGTCTTTAATACTTAGAGAAGATTCCATAGAAGCTGACTATTTTGCATGCCTTTGTGTGAAGTACATCATGAGGAAAAAAGAAAGACTAATTACAAAATTTCCTATCTCTTTGCTATTACTATGCATCACTTTAAGTAACACTACTTATAAACTTCTAATTTTCTGAACTAGAAAAAATACAGAAATGGGTTTTAAAATGTGCAGCATCTTCTTTCCATACTCTCTGAAACTTATTGGAATTACAGCTTCATAGAAACTGCCTCACCAATTTCAAAGCCTTTAACTTTACTTTATTGACAAGTTAGTAGTAGTATTAATACAATAATAGAAAGGAGACTGCAATGTAATATAACAATTCTGGTTATAATTTTCTTATGGAATTTAAAGCTTATTTTCTAGCTGTAGCTTTTGTCTTTATCAGTAAAATTAACATGAAAGAAATGAGAACTCTAGCATTTAAGTATATTTCTGTTGTGGTTGTTAAGCGAAGCATAGAATAAACTATACGTAATCACGCCCATTAATCTCAGAGTTTTAGACTGCTGGAATTTAAAAACAACCTTTTTTACACTGTTGATTGAGTAGTCGGAGTACTTAGAAGAGATTAATGAAAAGCCAGCATGTGAAAAACTGAACTAACCTTTTACCGATTAGTTTGGCTGACCCCTATGACATTCACAAAGAGAATAAAAGCAAAGCATATAATAACAAATACATTTTTTCCATTGATACAGCTTGATCTATGTATTTTTACTTTAAACTTTCTTAGACTTTCATAAAATCCATCAAAATAAAGAATAATTTGCAAATACACACATTAGTCATTAACAGTTCTTAATAGGCCTGAAATAGGCAAAGTCCCATGTTGTTACTTAAAAAACTAGACTGAAAATTCTAAGTTTATAGTGACTATCAAGGGAAAAGTAAACTAAAGTGTCATATAACACTTTTATCAGGTAGGTAGAGTTGAGTGATTTATAGAATTGGGATACATCTTACCCAGAGATAACCATATTTCTTTTTTTTTTAATCACCATTGCAGACAGATCTAAAAATATTACTTTTCAAAAGTTATGTTTTAAAACACTAATAATTCTTGGGCTTTTCCTCTATAGTTAGTTCAAGTTTTCATGACATTTTTAGTATATATATTCACACATATAAAATTCTATCTAATGGCACAAAGCTCAAGTGAAACCAAGTGAGAGACTTGGAAGCCTTCAGACCTTCAGAGAGTGATCTGAGATCTCTGGCTTTATTTTCTAACTTTCTATTAGCTTTTTCTTGTTAATCCAAAATTATGTACACATATAACCAATCCTAAGAGAAATACCTAGACTAGATACCATTTCCCCCACAAGATACTATTACTTTGTGTTTTTTCAAAAGCATTAAAAAAAATTAACACACCTAATACCTTCGTATCTTCACACACCCTCAATATTACAGATCCTTTTTTTAAGGAAATTTATCGTGATTAATTACTCTCAACATCCTTCAACTTTCTCTTATTTGGCTTTATGACAAAACCATGTTGATTCTCTGAACTTAAGGGTCAAGATTTAATTTCTTTTGGTGTCTCTACTTCCTTTGCCAATGATTGGTAACTTTGTGAGACAAAAAAAAAGGTCAAATTTTAGAATAGAAATCATAGAAAGTATATTATCAGGTCACAATGGAATTAACTCACAATGAAATTTCATCAGTTATGGAAAAATATATGGAAAATCCCCACATATTTTAAGATTAAACAAGACACTTTAAAATAACATGTGGGTCAAATGAGTGCCAAGACAACATTTTACAAATTATATAGTTTGAATTAAATAAAAATAGAGGGCTTCCCTGGTGGCGCAGTGGTTGAGAGTCTGCCTGCCGATGAAGGGGACACGGGTTCGTGCCCCGGTCCGGGAGGATCCCATATGCCGCGGAGCGGCTGGGCCCGTGAGCCATGGCCACTGGGCCTGTGCGTCTGGAGCCTGTGCTCCGCAATGGGAGAGGCCACAACAGTGAGAGGCCCGTGTAAGGGAAAAAAAAAAAAAAAAAAGAAATATAAAGAATCAAAAGAAGAAACATCTAAAATCTATAATTTAAATTTGAATCTTTGGAAACTAGAAATAGGAGAGAAAACTTAATCCAAAGTAACTAGAAGAATAAAAATAACAACAAGACAAGAAATCACTGAATGGAAAACACGAAATCAGTACAAAAGTTATAAAAGCAAAAAGTTGATTCATTGAAAAGATGTCGATAAACCTCTAGTCATCAGATAACTGAGAGATAAGAGAGATAAGACAGAAATTACTAAATATCAGAAATGAAAATGTGATCACAACTGATCCCATGTGCATTAAAAGGATAACAAAACAATACTATGGACAACTCTATACTTACAACTTTGATAACTCTGATGAAATGGAACAATTTGTTGAAAGACAAAATTTATCAAAACTCATACAAAAAGAAATAGATAATCTGCATAGGTCTATATTTATTCATTAAAGGAATTTAATAAACAAATAATGATCTTCCAAAACAGAAAGAATAGTTGCTATCAAACATTTAAGGAAGAAATGATACCAGTTCTCTATATTGTCTTCCAAAATAGAATAGAAGCAGAGGGAAAATTTTCTAACTCATTATCTGAGTCCACCATTCACCTAAAACTTAAACCAGCAAAAGAGATTACAAAATAGGAAACTACAGACTAAAATCTTTCGTAAATATATATGTAAAATTCCTCTCCAAAATTTTAGCAAATAGAATCCAATAATGTGTAAAAGAATTATATACCATGATCATTGGGATTTATTTCAGGTATGCAAGGCAGTTTCAACATTTGAAAATCAATTAATGTAATCAATCATATCAACAAGCTAAAGAAGAAAAATCAAATGATCATATCAATAAATTAAAAAATAAAAGCATTTGGCAAATTCAGCACCCATTCATGAGGAAAACTCTCAACAAACTAGGAGTAAAGGGGAAATTCCTCAACTTGATAAAGAAAACCTACAAAAAAAACTACACCCAACTTCATACTTAATGTTAAGAAACCATATACCTTCTCCCTAAAACTGATAATAAGACAAGGATGTTCTTTCTTATCACCTTTATTCCACATCTTACTGGAAGCCGTAGCTAATGCAGTAAGACAGACAAAAGAAATAAGATGTATACAGATTAGAAAGGAAGAAATAAAACTCTTTGTTTACAAAAGACATGATTGTCTCTTCAGAAAAATTCAAAAGAACAACAACAAATATCGATCCCTGAACTAATAAGCACTATACCAAGGTATAGGATACAAAGTTAATATAGAATCTGGGAGAGACCTTCAAGATGGTAGAGGAGTAAGACTTGGAGATCACCTTCTTTCCTGCAAATACATCAAAAATACATCTACATGTGGAACAACTACTACATAACACCTACTGAACACTGGCAGAAGAACTCAGACTTCCTAAAAGGCAAGAAAGTCCCCACATACCTGGGTAGGGCAAAAGAAAAAAGAAAAAACAGAGACAAAAGAATAGGGATGGAACCTGCCCCTCTGGGAGGGAGCTGTGAAGGAGGAGAAGTTTCCACACACTAGGAAGCCCCTTTACTGGCGGAGACATGAGGTGGTGGTGGGGAACCTTTGGAGCCACAGAGGAGAGCACAGCAACAGGGGTGCTGAGGGCAAAGCGGAGAGATTCCCACACAGAGGATTGGTGCCAACCAGCACTCACCAACCTGAGACACTTGTCTACTCATCCACCGGGGCAGGTGGGGGCTGGGAGCTGAGGCTTGGGCTTCGGAGGTCAGACCACAGGGAGAGGACTGGGGTTGGCTGCATGAACACAGCCTGAAGGGGGCTAGTGCACCACAGCTAGCTAAGAGAGAGTCCAGAAAAAAGTCTGGACCTGCCTAAGAGGCAAGAGACCATTGTTTTGGGGTGTGTGTGGAGAGGGGATTCCTGCCCCATGTGACCACAAAAGGCAGAGCACTGCCCAAGCGAGCTCCAGAGATGGGCACAAGCTGCAGCTATCACCTTGGACCCCAGAGATGGGCATGGACCACTAACGCTGCAGCCACTGCCACCAAGAATCCTGTGAGCAAGCGCAGGTCACTACCCACACCCCCCTGAAAGCCTGTGAAGCATGCCACTACCAGGGTCCCATGACCCAGGGACAACTTCCCTGGGAGAGTACATGGTGCACCTCAGGCAGTTGCAATATCATGCCGGCCTCTGCTGCCACAGGCTTGCCCCACATTCCAATTATGACTACTGTACCCCTCCCTCTCCCCAGCCTGAGTGAGCAAGAGAGAACTAATCAGCTGCTGCTTTAACCCCTTCCTCTCTGGGTGGGGAACAGATGCCTGAGGGTGGCCTACATGGAGAGGTGGGGTCAAAACCAAAGCTGAACCTCAGGAGCTGTGTGAACAAAAAAGAGAAAGGGAAATCTCTCTGTGCAGCCTCAGGAGCAGCACATTAAATCTCCACAATCAACTTGATAAACCCTGCATCTGTGGAATACCTAAATAGACAACAAATGATGCCAAAATTGAGGCGGTGGACTTTGGGAGCAACTGTAGACTTGGGGTTTGTTTTCTGCAACTGATTTGTTTTTGGTTTTATGTTTATCTTAGTTTAGTTTCCAGTGTTTGTTATCATCGGTGGATTTGTTTATTGGTTTGGTTGCTCTCTTCCTTTTTTATTTTTTTATTTTTTTCCTTTTTTCTCTTTTTGTGATTGTGTGTGTATGTTTCTTTGTGTGCTTTTCTCTGTTTAGGTTTGCTTTTACCATTTGTTCTAGGGTTCTGTCTGTTCATTGTGTTTGCTTGTATGTTTTGGTTTTTGTTTGATTTTTTTGTTTTTTGCTTGTTGTTTTTTTTTTTCTGAGTGTGTGTGAATGTTTCTTTGTGTGATTTTCTCTGTTTAGTTCTGCTTTTGCCATTTTGTATGAGGTTCTATCTGTGCTTTTTTTTTTTTTACTTCCTTTTCTTCTGAGCCGTGTGGCTGACAGGTCTTGGTGCTCTGGCCAGGTGTTAGGCATGGGCCTCCGAAGTTGGAAAGCCAAGTCCAGGACATTGGACCATCAGAGACCTCCCGGCCCCACATAATATCAGTCAGCGAAAGCTCTCCCAGAGACCTCCGCCTCAACACTAAGACCCAGCTCCAACCAACAGCCAGCAAGCTCCAGTGCTAGACGCCCGATACCAAACAACTAGCAAGTCAGGAACACAACCCCACCCATTAGCAGAGAGGCTGCCGGAAGTCATAGTAAGTTCACAGACACCCCAAAACGCACAACTGGACACAGACCTGCCCATCAGAAGGACAAGAGCCAGCCCCACCCACCAGCACGCAGGAACCAGTTCCCTCCACCAGGAAGCCTACATAAGCCACTGAACCAACCTCACCCACTGGGGGAAGACACCAAAAATAACAGGAACTACGAATCTGGAGCCTGCAAAAAGGAAACCCCCAAAACACGACGTTAAACAAAATTAGAAGCCAGAGAAATATAGAGCAGATGAAGGAGCAACATTAAAAACTCACCAGACCAAACAAATGAAGGGGAATAGGCAGTCTACCTGAAAAAGAATTCAGAGTAATGATAGTAAAGATGACAGAAAATCTTGGGTATAGAATAGGGAAAATACAAGAAACGTTTAACAAGGACCTAGAAGAACTAAAGAGCAAAAAACAATGATGAACAACACAATAAATGAAGTTAAAAATACTCTAACAGGAATCAATAGCAGAATAACTGAGGAAGAAGAATGGATAAGTGACCTGGAAGACAAAATAGTGGAAATAACTGCCGCAGAGCAGAATAAAGAAAAAAGAATGAAAACAACTGAGGACAGTCTCAGAGACTTTTGGGACAACATTAAACACACCAACATTTGAATTATAAGGGTCCCATAAGAAGAAGAGGAAAAGAAAGGGTCTGAGAAAATATTTGAAGAGATTATAGTTGAGGACTAGCCTAACATGGAAAGGAAATAGTCAATCAAGTCCAGGAAGTGCACAGCATCCCATAGAGGATAAATTCAATGAGAAACACACCAAGACATATTAATGAGACTATCAAAAATTAAATACAAAGAAAAAATATTAAAAGCAGCAAGGGATAAGCAACAAATAACATACAAGGGAATCCCCATAAGGTTAACAGCTGATCTTTCAGCAGAACCTCTGCAAGCGAGAAGGGAATGGGGGGACATATTTAAAGTGATGAAAGGGAAAAACCTACAACCAAGATTACTCTACCCAGCAAGGAGCTCATTCAGATTCGACAGAGAAATTAAAACCTGTACATACAAGCAAAAGTTAAGAGAATTTAGCACCACCAAACCAGCTTTAAAACAAATACTAAAGGAACTTCTTTAGGCAGGAAACACAAGAGAAGGAAAAGACCTACAAAAACAAACCCAAAACAATTAAGAAAATGGTAATAGGAACATACATATAGATAATTACTTTAAATGTAAATGGATTAAATGCTCCAACCAAAAGATATAGGCTGGCTGAATGGATACAAAAACAAGAGCCGTATATATGCTGTCTACAAGAGACCCACTTCAGACCTAGGGACAAATACAGATGAAAGTGAGGGGAAGGAAAAAGATATTCCATGAAAATGGAAATCAAAAGAAAGCTGGTGTAGCAATTCTCATATCAGAAAAAATAGACATTAAAATAAAGACTATTACAAGAGACAAAGAAGTACACTTCATAATGAGCAAGGGACCAACCCATAAAGAATATATAACAATTTTAAGTATTTATGAACCCAATATAGGAGCACCTCAATACATAAGACAAACACTAACAGCCATAAAAGGGGAAATCAACAGTAACAGAATAATAGGAGGGGCCTTTAACAACCCACTTTCACCAATGGACAGATCATCCAAAATGAAAACAAATAAGGAAAAACAAGTTTTAAATGACACATTAAACAAGACGGACTTCATTGATATTTATAGGACATTCCATCCAAAAACAACAGAATACACTTTCTTCTCAAGTGCCCATGGAACATTCGCCAGGATAGATCATATCTTGGTTCACAAATCAAGCCTTGGTAAATTTATGAAATTTGAAATCATATCAAGTATCTTTTCCGACCACAATGCTATGAGACTAGATATCAATTACAGGAGAAAATCTGTAAGAAATACAAACACATGGGAGGCTAAACAATACACTACTTAATAACCAAGAGATCCTGAAGAAATCAAAGAGGAAATCAAAAAATACCTAGAAAAAAATGACAATGAAAACACGACAGCCCAAAACCTATGGGGTGCAGCAAAAGCAGTTCTAAGAGGGAAGTTTATAACAACACAATCCTACCTCAAGAAACAAGAAAAATCTCAAATCAACAACCTAGCCTTACACCTAAAGCAATTAGAGAAAGAGGAAGAAAAAAAACCCAAAGTTAACAGAAGGAAAGTAATCATAAAGATTAGATCAGAAATAAATGAAAAAGAAGTGAAGGAAATGATAGCATAGATCAATAAAACTAAAAGCTAGTTCTTTGAGAAGATAAACAAAATTGATAAACCACTAGCCAGACTCATCAAGAAAAAAAGGGAGATGACGCAAATCAATAGAATTAGAAATGAAAAAGGAGAAGTAACAACTGACACTGCAGAAATACAAAGGATCATGAGAGACTACTACAAGCAACTATACGCCAATGAAATGGACAACTTGGAAGAAATGGACAGATTCTTAGAAAAGTACAACTTTCAAAGACTGAACCAGGAAGAAAGGAAAATACGAACAGACCAATCACAAGCACTGCAATTGAAACTGTGATTAAAAATCTTCCAACAAACAAAAGCCCAGGACCAGATGGCTTCACAGGTGAATTCTACCAAACATTTAGGGAAGAGCTAACACCTTTCATTCTCAAACTTTTCTAAAATATAGCAGAGGGAGGAACACTCCTAAACTCATTCTACAAGGCCACCATCACACCATGATACCAAAACAAGACAAAGATGTCACAAAAACAGAAAACTGCAGGGCAATATCACTGATGAACATAGATGCAAAAATCCTCAACAAAATATTAGCAAAGAGAACCCAACAGAACATTAAAAGGATCATACACCATGATCAAGTGGGGTTTATATCAGGAATGCAATGATTGTTCAATATATGCAAATCAATCAATGTGATACACCATATTAACAAATTGAAGGATAAAAACCATATGATCATCTCAATAGATGCAGAAAAAGCATTTGACAAAATTCAACACCCATTTATGATAGAAATTCTCCAGAAAGAGGGAACAGAGGGAACCTACCTCAACATAATAAAGGCCATATATGACAAACCCACACCCACCATCGTTCTCAATGGTGAGAAGCTGAAACCATTTCCACTAAGATCAGGAACAAGACAATGATGCCCACTCTCTCTGCTACTACTCAACATAGTTTTGGAAGTTTTAACCACAGCAATCAGAGAAGAAAAGGACATAAAAGGAATTCAAATCGGAAAAGGAGAAGTAAAACTCACTGTTTGCAGATGACATTATACTGTACATAGAGAATCCTAAAGATGCTATCAGAAAACTACTAGAGCTAATCAATGAATTTGGTAAAGTAGCAGGATACAAAATTAATGCACAGAAATTATTTGCATTCCTATACACTAACGATGAAAAATCTGAAAGAGAAATTAAGGAAACACTCCCATTTACCATTGCAACAAAAAGAATAAAATATCTAGGAATAAACCTACCTAAGGAGATAAAAGACCTTATGCAGAAAACTATAAGACACTGTTGAAAGAAATTAAAGATGATACAAACAGATGGAGAGATATACCATGTTCTTGGATTGGGAGAATCAACATTGTGAAAATGACTATACTACCCAAAGCAATCTACAGATTCAATGCAATCCCTATCAAACTACCAATCGCATTTTGCACAAAACTGGAACAAAATTTTTTACAATTTGTATGTAAACACAAAAGACCCAAGTACCCAAAGCAATCTCGAGAAAGCAAAATGGAGCTGGAGGAATCAGGCTCCCTGACTTCAGACTATACTACAAAGCTACAGTAATCAAGACAGTATGGTACTGGCACAAAAACAGAAATATAGATTAATGGAACAGGATAGAAAGCCCAGAGGTAAACCACGCACATATGGTCACCTTATCTTTGATAAAGGAGGCAAGAATATACAATGGAGAAAAGACAGCCTCTTTAGTAAGTGTTGCTGGGAAAACTGAACAGCTACATGTAAAAGAATGAAATTAGAACACTTCCTAACACCATGCACAAAAATAAACTTAAAATGGATTAATGACCTAAGTGTAAGGCCAGACACTCTAAAACTCTTAGAGGAAAGTATAGGCAGAACACTCTATGACATAAATCACAGCAAGATCCTTTTTGACCTACCTCCTTGAGTAATGGAAATAAAAACAAAAGGGACCTAATGAAACTTAAAAACTTTTGCACATAAAGGAAACTATAAATGAGATGAAAAGTTAACCATCAGAATGGGAGAAAATATTTGCAAATGAAACAACTGACAAAGGATTAATCTCCAAAATATCCAAGCAGCTCATGTAGCTCAATATCAAAAAGCAAACAACCCAATCCAAAAATGGGCAGAAGACCTAGGTAGACATTTCTGCAAAGAAGATATACAGATTGCCAACCAACACATGAAGGGATGCTCAACATCACTAATCATTAGAAAAATGCAAATCAAAACCACAATGAGGTATCACCTCACACCAGTCAGAATGGCCATCATCAAAAAATCTGCAAACAATAAATGCTGAAGAGGGTGTGGATAAAAGGGAACCCTCTTGCACTGTTGGTGGGAGTGTAAATTGATACAGCCACTATGGAGAACAGTATGGAGGGTCCTTAAAAAAGTAAAAAGCGAACTACCATATGACCCCCCAATCCCATTACTGGTTATATACTGTGAGAAAACCATAATTCAGAAAGAATCATGTACCACAATGTTCACTGCAGCACTATTTACTATAGGTAGGACATGGAAGCAACCTAATTGTCCATCGACAGATGAATGGATAAATGAGATGTGGCCCACATATACAGGAATATTAGTCAGCAATAAAAAGAAATGAAATTGAGTTATTTGTAGTGAGGTGGATGGAACTAGAGTCTGTCATACAGAGTGAAGTAAGTCAGAAAGAGTAAAACAAATACCGTATGCTAACACATATATATGGAATCTAAAAAAAATAATAATAATGGTGGTAAAGAACCTGGTGCAAGACAGGATTAAAACTGCAGATGTTGAGAATGGACTTGATGACACAGGGAGGGGTAAGGGTAAGCTGGGACGAAGTGAGAGAGTGTCATGGATATATATACACTACCAAATGTAAAATAGATAGCTAGTGGGAAGCAGCTGCATAGCACAGGGAGATCAGCTTGGTGCTTTGTGACCACCTAGAGGGGTGGGATAGGGAGGGTGAGAGGGAGGCTCAAGAGAGAGGGGATTTTGGGATTATGTATACATATAGCTGATTCACTTTGTTATACAGCAGAGACTAACACAACATTGTAAAGGAATTATACTCCAATAAAGATGTTAAAAAAATGAATTGCTTTACTGTAAATCAGTAGTGAATATTTGGAAATTAAAAACACAGTACCATTTACATTAGCACCAAAAATTAAAATATTTAGGTGTAAGTATAACAAATGAAATATATGTACAAGACCTATATAAGGAGAAATATAAAACTGATGAAAGGAACTGAAGACCTAAATAAATGAAGAGATATTCCACATTCATGGAGAGAATTCCATGCATGTATTGAGGAAGACTCAATTTTTCCAAGATGTCAGTTTTCCCCAACTTGACCTATAATTCAACATAATCTCAAGGAAAATCCCAGCAAGGTATTTGGTGGTATCACCAATCTGATTCCAGAATTTATACAGAAAGGCAAAAGATCCAGTACAACAGACACAACACTGAAGAAAAAAATAAAGTCAGAAGACTGACACAACCTGTCTTCAAGAGTTACTATAAATCTACAATCATAATTACTGTGATATTGGCAGAAATATAGATGGAATAATGAAAGAAAAACAGAATAGAGAGCCCAGACACAGACCCATGCAAATATAGTCAGCTGATTTTTGGCAAAGTAACAAAGACAACTGAATGGAGAGAGAATATTCCTTACAACTATCCAGTTGAGCATTTGAATTCACACATGCAAAAAAAAAAAAAAAAAGTGTTTTTGAGAACTTTGGGTCCATGAAATCTACTAATTGCCTCTCCACTATGTTAAAGTCACTAAATGATAAAAATGCTACTATTTAAATAGTTTTGTGTAATTTTAATAAAAAAAAAGCAGAAGATGGGTAACTCTTGGACCTACAAATCACCCATTTATGGTAAAAAGTTTTCAAGATTGTCAAATGATTATTTTTCCCCCATTCTCTGGATAAGAATTTCATAGTAAAAAATAGGTCATTTCTTCTCTTTTCTAACTTTACTCTTTTGGTAAAAAATGATTTCACATAAAAATGTAGAATATTGTTTGAGGTCACATATAAAATTTGAGTCCATTTTGTTAAATCAGGATCCATTTACTCAAGATTACCCTGTCTTTAGATTAGGGAATATTACCATCTTGTCCTACTTTAACTTATAAAACCGAGACACACAGTAAAATGAGTATAGTTTCTTTTCTTTACAGATATCATGTAATGAAATAAGAAAATATATGACATTAGCAAAAACAGCTCAATTACAGAGCATTTTTCAATTGGAAAACTGCAGGACATTTACCTTATTACTTAATAGTAGAGTACTCTACAGCTGCCCTAAAAATAAATGATTGTCATATTATAGAGATTAATGCTGCCCAACTATAAAGAGAAAAGTCAGATTTTTGGTGACTTTCCATCTCATCTATTAATTGATTCAACATTTGTACTGTTTTATGTACCAGGAAATCTTTTGGGCCTGGGTTAAGAAGATCAATAAGACTTCTTTGCCACAGGCACTTGACAGTGTTACAGTTAAAAGAATCAAACATAATTAAAATAATTCATATAATATACAACATGTTACCAATTTCCAATAATGCCTGAGTAACAACTGGACCATCGTTTCTCCTATACACATGACATGAACAAAAAAGAATATTATTCCACAAAATTTGAAAACCTTTCAAATATCTGGGAGCATAAAAGAAAATGTGTTCAGTGTGGCTGGAACACTAAGTTTAGAAGGGATGACAGCAATTGGTAACTTGAGGCCAGATTATAAAAGTATTTAATTTATATCTGGCTACCACTGAGTCATTTCTGTAAGACTCAGGGATCCCAATAAATGAACCATAGAAGAATAATGGCTGTTTACATATAGCCTCTGAAAATTCAATAAGCTGTAAATATGGCCCTGTATCCAGATTTTGTTATCTGTGAGGGGTCCTGGATCCAATTCCTGAAGATACTGAGGGACAACTCTATTTACAAAGAGTCTGAAGAAGATTCTAAAATATTACCTATATGGCTAATCATATGAGTGATATTTTTGTATCAAAATAACACTGAAGTTCAAAAGAATCATACTTAAATGCTATGTGTGCATTAAAATTATTTTTTTAAAATATTTTGAAACTTTTTGTTTGCTCGTTTGTTTTTAGTAACTATCTCCATAATTTCCTAAGCCTGATTATCCACCAGTCTTGAATGTCATGGTCTGCTGCCTCCTTATAAAAAGGAAGTACATACTCTAATACTTAAGATATTCAAAAAAGGATGCTGCAGTTTTTATAGCTAATTTTATCCAAAAGGGGGTGGTAGTGGTAAAAAGATTATCATTGTAAAAAGTTTAAGATCCCTCCTATTCCTATTTCCAAAGTTAGAGAATCTGTTACATGTTTATTGACTAATATATGTGTTTAGTAATAAAATAAGGCAACGGTGGTCTTAAATGACACAATAGACCAGTTGGGCTTAGTAGATTTCTACAGGCCATTACATCCCAAAACAGCAGATTACACATTCTTTTCAAGTGCACATAGAATGTTCTCCAGGACAGACGCTAGGCCACAAAACAAACCTCAACAAATTTAAGAGGATACAAAAATTATATCAAGCATTTATTCCAACCACAATGGTATGAAACTAGAAATCAAAATAAGAAGAAAAATGGGAAGAGCTCAAACATGTGAAGTCTAAACAACCTGCTACTAAAAAACACAATGGGTCAATGAGAAATCAAAGAGGAGATCAGAAAATATCTCAGGACAGAAGAAAATGGAAACGCAACTTTCCAAAATCCATGGGATGCAGAAAAAGCTGTTCTAAAGGGGAAGTTTATAGTGATACAGGCCTTCCCAAGAAACAAGAAAAATATCCAATAAACAACCTAACCTGCCATATAAAAGAATTAGAAAAAGAACAACCAAAGCCTAAAGTCAGCAGAAGGAAGGAAATAATAAAGATCAGAGGGGAAATAAATAAAATAGAGACTGAAAAATTTATATGTATAAAATTTTTCTTGTGTCCTTGTTTTTATATCCTAGTTGTCTTTGGGTTTCCCTAATAACTCCTCTGTAGATTGAGTCTGCATCTTGCTGCTCTTTCAGGTGTGGACATAGGTGTGAGAGTAAGGAAGTGTTCTATAATCTAATGATTCAATCTCAACAAATGTTTCTTAGTTTTTCCCCTTTAGAGAAGATTAGAAGACTAGAAAGGGCTAGAGTAGGATAGATGCCTTTCCCCCATGTGACATTAAGCTGTGATAAAATCTTTTTCCCTGGAGAATAGGCCTTTTATAGAAAATGCTCTGGGTATATTTCACAATGACTACTCCCCTTCCTCCATCCTTGGCTCTTTATTATAAGAATCTGGTGGAGTGCCTGAAGGTAAAACTCATGAAAGTGTGCCCCTTCCCCGCACCTTCACCCAAGAATGTAACTTCAGGAGTTTCCCATCTTCAAGCTAATCCACACTTAGTCTCCAGCAATTTTTCACACTTACCACATCTGTGCTCAAACCAGTGTATGGCTCCAGTGGCTCTGCTCCAATTAAGCAGATCTTGGCTGTGACTCATGGATTATCCTGTCTCTACAGATTTGGGGGCAGCAGTAGTCCTGCAACCTCAATTCTCTGAGGGTTCTAAGAAAAAATGTTGATTTTCAGTTTGCTCAGCTTTTTTCTTATAAGTATGACAGTGATAATTTCCAGGCTCTTTAGATGTCAGAGCTGAAATCAGAAGTTGTATGTAATCTTTGAGACTGAGTTTTTTTCATTTAACGTAATGTCTTTGAGATTCATCTATGTTGTTGTGTGTATTAATAATTGTACCGTTTTCTTGCTACAGAGTATTCCATAGTGTGAATGAAGCACACATTGTTTAACCATTTACCTGTTGAAGGGTATTTGGGTTGTCTTCTATCTGGGACATTATAAATAAAGCTGCTATGGACATCCGTGCATAAGTTTTTGTGTGAACATAAGTTTTCATTTCTCTGGGATAAACGTCCAAGGCTACAATAGCTAGGTTGCATGGTAATTGTTTACTTTTTAAACTTTTAACACACTGGGAACTGGGTGTGTAAGACTGAGAAACAATGTGCTCTTGACTCATAAATAAATTTATTAGAAAATAAAAGCTGCACACCAATTTTTTTTTATATTGGATGGTCAAAGAAAGCAACTGTATGTGATGATATTTGAGAAGAAAACTGGGAGTTAAGCACCTTCTTAAAATTGATTTGATTTAGAGAAATAATTCTGCCTGATATTTGGAGGGTACATTGTGGCACAGCACATTATAAGAGGAAAGATCAATTAGAAGGGTTTTGTAAACATCTCTGTAGATGATGGCAGCTTGGATTGGTGTGGTAACAGATGAGATGGAGAAAAGTTGGCAGTGTAATGGATGTTGCAAGGGCAGTTATATAGGTGGTTTAGATATGGTGGTTGAGGCAAAATGAGGTAGTTTTTTGGAACGACAAAGAGATTTTGACAGAGCAAATGAGAGGAAGAATGGTGCAATTTACCAAAATGTGATATTCATGGTATGAATGCAGTTCTTATTAAATAAATCAGTATCACTGAATAGATTTTTTTATAGTCAGCCAAATATTTATTTTAATTTCATATGCAGGATTTATGATTTTACCTGTTGGTCAAGTAAATCATCCAGGTCATAGCACTGTGTTTGTTAAATGGTTTTTATGTAATGGAAGCTCCTAAAATATTTGTGGTACCAACTGCATAAAGTAGCATCATTACTGTATGACATATATCAAGAACCTAGTAAATATATCCCCAGGTAAAACATTTCTCTGGCAAAGCTTCAATGTTAAAATTCAAATTTAGAAGTAAATCAATACTAAGGTGGGTTATGATAGGAAATAACAAGGCCAGTGAGAGTAGTAAAAGTGTTGAGGAAATTTTTTAGAGAATCGGGAAATAATGCTTACATTCTAGGTGGATGATGTTAAGAGAAAGAAAACACAGAATACATAAGAAATGAGAAGTGAAAAGAGAATGAAAGCACATCAGGGAATTAGAAAATGGCCATCAAAAAGAGAAAGAAATTCATAACTTCAGATAAATTGTAAAGGGAGCCGTTAAAAGTGAAACTTCAAACATAGCCTTTCTGGGCCTTCTTCCCCACTGCAGCCCACACTGTTCCTGCCAGACACCCTGGCATCACCATCAGTAGGAGAATGAAAGTAATTGGAAGTTTAAAAGTATTTTTTGTAGCCTATCAATTTCTCTTCTGTTAAATGAGAACATCAAACATGGGGTTTTATTAGATGCCCAATGTGAGGAGTGCCTAAATTAAAGCAAATCCTCTCCATCTGTTGTACAAAATTTGAAAAAAAATTATGCAAGTTTTCCATATGTTTAAATTACCAGAAGTCAGTGTTCACAGTTTGGTAAATTAGAGATGAATGTAGTTTGCAGACAAGATGTAAATGTTGAATATTTAGTGTTTTACAGCTATTGTTTTTTTTGTTGTTGTTGTTAAATATGAGAAAATATTTGAAGGTTTAAGGCCTTTAAATCTTTAAAATACTATTACAAAACACATATCATTTTCATCAAATGAATACCATTGGAAATTACTCAGTCTACTTATTAAAATTACTAAACTATAATTTTTTAAACTTAATTTTAAAAAGAATTTCAAATGTTATACCATGTGAAGACATTTATTTAAACATTAATAATGACCCCTTTTGACTATAATATATGAAATGAAATGTCAAATGAACATCGTGCTTAAAAAATAAAAGAAAATTACACACTTTTGTTTTTACTGTTATGATGATGAACAGAACAGTAGGAAGAACTTTTATTTTGATTTGATTTACAGCCTCAGATATACATAGAAATGGAGTCCATATGCCTCATACTTAGAACCACAGGGCAAGTAACAGGGTTGCTATTTTGGACATGAACAGATTGCTCCTACAGTCATTTCTGCATAAAGCTTTTTCTAACAGTTCTCAAACAGACACCCACACTTTATAGTTCAGTGAACTCAATTTGAACAATATATCTACACCATGACCTGAAGCTAAAAATACTGTAAACCAAACCAAAAAGAAAAATTATTGACCATACTTCTTTAAATTCATGTTAATGAATATTCATGTCTCAAATAGGTCTGAATAAAATAAAAGTGCTAGCACACCAGAGTACTTATTAATGATAAACTGAATCTAAGAAATGTCTAAGATGCTTAAAAGAAAGTCTTGCACTTTAGAGATTTTTCTTCCCCCTTACACAATAAAATATTTTGAGAGTTGATTCCCAGCATGGGATTTATTGGCTTTGGTGGTTTTCATTAAATTAAATCCTAAAAGACTGAAATTAAATATCTTTCAGAATTACTCACAACCTAGCAGTATACCAGGTGTTTAGTGGAACAAGAGGTCCTCAGTTCACAATTTGCTGTTTGGTGGAGGAGGCAAAAGGGCATAAAGCAGAATGTAAAGGGTAAAGGTAGTTACATTTTCTTCTCCAGCATAGCTACCATACTTTCCAGTTAAAAAAGGAATACACACACACACACACACACACACGCACACATATATATACATGGAAGTAAAAGAATACTTTTTTTTCCTTTAACAATATAGGAAGGACTTAATATTGTTTTACCAACTCTTCTCAAAAAATGCAACCTACAATAATGCTCTAGTCACTCACATCATTCCTAACACTCAAACTTCAAATCAATACCAGGTACATTCCTGCAGTGCTATTATTTAATATAAAGCTAAAATGTAATAAAATTTCTTGGTTCATATATAAGGGAAGCCTTACTTGCAATGGGAGAAATCATATAATTCTAAGATATTAATTTAAAAATATTAATTAAAAAAGTCATAAAAGTTTCCCATTAGGACAGTAGTTTGTAAAAGAAAAAAATAATTACAAAAAAATGTTTATGTGTTCACATACTTACTTTGAAATTTCTTACCTGTCATTACTTTCTTTGTCAAAGAGAAGAACCTAAGAGAAAAAGAAATATTATAAATTATCAAGAAAATATTAACCCATTTCACATTAACAGAAAAAAAAAAGACATTTAGGTGATATAATTTTATGAGTGTACAGGCTTTGAAAAGTTCAAGATGCTCTTAGTCTTTATTTTATACTAAGCCATGAATGTTAAAATGCTCTTATTCTACTGCCTCTGTTTCTGAATGATCTTATTATTTGAGATATTTTCTTAATAATTATAGCAGCATATTTGACCTAAATTTGAGAAAAGAACAATGGATCTCAAGTTTATGGGATATATTAATAGATAAATTTCTTGCATTTGACAGACAATGGACAATTTCATATTATACTTCAAATATTTTTATACAAAGGTACTATTTTTACTGTCAATTAATTATAAACACTACTGAAATGGGAACTATAAAGGAAGTATATATCATCTACATCAGAAGAGTGTGTGTCTACTTTAGGACATTTTGTTAACTTGTATTTTGGAAATAGAATTTGTTTTGGATAGTTTATGAAATTACTAAATTTTATAAAAATATTTTATGTCCCTAAAATATATGAAACAGTTTTCTTTTTTAATTCTCTCTGTCACATTTTCACTTGTATCTATAGCAGTAAAGTGTTTGTAATTTGTTTAATATGTATGTCTATTGAGTCTTTAAAGATTTAATAATGATTAACAATTAAAATGTCTTTAATATAAAAATCACTTAAATTAATAAAGTTCGAAATACCTCAGTTCCTCCACCACAACTACCATCATCTCTCACCTCGGCCATTGCATTGGCTTCTAAACATTGGATTTTGCAAGGCAAAGAGGTTTGTGAAAAACAGGAAGAGGGAATTAAACAACTTGGTATGGACTATGGAGGAGTAGAAATGGGTCCAGAAATGGATCTAATACACTCCCTCAGTTTTCAGGGAACAAAATTACATATTTTGCAGGAAATAAAATATAAAGAGGTAAACATTTAGGTTTTAAATCTGCAATCATTATTATTTCAATAGCCTTTTTGTTTTAGATTTAAAGAAAAATTATAAAAAATAGTAAGAAAATTACCATTTACCTCACACCTACTTTCACCAGTTATTACATCTTACCTCTACTATGGAACACAATAAAAAAGATACATGAAGTCAAAACAACTTATCACTGTTGATGATACTGTTGATCTGAGGTAGTGGTAGTGTTGATCTGAGGCTGAGGTAGTGTTTCTCATGTTTTTCTACTGTTACATTACTTTTTTCCTTCCCTTTCCATAATCTTCTCTTTGAAGGAATTCACTGTGTGCAGTCCACACTTGAATGGGGCATTACAATCAACTTCCTTGAGTGTGGAGAATTACACTTGACCCTTGAACAACACAGGTTTGAACTGCATGAGTCCATTTACATGTGGATTTTTTCAATAAATACATATTACAGTACTACACAATCCATGGTTGGTTGAATCAGTTGATGCTGAACCCAGTATAAGGAGGGCCGGCTGTAAAGTTTTATGCAGATTTTCGACTGCATGGGGTAGGGGGAGGTTGCAAACCCCCTCATTGTTCAAGGGTCAACTGAGCTGGGCTATAATCCAATACAAACTACTTATTTTTTGCTTAGATTATTCAGACTTTGACCACTGAAAGCTCTTTCAGTTGGTTCCTAAGTCCTATTAATGTATTCATATCATATCATTGTAGTGGGGTTTTTTTTGGTCGCTGTTGTCTCTTTTGGCCCTTTCTTACTTTCCAGAACTGCAAGATGTATAGGCCCATCTTGTATATTTCCACAATCCCAGAATCACTGACTTTTCCAAGAATCCCTTGTTCTCATATTGGAGAGTGTTACGGGAAACCAACATATGTACACTAGGTATGTTTCTTGCTACTGGAGTATCATTGTTTTCAGACCATTTTATCTGAGAGGGCAAGGAAACATGTGTTTTCTAACCAGTGTATATACAAGTATTTATAAATATTTCTATCTTTAACCACCTGTATCTATATTTAGTTAAATATGAGCTCATACTGATGTCTCCAACTCTAGTCCATCACCTCCTGGATGGTTCTAGTCTCTTCTCCTTGCTTGTCTGTAACCTACTACTCCAACAGTTAGAAAGATTTCTCCCACAATCCAACATCCATTTACTTAGTTGCTCATTTCTAATATACATGTATAGTGGTTTCAGAATTGTTAACCCATATCCCCATGGGAAACTACTTTATCACATAAAATACAGTGCTTCTCCTGCATGCCTTTTGGCTTTAGTCTTACAGTCTACGGTAACATCCAGAGTGACTTAGAGAAGCACCATTCTCCCACTCCAAGCAAGGAGTCTTTTTCACACATTTTAAAACATTAATTTTTTAATAGTTTCCTGTGCATACTGGCATTTGCTGATCCCCTAATTGATTTTTTAAAATTCCCATACCACACATTAGGGTTCACTGTGTTCTGTATGGTTCTAAGGGTTTGGAAAAATGTATACTGTCACGTATCCACCATTTAACACGTAAAAAAATGCACCCAACATGGAAAAACACACTTTGCCATTTACACTGCTATTTATATGTCACACAGAATAGTTTCACTGCCATAAAAAATTCCCTGTGCTTTACCTATGTAACTTTCCCCCTTCTTCAAACCTGCAATGACCATTGATCTACTGTCTGTCTCAATAGTTTTACCTTTTTCAGAATGTGTAAATGTTATTATTAAGAATGTAGCCTTTACAGACTGACTTATTTCACTTAGCAAGATGCATTTAACCATCATCCAAGTATGTGTAAGTTGATAGTTCATTTACGTTTATCACTGAATAGCATTCCACTGCATGGATGCACCAAAGTTGTTTTATCCATTCACTGGAAGTAAACAGAGAGTCCAGAAATGAACCAATACTTAGGTGATCAATTAATCTATGACAAAGGAGGCAGGAATATACAATGCGGAAGATGCAGCTTCTTCTTAAATGATTTTGGGGAAACTAGACAGCTACACTGGAAAGAATCATACTGTTTGGGAGAGGGGCTATAGGTTGAATCAATCACCAATGGTCAGTGAGTTCATCAATCATGCCTATGTAATGAAGCCTCCATAAAAATCCAAATGGAAAGGTTCAGAGAGCTTCCAGGTTGGGGAAACCAAAACACTTCCAAGTGCTACCATGCTGGGCTGGGCCCCAAGCACCACGAGAGCAGAAGCTCCCCTGTTTGGGACCTCACCCTATGTTTTTTACATGTGTCTGTTGATACCTACCCTTTAATATGTTTTGTAATAAACTGGCAATCTAGGGAGGAAATGAGTTTCTTGAGTTCTGTGAGCCTCTCTAGCAAATTAATCAAGCCCAAGGAGGGGACTGTGGGAACGTCTGATTTATAGGCAGTTGGTGGAAGTACAGGTAGCAACCTGGACTTAAACTGATATCCTGAGTTGGAGAGTTTTTTAGAAACTTGAACTTGTAGCCAGTCCATCAGAAGCACAGGTAACAACCTGGGCTTGTGAATGGCATATGAAGTGGAGGGCACTGTTTTGGGACGGAGCCTGTGGAATGGGATGCTATCTCTGGGTGGGGTGGGACTGAACATTTCAACCATCTAATTTATGGTAACAGGCTCCATCCTTAGATGCTTTCTAAAAGTCACTTTTTTTTTTTTTTAACATAAACCCAGTTCTGGTAGAAAGGGGCTTGTCATGAATCACAAGACACCCATTTCACCTTTATGACTCTGAAGCATTTTCAGCAACTGAGGACAAGAGACCAAATATTATGACAAAAGATGCTCCCATTAGTCTTATTGCTCAGGAAATTCCAATGATTTGGGAGCTATGAGCCAGGAACTGAGGAAGAAGACCAAAAACAGTATATGAGAAATATATTTTACAAATTACAGTATTACAGTAAGGAAGAAGATTTTATGAATTAACATATATAAGGCACTCTTTACAGTCTTAGCATATAGTATAAGCTCAATAAAGTTTAGCTATTAAAACAGAAATCTGAATCTCAAATATGTCAATTCTACAACAGTCCTGCCAAGACATCTTCCAGCCATGCTTCCACATCTCAGTGAGACAATTAATGAAATGCATGTTAATCTACCAACTTGTGCTTGAGTCTTTTGGTAATAAATTGTTAAATGAAAGTAAAGAGAAATGACAATGTAGCACACAACACACACACAACCACACACATATACACTGCATGTACACATTCATATTTAATTCAGTGTGCATATCTACCATGCAAAACCCTGTGCTAGGTTCTGTGGATGTTATATAAATAAATATCTTGAGGTATCCATCCTCAGGAATATACCATTATTCACCTCTAAACGGAAGCTTAAAAAGCACAAGGAAGACATCTGGTCCTTGTCTTAGGCACTGATTAAACCAGAAACACTGAACCAATTTAGGACAGTGTAAGTAGGTTTTGTTGAACTTGAAACAAAAATCTTTATAATATTCATGCTTCTGAACACAGGAAAAATTTTAAACCAAAATATGTCTGGTGGTACCTCTCAGAATTTGTTGGAAATCGCTCTCCCCTAAAGGGATTTGAACTTATATTTGGGGGGCAAGAAACTTGGTTATGATGATAGCAGTAATATGTTAAAAATAATAAATTATCTAATATTAAAATACTTTATTGTACTTATGAACAACTCTTTATCAAGAACATATAAATAAAGTACATAAAAGCAAAAGTTAAAACATTAGATGTAAAGCTGACAATTTTTGGGGGGGCCATGCTGCAAAGCACGCGGGATCTCAGTTCCCCAGCCAGGGATCGAACCCGTGCCTCTTGCAGTGGAAGTGCGGAATCCTAACCACTGGACCACCAGGGAATTCCTGACAATTATTTTTTAAAAGATTAAGGCCTCATATTAGTTTGCTAGGGCAGCCATAATAAAATATTACAGACTGGGTAGCTTAAACAGCAGAAATTCATTTTCTCCCAGTTCTGGAGGCTAGAAGTCTGACATCAAGGTGTTAGTAGGTTTGATTTCTCCTGAGGCTTCTCTCCTTGGCTTGCAGAGAAGGCCACCTTCTCACCGTGTCCTCACATGGCCATCTCTCTATGTGTGCAGGTATCTGGTATCTCTCTATATCCTAATCTCGTCTTATAAGTGCACCAGTCATATAGGATTACGACCAACAATAACAAAACCATTTTAATTCAGTTACCTCTTTAAAGGACCTACCTCCCAGTGCAATCACATTCTGAGGAGCCAGGGGTTAGGGCTTCAACATATGAATCCAGGGGGAACATAAATCAGCCCGTGAGAGACTCTCTCAAGAAAAGGTCATTTCTTTTATAATTTTTTCAGTGGGCCATCATAAATTATATCTGTATAATTGTTCAGTCTTCAAGAAATTTGCAGTCATATCAATATAAATTGATTCTCCCCTAGCCTATTTTCCCAGAACATTTTATTTCTCCCTGTTCCAAATAGCAATGTTCACAATTTGCATTATGATTCTATGCCTGTCTTCCCCTTCAGATTACCCACAACATAGGAAGAAAAATCACTCTGCTTTGTTCATCTTTAGATAACAAAATACAGCATAGACTTTTACTTGTAGGAAGTTTTCAGCCAAGGTTTGAATAAGCTTTAAATGTGAAGGCAATACCAAAACCAAACAAAATGAAGTAAAAATCATGTATTATACTACTGTATGTTAATAATATCTAGTACAGTGGTTAATAAAAAAAGTAACTGATACATGTATATGTATAATTATACATAAACCTCTATACACACATTAAAGGTATATATATATATATATAATATAAGAAAAAATATGCCTACTTGTTTGATATTCTAGTTTTTAGTCCTGAGTTTCAAAGCACTTAATGCCAAAAACGGTAACCTTCAGTTACACTTTTTTGCAATGTTTATTTTAACATTTTATGGCTTATTTAGCTCTCTCTGCTTCTAGCAATGTTTGAGGTTTATATATCTCAAATAATTTTTGATGTAATATTACATTCAATTACTGTAATTTAGCAATATTGTTCCATACATTTATGAATCATTTTTTAAAATATTGCCATTAAAGCTATTGATAGTGTTAAATATATATGTACAAGACTATAAAAGAAATAAAAAGTAAGTTTCATGTGAATAGGGAGAATAATTCCTTCCCTTTTTTTCACACTATAGACAACTATTAACTGGATTGCTCTCCACCTGTTTTGTGCTTTTGGGGAATCCTTATTTCTTCTATGGAAGGCAGTACATGGATGAAGTAGGCTTGTTATTCATGTGAAATAATTCAATCAACACAAGAGAACACCTCATAATTAAATTGAATCTGACATTAAAGTAATGAATTAGCACGTCATTAAAATGTTTTATACCACTGACAACTTTCTTCCAGTTATTATAAAATAATTTTCATCTAAGATTCTTAATCATAAAACAAAGCAGGATGGTGAGTCATTTTTGATAAAGTGGGAAACTTAGCCAAAAGATCAAGAGCCATACAAAAAGGAACACCAAAAGAAGATTAAAAAAGACAGTGTTGGTAGAATAGGTTTAAAAGATTAAAAGCTGAATGGAATAGAATATTTAAATAAAAAGAAAACCACAAAGAGACATCAGAAATATGACAACAAAGATGTAGTATAAGGCATAGTCAAAAATTAAATGAAAATGAAAGTCAATGCATTTTTTACAAAAATCCCCAAAAAAAGAGAACAAAGAAATAAATGCCAGTAAAGAGAAGAGAAAGATCAAAGATAGTCATATTAGATATACAAGAGACATTAAGGAGAAAATTCAACTTAATTCTGTCAAAACAATGTCCTTGAATGCAGGTGAATATGTCAGAACACTTAGGAAGTTTTCCAGAATGAATATAAGTATTCTTTAAAAATAGAGTGCATATACGTGTGTGTGTGTGAGTGTATGTGTGTGTGTAATATATAATACATATAAAAACAAATTTTGTGTGTGTGGGTTTTTTTGTTTGTTTTTGGCTGCGCTGCACAGCTTGCAGGATCTCAGTTCCCGGACAGGGACTGAACCCAGGTCACGGCAGTGAAAGCCCAGAATCCTAACCACTAGGCCACCAAGGAACTCCCTTTTTGCTTGTCAAGTTTTTTTTTATATTTCTTTTTTTTATCATGGTAAGAACACTTGACATGAGATCTACCCTCTCAGCAAATTTTTAAGTGTACAGTGTTGTTAACTGTAGGCTTCATGCTGCACAGCAGATCTCTAGAACTTATTTATCTAGCATAACTGAAACATTATACCTATTAAACAACTATTCATTTCTTTCTCCTTCCAGTGCCTGGAAACCACAATTCTACCTCCTACTTTTCTGAGTGAGCATTTTAGATACCTCATATAAGTTCCATTTAATGAAATTATGAACCCAGCAGTGTTTTGTTTTTTGTTTTTCTTCTTTTGGGGACTGCATAAGTTGATCACAAAATTTATATGGAAGAAAAAAGTGTCAAGAATAGCCAAAACGACAATGAAAATAAAAAAGGGACTAGCCCTACAGATACCAATAGGGCCAATCTGGTAATATGAAAATTAAAATAGCACAGCAAGATGCAAGAATCGGCACAGCGACTGAGGAACAGAATTGAGTTAGAAACAGACTGAAGAGAACAGGAGATTCATGGAATACTGGAGTGGGAGTTAATTGGGCATTTTGTAGGGCAATTTGGAGATATCAGTAAAGCTGGACATTTCTCTGGAACACAGAAGTTTTACTTTCCTCCCTGGGGAGGGAAAGAGTTTGCTGTGTTTCTATGCGGGGGGGAAGGAAACTTCCCCCTTTACCCCTCTTGAGTTCATGTGGCTGAACTAATAGTAAAATTGACACAAAACAGATTAACAGGAGAAAAAGAAACAGATTTTGATCCATGTGCATGGAAGGCTCATAGAAATGGGACCTAAGAAGTAGCCAAAGCAGGCAGCTTTTACACTTTTTAGACAAAGAAACAATGAATTTATGAGGAATTGAGAAGACAAAGCAACTTAGACTTTGGATGCTTAATTAGTGAAGAATCGAAACAGACTTTGGGCTTGGGGTAGTAAATTAAAGAACTAACAAGGTTTGTTTGAACAGGCTTCTTGACTCTGAGTTCCCTGTCTCTGGTGTTAAGGGTGTCCTTCTACTTCCAGATGAAGGGGGCGCACCTTTCATGTAAGAGATGTATTTCCTGCTTTCAGGGGAACAGAGGAGAGTCAGAGTTTCTTTCTTGCGTTGGCTGCTTCTCAAGCAACTTCAACTCAAAACATTCATTATGCTGTTGTGGCACGGCATATTTTAAGGTGGTCCATCCTAAGCCTCAACACTTCCAACACTCCAACTTTTCCAGGGGCTACTCAAAGGACTGATTTCAACCTTGTTAATCTCAAAGTGCTGACAGGACTCAGCATAATCTAGACGTCTGGGAGCTAGTAAGAACAGAGCTTTGGGATGGAACTCACCATACCCACTCCCCCCACTCAACACAAGCAAGAAGATGAATAAACCCAAGCTCCCATCTTCTCCCTGGAGAGGGAAAGAGTTGCATCATACATCCAGTGCCACATCTTTTCTGGAGTTGAATTTTGTCTTGACTGTCTTAGAATGCTAAAGGAACTTGGCATACTTAACCTCATTAATCATCTGAGAAATGCAATCAAAATCATAATGTGGTATCACTTCATACCTGTTATGATCGTTATTATCTAAAAAAACAGAGAGATAAGTGTTGACAAGGATGTGGAGAAATTGGAAACATTGTTGGTACGAATATAAAATGGTACAGCCACTATAGAAAACATAGTATATAAGTTCTTCAAAAAAATATTATTACTGTATGATCCAGCAATCCTACTTCTATGTATCCAAAAAAATTGAAATCAGGATCTTGAAAAGATATTAGCACTCTCATGTTCATTGAAGCACTATTCACAATAGCCAAGATGTCAAAACAACCTTAACTTTGACTGACTATGAATAAAGTATTAAATACACATACAATGGATATTATTCACTCTTAAAAAAAGGAAATTCTGCAATATGTGACAATTTGGGCAAACCTTGAGGTTTGATGCTAAGTGAAATAAGGCAGTCACAGAAGGATAAGTACTGCATGATTCCATGTACATGAAGTACCTAAAATAATCAAATTCATAGAATTAGGAAGTGGAATGGTGGTTGCCAGGGGTTCAAGAGATGCGGAAATGGAGAATTGCTAGTCAATGAGCATAAAGTTTCTGTTACACAAGATGAATAATTTCTAGAGATCTTCTGTGCTATATTGTGCCTGCAGTTAACAATACTGTATTATGTCCTTAAATTTTGTTTATAGGGTAGATCTCATGTTAAGTGTTTTTACTACAATAAAAGAAATTTTTTTAAAAAAACCTCTAAGATCAAATTTTCCAACAAAGAGAGAAACTATGTTGACTCTTCAGGAGATTTTATTAGTACAATATAACAGAACCTTAATTGCAGTTTTAGGTATTACACTTAAATTTCCTCCCCCACTAAAAATAAATAAATATATGTATTTATTGAATTTATACTATATTTCTGATAGTCTCCTAAGCACTAGGTATACAATGGTTAAGTAAAAAAATATGCACCATCTCTTCTATCATGTGAGTTAGTGTCTACCCTGAAAGACTGTATTTTCCAGAACTATCATAAATATTTCTGTTCACCTAACATTTTCCCCTAGGCTTCCTTCACCTCAGGTGGAAAATTCCACTTGGGCTCAAGAAATGTTGCTGAAAAATAACTACTTGTACAATTCTCAAGGGAACTACAAGTGTCCATACCCATCTTTTCCTTTTGTTTTCCCCTCTTGTCAACAGATGTCCTGTTTTCTTATAATCTTGTATGCCTGAGAACTTGAAATTTTGTGTGTATTTTTTGTTGTTATGTTTATTGTGAATTTTTGCTACATATCTTCAGAGTACCTCTGTTTTCCCAAAACATTATAAAAATCTTTCTCTGCTTAGTCACTTTGAAGCAGTTTCTGTGGAGGTTGTCTTCTTTGTTTCACTTCAGCTAATAAAGAGGGACTTTTCATTTCTTCAGATATCCTTGGTTATTTCAACAATCATGATGGGTCTTCCACATTATTCATCTAGTACTTTCAACACTTTTTTTTCATCAAATCTAAGATATCATGGATTGTAACACCTGCCCTATTTCATGAACCAGTATAAAAGAAAAAATACTGTCAACCTATTATTTCTTATACTTTAGAAATTTAAAGTCACTGAAGGAATTCTTAGAATTATACTGAGATTTTGATAATATTAATTTTACACATATAAAAAGGATAATATAAACAAAATATATTTGCTAAGATATTCTTAATACTTTTGCACATTAAACTTGACTCTTAAGATCATTTTTTGATTTAGAGACATTGCTATATATGTTTATGTACAGGCCATAATTTGCTATGCAGCATTGATGATGCACCATTTCCTATAACAGTGCTTTTCTCTTGAGATATTTTCTAAGGCACTGTCATCCTCCCTGCATATTTTGATGCTGTTGCTTACTTGATCTTACTGGAAGGTTTAATAAAAGGTTTTCAGACAACAAGTAAAATTCATATTCTTTCCCCAAAGTGTTTCTTTAATAATCTCTTGACTTTTATAACAAGAAGTTGCAATTATACTCTTATGCCAACAGGACAAACAATCAAGTGATTGCAGGAACAGGCAGTGAAAATTCCACGACTGCTATCTGACCTAAAACAACTTTAAGGTAGGTGTCAAGAACAATGCACTCTAATTTTACAGATGTTAAATGTGCGTGGGGGGCTTTTTAGGACTTTCTACTCACTGTTCCTAGCATTCAGAACCTCTTACCCCTCAGTAGTCTACACTGCTGTCATTTAGTAACTACACTGACTTCCTCTAGGAACAAAATTGAAGGCTAAGGCAATTTGACATCTATCTGCTGCTATTTATTACCAAGTTTCAAGTCTGTTGTCTGCTACTGATATTGTTTTGGCTCTTTTTAATTACAGTGTGATTCCTGTTACTTAGCATGTGTTTTGTGTAAATAATGGCCTTTACACGTGATTAACTGTGCCTCTCATATGTGATGACTACTAGGACCACACACAGAAGACAGTTCTGTTAGCACTGTTGACCTCTGTAATGATCTCTCAGTTTTAAGTTTTACCAGAGGCCACATGGAATTTACTAATAGTCACTCAGAAGTGAACTTGATCAGTGATTACCACCCTCATCTAAGTGTCTGGATTTTCTTCTTCCTCAGAGTCAAGTTTCTGCTCAGAAATTATTGGCAGACATTTTCTCCTTTCTTTTTAAAACTCATAATCTCCATGCCCAAGGAGGCTGAAAACTTCCCAGAGTTTACTGTGCTGTTTGCTTCTCTCAGGAAACCTAAGATGTTCTCTTGCAAAGAAGAATGACCTGATATAGCTAAGAATTCCCTAAAGCCTAAATGTTTAAATATATCATTCTTCTTTCCCTGGAGCCTCAGAGTCCACATATCTAGATGTATGCCTTCCTGTGATATTTATATGTTTTTCTTCTTCTTTTTTTTTTTTTTAACAAGATGTTGGGGGTAGGAGTTTATTAATTAACTAATTTATTTTTGCTGTGTTGGGTCTTCATTTCTGTGCGAGGGCTTTCTCTAGTTGTGGCAAGTGGGGACCACTCTTCATCGCGGTGCGTGGGCCTCGCACTATCGCGGCCTCTCTTGCGGCAGAGCACAAGCTCCAGACGCGCAGACTCAGTAGTTGTGGCTCACGGGCCTAGTTGCTCTGCGACATGTGGGATCTTCCCAGACCAGGGCTCGAAGCCGTGTCCCCTGCATTGGCAGATGGATTCTTAACCACTGCACCACCCGGGAAGTCCCCAAAATATATAACTCATTTATGAAAAATATATCATTTACAATCTTAATTTGATTACTGTAATTTACTCAAAAGACAAGATTCTTGTCTGGAAAGAATAAAGCATGTCTTTATCTTTAGTTCTATACCTTTTTCTACTTTTATCACAAGTTTGATATCATGGTGGTAGTCATCAAGGAAAGAAAAGTAGTAATCTCTAGGAGGCAGAGAATTACAGTGGTCTTCAAGACCTAGCAATTTATCTTTCTAAAGAGTAATCTGGTTTTAATACCAGGACAGTCAAAGAAGGGCAATGAGAACATTTTTTTAAAGTTAACAAAGAGTCAGTGGGATGCAAACAGATCAAAATCTACGTGAAAGAAGTTCTACTGGGAAAGGATTTGCGAGAGAAAGTTATTCTTTATTAAGTGACACCAATAATACATCAGAGCTTACTGGAAACCCCTATTTAGTGCTATTAAATGGGTCAGGAAACCAAAGCTAGAAGATTACCACCATTGTTCTTAATAGTCTAAGAAATGTGGCAGTATCATCATCAAAAGCAAGTTCTTTGAATAGTCACTTTCTTCAAGTAATTTTTGACAATCTTACATCTTTTTCATATAAATGTGTTTATTTTTTATTTGGCTTTTCTTTTGCTTTTTAACATTCAATATGGCCATGTAACTTTTCACTTAAGGTATTTCATGACTGACTTTCTTAAGAATAAATGTAGAAACAAATGTCTTTTCCTAGAGGAGGTAAAATTGAACAATTAATATTTTATATTTTTATTTGTTACAATAATATGCTGAAAGAAATAGATCCAGTGACAAAGAAAAACAGAATTGAAATACAATCAACTACAATATATCCACTGGGATTTGTTTCTGAGAACCACAATAATATAGTTCACTCCTAAACCAGTATATAGTCAAAAATTTACCTCTAATCTTAATATTTTAAGACTAGAGTTCCTAAAACTTGACTTACTAGACTTATTCCATTATCGAGTAATTCAGCTGATTGAAATTTTATTTTAGTTACATTGAGATCTATCTTGATCACAGGATATACAAATATAAACAGCTTCTCTCAAATATACATTCACTTATTTTGTGAGACTCAGAGAAGATGAGTAAGTCAGCACTCTAGGTGACAATGTTAATATTTTGCTTAATAAAGTACGTGTTAGTGGGACTTTCCTGGCGGTCCATTGGTTAAGGCTCTGCACTTCCAATGCAGGGGGTGCAAGTTCCATCCCTGGTCGGAGAACTAAGATTCCCACATGCCTCTTGGTGCGTCCAAAAAATAAATAAATAAAGTAATCTTTTTATGTTAGTAATCTATTACTTTAGTGATCTTTTCATGTCATATTTGATTTAAAAAAAACACTTGTACAATGACAGATTATAAAATAAATCTCTTATTTCCTTAAATGATACTCATTTTGCTTTTATTTATTTTCCTTCCAGTTTTATTGAGATATAATTGACATACAATAATGTATAAGTTTAAGGTGTACAGCATAATGATTTGACTTATATAATTCACGAGATGCTGTTCACAATACTGTGAAATAATGTTCACAATAAGTTAGTGAACATCCATTACCTCATATAGATGTAAAATAAAACGAAAAGAAAAGAAATATTCTCCTTGTGATGAGAACCCTTAGAGTTTACTCCGTTAACAACTTTCATCTAGAACATTAATTATATTTATCATGCTGCACATAAGATTCCTAGTGCTTACTTATTTTATAACTGGGAGTTTGTACCTTTTGACCACCTTCATTCAGTTTCCCATCCCCCCACCACCCGCCTCTGTTAACCACAAATCTGATCTCTTTTCTATGAGTTTGTTTGTTTTTGAAGTATAATTGACCTACAACACTGTGTTAGCTCCTGGTGCACAACACAGTGATTCAGATATTTCTATACATTTCAAAATGATCAACATGATAAATCTAGTTACCTTCTGTCACCATACAAAGATATTACACTATTATCAGCTACATTTACCTTCTTGTACATTCCATACCTGTGATTCATTTATTTTGTAATGGAATTTTTGTACATCATAATCTACCTCACCTATTTATCTCATTTCCCCACCCCATTCCCCTCCAGCAGCCACATGTTTATTCTCTGTATTTATAACTCTGTTGCTATTTTATGTTTGTTCATTGGTTTTGTTTTTTGAATTCCATGTATGAGTGAAATAATAGTGTTTGTCTTTCTCTGTCTGACTTACTTCACCTAGCTTAACACCCACTAAGTCTGTCCATGTTTTTGCAAATAGCAAGATTTCATTCTTTTTTGTGACTGAGTAATATTTGTGTGTGTGTGTGTGTGTGTGTGTGTGTGTGTGTGTGTGTACATGGGGGTTGTTCTTCATTTTAGTGCTTGCTCAGGCTTGGGAGCAACTCAGTGTTCAGGGGTGTATGGGGAGGAGAAAAGCTAACTAAAGAAAAAGAAAGGAAAAAGCAGAATGTAAGAAATTGCCACTTGTGAACACTTGATTAAACTGCAAATTAATTTGTGAATTCTAATGTTTTTAACAAACTTTCTTCAACAGCATTTTAAGCTGGACATTTTAAGTGCCAAATATGATTGGTTTTAAGGAAAATACATTAGTAAATCTTAAGATATATGCACAATGTTTATGGGAAGAAAATAGTTAGGAGCAGTCTTGTTCTCTGTCTTTACAAAGGTGATAAACCCAGGGAACGAAGAAAGATGGTGACCTGGTTGAATCTCCTTATAAACATACCAAAGACAGACCTCTTGCAAATATAATGATGATATTTGCTAGCAAGAGTTATTATAATTCTTAGTACCTCTGGAATTACTTATGGTCAACAGACCTAAAGTCCATGGGTTATTAATTGTCCTTGGAAAACATCATGAAAATTATGTAACTATTGGAATAAATAGTGGAGACAGTTCATAAGTGAAATAGTTTCTTCCCATATAAAAGCTTGTGCTGTCATACATCACTCAGAGACCTCAGATCTTCTCCAATTTATATTCTAATGTGGCAAGTGCTGGCAAACTTCAGCTTCTCCCAGGTTTGCTTGTCTTGCAATTATTTATATCCTTAAAATTATTTGTAAAGCTTAAAGGTGAATACAATCTCTAGTTCCTATGGGTTTCATTGGAAAATACAATTCTGTATGTTACTTTAGCTTAATTCACATTTTCATTGCAAAGAATTTTTGACTAAATATTTAAATTAATAGTTGAAACAAATATTACTCACTGTAATATCTTTGTTTCTCTGAAAAAATATATTACAAATTGAAGGCTACCTTTAAAATATGTTTGGCATCCCCAATGAAATATGTGGAAGAGAAATAGTTGCTCTAGTTAAATAATATATGGCAATGAAACAAGAACATATTGACATGGAAATACATGTAGATAGCATAAGGAAAAGGTAAATGAAAAGGGAAAAAATGTAATAATGCATTAATCTTCATGTTAAGTAACATAACACAGAAATCACTCTGTGGAATACTGAAAAGGGAGCAAAAAGTCCCAACTTGAGTTATTTGCTTAGAATGTAGACAAAAGGAGATGGGTCATTCTCAACTCCTAAAAGCTGTATTTCAGGGCTCATGCTCCCCATTCTTCCGTCTTCAAAGCCAGCAATGGTCCTTCTCATGCTTTAAATCTCTTTAATCTCCCTTCTATTTACCACAGAAGAAAAGGCTCCTGTGAGTAGATTGAAACCACCAGGATCATCCAGAATCATCTCTAATCTCAAGGTCCCTAGACCTTATTCACACTTGGAAAGTTCCTTTTGCCATTTAACGTAATATATGCACAGATTCCAAGAATTAGGATGTGAGCATTTGGGGGGAACCATTATTCTATCTACCACAATTTACTAGAAGGTTAATCATTTGGTCTCTATGTCACAGTTTTTGCAGATGTGAAATGGGAATGATATTAATGCCTCATTCATAGTTGTTTGTTAGGAACAAAATAACTTACTTAAGCAAAATAATTAAAACGAAGTATTGCATATAGTAAGAATTATATAAGGGCTTGTTGTTACTTTTAATACATAACAAAAATATGAAACTGTCCCATTTTGTAATATTGTGAGAAAAATCTATGTGATGGCTACCATCCAATCAGTGCAATAGTTATTAATGATTTATAATTCTGTGGAAAAATTATTTGTCAGGCGAATCAGTTAAATATAACTGACGTAGGTTGGACATATGAAGATGATTAATAGCTAGCTAGCTAGATGATATAGATAGATAGATGACAGATGATAGATAGATAGGTAGATAGATAGATACATACATACATACATAGGTAGAGGGACAGACTCAAGAAACCCAATCACCCAAACATAACTGAAAGATATATTCCAACATTTTAACATTGTCTGCCACCTGGAAAATGAGTTTTCTATTATTTTTGTTTTTTATGTATAATAATTCTAGAATATGTTGCTTTCATAATTAAAGAGAAAATTTAAATTAATTGCCTATGATAGGCCTCAGACCTTCCCCCCTTTCTTCTACTGATACAAGGTAAAATAAATTATCAAATTTACTTCCTTTACAGATAATGATTACTGATCACCTCTTTCATAACATGACTTCAGTGGATCGTCACAGTTTGATCTTAGCCAGTGAAGCATCAGCAGACATCATTCTTTATTGCACTTACACAGGCTTATTCCTCAACTCTTCTCTTTCAGCAGAGTGATAGAGCAGAGAGCCTTCAGTAGAATTATGTATATAAAATAGACAATCTCCCTTTTTCCTACTTGTCTATCTTTCTTTGAGCCAATGGATTTTATTCAATTTCTCAATTTACAAAAGAAGAATAAATTAGTAAACCTCAACAAGTTTGGTTGTCCTGAACAAATTATCAACCAAACTGATTCTCTAATGATGATTTTTCATCCTTAGTCAGTTCTTTAAACATATCACATATTTTACATATGTGATAAATATTTAGATGATATCTAGTAATACCTTGCCAGTAATAGGAATTCATAATCATTTCTCTGACATTTATGTCAATCGAAAACCAGTTAATCCAACTACAAGAGCAATTTCTTAATCTCGATTTGATAACTTACACAGCACTAATTCTCATCCATAACTGTTGACAAAACTAAATTTGATACTTCATTAATTGATGAATACAATTTGCATTACACATAAAACTATTGTTTATAACAGTTTTCCACTGTTTATAAAAATTTCCCAAATATTTATAACATTTTCCACAGCTATCAATTATTATTTATAAAATTTTTCTCATTTTTGCTTTTTGGGAAAACAAATAAAAACCCTGTTACTGTACTCTTTGTGAGAATCTGCCGTTCTGATTAAGAGGCCATATGCTTTATTTAATATAACAATGGATCATAAAGGTAGAAAGAAGTGTGTTTATGCTAGTCTTGGATATTGATAGTAAAGGAAAAATTGTTATTCTTAAGTAATGGCCAGTTTTTAATCAAACACCAGTTTTGCTTAGTGATGTTTAGGTTCTCTACTTTTATGTTATCTACATGAAATTTTTATTATTGAAATATCTTCAGGAAAATAGCTTTGCTTTTACAACTTTAAAACATACTAGATTCTAAACCATTTTTAATCACTAAATCAATTATTTTAATAATGCCATATTTTATAATATGTTTCTTTGGAATATAACTAGCATGGTACCTTAGAAAAAAGTCTGCCTAGTTTCTTCTACAGAAAAACGTCTGCCTAGTTTCTTCTACATCTGGATACGTTACTAGTTCTTATGTATCCTTTAAGAAGCTTACTCAGTCTTAGAAGATGAAACAGTCTGCTATGTTTGGGTTAGCATTATGTGTTTTTATAAGCAGGTAGCATTATATGTTTTGAGCAATCCTACACCTAAATACTTGCCAGAACCCTAGCATATGACAAGTACACAGATTTTGCCACTATGGTCTGCACATTTTATATCCTGGTGTCTTTGTATTTCCATTATACCTATAGTACATCATTCAGCCCTTTTCACTGAAATCCTGAGAGAATTCTCATATCTGTAATCCGAACCATCTAATTTCACTCTACCACTGTCTCAGCTCCCATTTTACAATAATAAACCCACCATAATTATGTATAAAATGGTATATAAAGAAAGCAACATCGGGCTTCCCTGGTGGCATAGTGGTTGACAATCTGCCTGCCTTTGCAGGGGACGTGGGTTCGTGCCCTGGTCCGGGAAGATCCCACATGCCACAGAGCGGCTGGGCCCGTGAGCCATGGCCACTGAGCCTGCGCGTCCGGAGCCTGTGCTCCGCAACGGGAGAGGCCACAACAGTGAGAGGCCCGCGTACAGCAAAAAAAAAAAAAAAAAAAAAAAAAGAAAGCAACATCATATATGGAGCAAAATCTTATAGAAGTAGCATTCAATAAGATTTTTATTTGGGAAGGTTATTTTATCTCTGGATATAATTGAAATATTTGAGAAATTCAGATTAGAACAGTGAGATATCACTACACATCTGTTAGAATGACTAAAATTCAAAACACTGAAAATATCAATTCCTGGAAAAGATGCAGAACAACAGGAACTCCCCTTCATTCTTGTTTGTAATGCAAGATGGAATACCAGTTTGCAAAAAGTATGTCAGTTTCTTACAAAACTAAACCATGTCTTATGTGATCCAGCAGTTGTGCCCCTAGGTATTTAGTCAACTGATTTAGAAACATAGGTCCACACAGAAACCTGCATGCTGGGCTTCCCTGGTGGTGCAGTGGTTAAGAATCCACCTGCCAATGCAGGGGACACAGATTTGAGCCCTGGTCTGGGAAGATCCCACATGCCACGGAGCAACTAAGTCTGTGTGCCACAACTACTGAGCCTGTGCTCAGAGCCCGTGAGCCACAACTACTGAAATCCACCACCCTAGAACCTGTGCTCCGCAATAAGAGAAGCCACTGCAATGAGAAGCCCGTGCACTGCAATGAAGACCCAATACAGCCAAAAATAAAATAAATTAAATTAAAAAAAGAGAAACCTGCATGCTAATGTTTAAAGCCTTTTATTCATAATTGCCAAAATCTGGATGCGATCAACTTGTCCTTCAAATATGTGACAGATGAACACATGGTGGAAATAAACTAGCAAGCTATGAAAAAACATGGATAAATGCATAGTTCTAAGTGAAAGAAGCCATTGTGAAAATTTTACAAACTTCATGATTCCAATTAGTTGACATTCTGTAAAAGGCAGAACCAGAGATATGATAAAATGATCGGTGGGGTTTTGGGATTGGTGCTAGGGAGAAGTGATGGATGGGTGAGTAATAGGGAAAGTTTTACAGTGGTGAAATTATTCTGTATGATTCTATTATGGTGGGTAAAAGACACATTGAATTTGTTAAAACCTATAGAGCTTTATAGCACAAAGAGTGAATTCTTAATATATGAAAGTTTACTAAGAATTCATTTAAAGGTCAGGATGGAATGCAGAATATGACAAAACAATGTAATTGTATTATAAATGTATGAAATAATCTTATTGATAGGGTGGGGGAAGAAAACCACTGCTGACCTAGGTAACTTTGGAAATCAGTGGAATCTGAAAGACTGAATATAGGTATACCATACATAATAATTGCTCTCTAATTGATAAAGTTGTTTCCCATGGGGTATGAATTAACAATTTTGATATCACTAAACATATATATTGGAACTGAACAATTAAATAAATGGATGGAAGCTAAGTTTCAAAATGTTGAAGTGGGAGGGTAGAAATGAACAAAGGGAGGAGGCTAGGATAATCTATGTAATAATGATTTAGTTTCAGACATCAGTATGAACTTACATTTAGCTTAATATTGACACAGCTGGCTATATATAGAGAGACTAGTATACACACTTATATTTCCTTGTTTGGTTACCTAGAGCCCTTAAGCAATGACACGCTAGTAGCAATGAGCCCACCTAGCACTCATACCTAGGTCCCTAGTACCATTCTCCAGTGAAAGGAACCAGAGCTTCCTGGAGAAATGGCTGATTCTAGAGGAAAATAAACACAATGAGACTAGAGCATTTTGTAGTGTCAGAAAGTAAGTGCTAAACACACACACACACACACACAATGATATGTCAAAGGGAAACAGGGGCCAACTGAAGTCCCAATGGCCAAAGCTGGAACAATTTGAACTCCAAAAGAAATAAAGTAATACTGGATTATAACTGGAAGACAAAATAAATACCCATGAGTCTGCTCTGGTAAAAATAAATTACTGAGTAACTAAATGATTAATTGGGAGAGAAAAGACAAATATCCTCCTGTGCAAAAGAATTACAAACAACTTAACTGTATACTCTGCCTTCAAGGTGGTAGAACATAATTCCCCATCTATTCCAAAGAGTATGTTTTGCAAAGCTATAAGAAAGAGTAACTTTGAAATGGAGAAACTTGAAAAACTCTACCTTGGCCAGGTCAAGGTCAATCCAACAGTGACAAATCCTGTTGATAATATGCACTCTTGATATAATGTGATGAAAATGGCAGTTAATCTTGGTGGATTTTCTCATCAAATCCAAGAATTGCAATGTGATCATGAGCAAAACACTAGACAAATCCAAGATTGGCGGCCATATTACAAAATACCTAACCAGTACTTCTCAAAACCCTCAAGGTCATAAAAACCAGGTAGAATCTAAGAAACTGTCACAGCCAAAAGTAACTATTTTTGGCATATGTCTTTTGTGTTATAAGGCTTACATGAGTTATAGAAGAGTAGTATGAATTTAAACTTTTAAATAGTGATATTTGTAACGTTAAAAATTTTGTCTATGAAACTATGAAGCTTAAAAAATACACCAGTGATAAATTAAATTACCTACCCACTGGAAAATAGGTTAAAAAATTCTCTTTATATAAATGTTCTGATTCATTAGGAATTATATAATTTCAATATTTTGATGGTCTTTTAAAAGATAGATTTCAAATAGTTTACTTATTTCTAATGCAATGCTGTTCTTGGGACTTATTTATCCATTCATTTACCATATATTAATATATTTATTGAGCATCTATCATATGCCAAGCACTGGGCAAGGCACTGTGAAGACATACATGCAGAGTTCTGATATGGTCCCCCTTCTTTTGGATCTCAGACACTGTTGGTGAAAATAGATATTAAACAGATAATTAAAATCATAACAAATGACACAGTGAAGAAACATAGCATTCTGTTTTAATGCACAACCTCTTTTGTGGGGTCAGAAAAGTTTTCCTGAACAAAAAGTGATATTGATGAGTAGATTGAGAGAATGAGCAGGATTTGGCAAGGATAAGTAATTTACAGCACTTCAGACAGAAAATAATGAAAAAACAAACAGCAACCAAAAAATATTTGAAGTGGCTAGTGTAATTTAAGGAACTCTTATTGATTTCAGGGACTCAGACAAAGTTAGAGTGCTACGGCTCAGATTCTAACGGGAAAAGAATAAGAGCATTCTAGACGAGGTAGGGACTAGAACTTAGGAATCTTGGAAGCCACAGTAGTGCTGTTGGAGTTATCAAAAATCAAACAAAAAAACAAGAAACCATAGGAAGCCATTGATGGATTTCAAACAAGAAAGTGCAAGCATTAAAACTAAATATTTAAATAGATCAGTTTAGATATCTTGGATGAATGGAATGAAGGAGTCTAATGTGGATGCAGATTGATAATTACTCATCCTTTCAGAGCAAGGGTGTGTCTCCTCCTCCGGAGATCCTTAGACACCAAGTGGTTCAATTATAATTCTGTGTGCAGATAAATTATAATTTGCTGACCTGTGGATCAAGATAATGTTTTGTTTAGTCTGCAGCTACTACTCATCCCTTTGATGGAACAAGGTGGAAGTCCTTTGTACAGAGAAAGTATAGCTCACATGTTGTCAAATGAAGTTTATCTTTTTGCAATCATAGTTCATAAAACATATTTTAAAATAACCTTTTAAAAATAGCAGACATCAATCCCATAACAGAGATAGCCAAACAAATAGCAACTGTGGTGTCTTGAGGAAGAATCCGAAAGTGTGTAGAGAAAGACTGTGTATGATCCATCAGACACTTCCACTGGAAAGTCATGCTGCTCAATGAAGAATGCCTCCAGTGCCCTTCAGCACAATCCAAAACCCCCAGGATGTAAGAATATAGCTTAGTCTATTAATTAATGGGTAGAAAAAGATCACACAGTTTTTTACATGGTTTTTTTTTTTTTTTTTTTTTTTTTTGGCCAAAGATATGGAATTTGAAAGAGTGGCAGCTCTGTAGGTTAAAACAGACTGTTTCTGAGTAGAACTATTCTCTTTCCCTTGGTTCCCTTGGCATGCTGTTGCTTATAAGATTACAGTATTAATAAAATGCCATATTCTTCCTGTGCCACTGTACTTTAATATTGAAGACTATGTACTCTATTTAAAGTAACATTTATTAATATCAAGATCTTCTCATTTTGAAACAATCTCTATAGAAGTTAGCTAATTGAGGCAAAAAAGCAGAGGTGGTACTCAGTTGTCCATAGACAATATCCCTGCCTCCTGGTTTCCTATGTACTAAAGGCCCCTGACTCTTTCAAAACACTTTTACATGGAAGGTTTGCATACTAAATTGTGATGGTGATTATGATTCATTTCCCTATGTTATGTCCCTAGCTCTTGGTTTATGATTATATATCAATCTATAAAAATTAGTATTCATAATTGCTTTTTATGATTGAGCACCAATCAATTTCTACCTATTGGACTTAGTGGATTTTACTTAGCCTATTTTATATTATTGCCCTTTTAAAACATTATCATAGAATCATGAGCTTTTATTGATTCAACTCTTCTTAAATGATTTTAATTATTGTTTTCTATTTTAGAATAAAATTTCACTAATTTGCAAGTATGACCCACTCCATACTATTACTACCAGCAGACACGAATTAAAGACATACTTCCACCTAAGACTAAGATGATTTTATGTGACATTTAATTCTCTACCTCCAAACCTGAATGAGCCATTATTCAAAAATCCTAGCTTCTTTTATATTTTCAATCTACTTGGTTTCCTTTATGTAAATTATGATTTCTAGTGCATAGAAATGCTAAGTATATTTTATATATTGATCTAGTATCGAGCAGCCTGTTTAACTTTCTTCTTATTTCCACAAGGGCAAGGTTGTTCATTTGAGACTTACTTTAAAACAAAAAGTGAAGAAACCCCCATTAGGAGAGTCTCTCTAAAACATAAAGATTGGTTAAAAAGAAATGATATCTTTTAAAACAGCTGTAATACTTCTCTTTTGTGGGTATGTGTGTCAAAATAGGTTCGTTATATCTAACATTTCTTCATTCCTCAAAGAAGGAAGATGATTTAGCATTTTACACTGATAATTTATATTCGTTGGTAGACAGCTCCCTGTGACTTCTGTTCTGTTTCCGATTTCTCATTGTTTCTCCATTCTCTTGGGAAAATTTTTATGAATTGATCATTATGTGCATACTTTAGGAATATCTAGTCTTGAAAAATAGCTAAGAATTCCTAAACTATAAATAACAATAATATGTTGACTGTGTAGGAAACTTCTTTTAAAACCAAACTAGAGGGCTTCCCTGGTGGCGCAGTGGTTAAGAATCCACCTGCCAACGCAGGGGACACGGGTTCAATCCCTGGTCTGGGAAGATCCCACATGCCGCGGAGCAACTAAGCCCATGCACCACAACTACTAAGCCTGCGCTCTAGAGCCCGCAAGCCACAGCTACTGAGCCCGCGTGCCTAGAGCCCATGCTCCGCAACGAGAAGCCACCGCACCACAATGAAGAGTAGCCCCCGCTCTCTGCGGCTAGAGAAAGCCCTTGCACAGCAATGAAGACCCAACACAGCCAAAAATAAAACAAACAAATAAATAAATAAATTTATAAAACCAAACTGGAAAAACAAACAAACAAACAAACAAACTGGGATTGAGTAGTAATCTTGCTAAGCATTTGCTAGAAAAGAAGTGCTCTGAAAGAGGAAAAACTTTAAATTCAGTTTAAAAAAATCTTTTAGTTTATTTATCAGAAGTTTATAAATTATATTAGCAAAAGGTTCATGTAATATTCCTGATACAGAGATGACTTTTGGGGCAAATTATAATTAATGTTAAAGGCTTAGAAAGATTTCTGGTTTCCAGTCAGTACGTAGAAAGCTTTGGAAGATGCCACTCTGCCATAAGAAGTAAAAAGCTGAACAAATTGAAAAATCAAAAATTCTTCTTAGATCTGTACGATAAGTAATGTCACAGGGCAAATTACTGCATTCAAAATTGGAGAGACTGGCAGGAGAACACAAAATCACAACTTATTAGAAGAGTAACCTCCATGGGGAACCAGTGCTGGGTACGGAAAACTGGACTATAATTGATGTATTGTTAGAGGCTTAGTGTAGACAACTGGGAGAGTTAGAAACTTCAAGGGGAACCAGTCAATGGAGATCACCCAACCTTTATGAGTTTTACCTCCTGGATCTATGCCACACTGAATATAGGAGAAAAATCCCATAGTGCTTCCAGCAGGGGAAGGAGGAAATGTGCCATTTTTTAATATGCTAGGGCATTCTGTTCTTCTTAATAAGGTTCACCCACAGGATAAACACTTTAACCACAGTAAAACTTGCTGGGGTTTTATTAGAGCTTAACTGATGTGAGGGAAGAGAAATAACCAACTCCAGCCAGCTCTAGCCTTACAACTGGGAGAAGGGAAATACTGAACATTAACCACTTAGCCATTCTACCCTACTTAAGGTGTGGGGATGGGGGAAACTGGGGGAAAATTGAGACACATGTGTGAAGTTCACAGTCCAGAGCTATAGACTCATTAAAAGGCTTGAGACTTAATTCATGGGACTATAAAATGCTGCCCCACCCACACACCTCACCAACACATTACTAAAGGCCTACTTATAGCAGTTCCTTTTACCCAGTATAACATGCTTCCACTATCAAGAAAAATAAAAAATACAAGAATACTAAAAGGCAAAAAAACACAGCTGGAAGAGACGGAGCAAGCATCAGAAACAAATTGAGATATGCCAGCAATACTGGAATCATCAGACTGAGAATTGAAAACAACTGGTTGATATGTTAGGGGCTTTAATGGATAAAGTAGACAGCATGCAAGAATAAATGGGCAATATAAACAGACAGATGGAAATTCAAAGAAAGAACCAAAGAGAAATCCTAGAGATAAAAAACAAAACACTGTAACAGAAATGAAGAATGCCTTTATTGGGTTTTTATAGAATGCACATGGCTGGGGAAAGAATTTCTGAGCTTTAGGATATCTCAATAGAAACCTTCAAGACTGAAAAACAAAGAGAATAAAGATGAAAAAGTAGGACATCATATTCAAAACTGTGGACAACTGTAAAAAGTGTAGCATACACGTAATGGAAATACCAAAAGGAGAGGAAAGAAAAACAATAGTAGAAAATATTGAAAAAAATAATGAATGAGAATTTTTCCCAAATTAGTATTATGCACCAAACCACAGATCAAGGAAGCTCAGAGAGCACCAAACAGAATGAATATAAAAATTTTTTTACTTTGGTATATCATTTTCAAACTATAAAAAAAATCAAAGATAAACAAAAATACTGAAAGGACCTAAAGGGAAAACAAAAACAAAAACACTCTACCAATAAGAATTATTTAACTTATCAGAAATCATACAAGCAAGAAGAGAGTGGAGTGAATTATGTAAAGTATTGAGAGAAAAAACAAAACACCAAACTAGAATTCTGTACCTTGCAAAATTATCCCTCAAAACTGAAGGAGAAATAAAGTATTTTTCAGATGACAGAAATTGAGAGAATTGTTGCCAATAGGCTTGCCTTGAAGGAAATGTTAAAAGTTCTTTAGAAAGAAGGAAAAAAAATATAGATCAGAAACATGGATCTACATGAAGAAAAGAGCAGCATTGAAGAAGGAATAGTGAAGGTAAAATAAAAACTTTTTTTTGTTGTTTTTAACTGATCTAACCAATAACAGTTTATGAGAGAGTGGCATGGACATATATAGACTACCAAATGTAAAACAGATAGCTAGTGCGAAGCAGCCACATAGCACAGGGAGATCAGCTTGGTGCTTTGTGTCCACCTAGAAGGGTGGGATAGGGAAGGTGGGAGGGAGACGCAAGAGGGAGGAGATATGGGGATATATGTTTATGTATAGCTGATTCACTTTGTTATACAGCAGAACCTAACACACAATTGTAAAGCAATTATACTCCAATAAAGATGTTAAAAAAAGAATAATAGCAACACTGTATTCAATTTTATATATAAATACATGCATACATATATGCATACAGAAATACAAATACGTATATATATATATAATGCATGCTTTGTATAAGTAAAATGGGAAGAGTGAGAAGAACTAAGAATACTTTGTTATTATAAGGTAATCACAGTATGATGAGGTTGTATACTGTTATTTGAAAGTGGACATGGGTTAGGTGCAAATGTATATCACAAAATCTAGAACAACTAATAAAAAAATAGCAAAAGCAGTGTAATTGATAACCTAAGAAAGGAGAGAAAATAGAAGCATATAAAATGCTCAACAAAACCACAAAAGACAGAAAAAAGAGTGAATGACAAAGAGAGAAACAAAGAACAGGGGCAACAAATAAAAACCAGGAACTAATAGGTAGATATTAATCCAATTATAGCAGTAATTTACTTGAAAATCAGTGGTGTAAATGCACCAATTAAGATATAGAGATTGTTAGAGAGGATTAAAAATAAGACACAACTCTATGTTGTTTACCAGACACCCACTTTAAATAAAAAGACACGTGAAGATTAGAAGTAAATGGGGAAAAATATCCCATGCTGCACTAATCAAAAGAAAGCAGGGATAGCTATGTTAAGTTTGCAGACTTCACAGTAAGGAAAGTGATCAGGGATGAGGAGGTAATTACTTAATGATAAAGTGATCAATTCTGCAAGAAGGTATAATGACTCGTAATGGGGATGTGCCAAAAACCAGAGCATCAAAATTCATTAGGAAAAAACTGGAAGAACTGCAAGGAGAATAGATAAATTCACCATTATAGTTTGAGACTTCCACACTCCTCATCAGAAATGGATCAGATCTAGCAGGGAGAAAATCATTAAGGACAAAGTGGAACTCAACAATACCATCAATCAGCTGGAAATAATTGGCATCTATAGAATACTTCATCTCACAACTGCAGAATATACATTATTCTTAAGCTCACATAAAGCAGTCACCAAGACAGAACACATCCTGTGCCATGTAATACATGTCAACAAATTTAAAAGAATAAAAATCATAAACTGTCTGTTCTCAGACCTTGATGGAATTAAACTAGAAATCAATAACAAAAAGATAGGTGGAAAATCTCTAGATACCTAGAGATTAAGTAACAGTTATAATTAACACATGGGTCAAAGATGAAATTTCAAGAGAAATTTTAAAAAATATTTTGAACTAAATAAAAATGAAAGCACAACTTATTAAAATGTGTGGGATGCAGGGAAAGCAGTGCTTAGAGGGAAATGTATTGCAGCAAATGCATATATCAGGAAAAAAGAAAGGTATACAATCAAAAATTTAAGCTTCCACATTAGGGATCTATAAAAAGAAGAGCAACTTAAATCCAAAGTAGGTAGGAGAAAATAAATAATAAAAATTTAGGTTAAAAAGTCAATGAAATTGAAAATAAGAAACCAATAGAGTGAATAAACAAAAGCAAAACCCAGTTCTTTGAAAAGGTCAATAAAATCAATAGGCCTCTAGCCAGGCTAACTAAGAAAAAAAGAGAGAGGACACAAGTTATTAGTATCAGAAATGAAAGAGAGGACATCATGACAGATCCCATGGATATTAAAAGGATAATAAAAGAAGACTCTGAACAACTCTATTCCCCCAAATTTGATAACCTAGACAAAATGGACCAACTCCTTAAAAAATACAGTCTACCAAAACTTACATAAGAAGATATATACAATTTGAATAGGTCCAAATCTATTAAAGAAATTGAATCAACAAATAATAATCTTCCCAAACAAAAATTACCAGGCCCGGATGAGCTCACTGGTGAATTCTACCAAACATTTAAGGAAGAAATTATACCAATTCTCTACCATCTCCTTCAGAAGACAGAGACAGAGGAAATATTTCTTTAACTCATTCTGTGAGGCCAGCATTACACTAATATCAAAACAGACAATGAATTACAAGCAAAGAATACTACAAACCAATATCTCTCATAAATGTAGATGAAAAAAATCCTCAACAAAATTAGCAGATAAAATCCACCATTACGTAAAAGCACGATATACCATGAATGACTGGATTTATTCCAGGCAATCTATCACATCAACAAGCTAAAGAAGAAAATTTCTATGATCATAGTAAGAGTTGCAGAAAAAGCATTTGACAAAATCCAAGACCCATTAATCTTAAAAAACTCTTAGTAAACTAGGAATAGAGCTGAACTTACTCAATTTGATAAAGGATATCTACAAAAACTACAACTAACATTATACTTAATGTTGAAAAGCTTAATGCTTTCACACTAAGATCAAGAACAAGTCAAAGATGACCCCTCTCACTCCACTTTTCAACATTGTACTGGAAGTTCTAACTAATGCAATAAGACAAGGAAAGGAAATAAAAAGTATATAGTTTGGGAAGGAAGAAAGAAAACTCTTTGTTTGCAAATGACATGATCATATCTGTAAGAAACCAGAAAGAATAAAAAAAAAATCTTCTGGCACTATCAGTAATAAGCAATTATATCCATTCCTCTGTTGATGGACATTTAGGTTGCTTCCATGTCCTGGCTATTGTAAATAGTGCTGCAATGAACATTGGGGTACATGTATCTTTTCAAATTATGGTTTTCTCAGGGTATATGCCTAGGAGTGGGATTGCTGGGTCATACAGTAGTTCTATTTATAGTTTTTTAAGGAACCTCCATACTGTTCTCCATAGCAGCTGTACCTTTACATTCCCACCAACAGTGTAGGAGGGTTCCTTTTTCTCCACACCCTCTCCAGTATTTATTGTTTGTAGATTTTTTGATGATGGCCATTCTGACTGATGTGAGGTGATACCTCATTGTAGTTTGGATTTTTATTTCTCTAATAATTAGTGATGTTGAGCATCTTTTTGTGTGCTTTTTGGCCATCTGTATGTCTCCTTTGGAGAAATGTCTATTTAGAAATGTCTTCTGCCCATTTTTTGGTTGGGTTGTTTGATTTTTTGATACTGAGCTGCATGAGCTGTTTGTATATTTTGGAGGTTAATCCCATGTCAGTTGCTTAAATGTCCATCAACAGAGGAATGGATAAAGAGGATGTGGTACGTATATGCAATGGAATATTACTCAGCTATAAAAAAGAAGAAAATAATGCCATTTGCAGCAACATGGATGGACCTAGAGACTGTCATACTGAGTAAAGTAAGTCAGACACAGAAAGACAAATATCATATGATATCACTTATATGTGGAATCTAAAAAAAGGGTACAAATTAACTTATTTACCAAACAGAAGTAGAGTCACAGATACAGAAAACAAACTTATGGTTACCAGGGGATAAGGGGGGGAGAGATAAACTGGGAGATTGGGTTGACATATACACACTACTATACATAAAATAGATAACTAATAAGGACCTACTGTGTAGCACAGGGAACTCTACTCAGTACTCTGTAATGGCCTATATCAGAAAGGAATCTAAGAAAGAGTGGATATATGAATATGTATAACTGATTCACTTTGCTGTACAGCAGAAGCTAACACAAAATTGCAAATCAACTATTCTCCAATAAAAATTTTTAAAAATAAAATAAAATAAATTATACCATCAAAAAATAAAGTGCTTAAAATAGTGCCTGAAAAACAAATAAATAAATAAAATAAATAAATATATAAAGAAAACTCTCCCTTGAATTCACATCTCCCCTTAGCTAATAATCCATACACTTTCCCATGCAGAAAAAAAAAATTCTCCTAAAAGTTGTCTATATCTACTTTATGTAATATCTCACTTTATTTCTTAAACCCATCATAGTCTGATCTTAAATCATTATCTTTTTAAAAATCATTAATGACTGCTACTTTGCTCTATCCAAATTTAGTTCTCAGTTGTCATTTTACTTGACACATCATTGAATGAGTCTGTCAAAAGCTGTTGTAAATATAAATTACCAATATATAAGTACATGTCTAAACTGGCATTTTATATACCTGTTTGTCCTTCTAAGCTGTACTGTATTTGTGGAAAACAAATAAATAAACATTGAATTTCACCCTGAAATAAAAATAAGCAATTACAGCAAGGTTGAAGGTACAAGGCAGATATACAAAATCAGTTGCTTTTCTATATATCAGCAGTGAACAATCGGATTTTATTTTTAAGGTCAGGCTGGCCTGATGAAACTTTGCACTCTTCTGCCACTGTACAGAGGAGACCTGGGACGAGCCACCCTCTGCCTCTTCCTCCCTTCCGGGACCTCCCTGGTCTTATGGGTGCCTTGGAGTGTTCCTGTACCTGTGATTTTATAATAAAAACATAATACTATTTAAATTAGCACCCCCAAATGTTAAATACTTATGTATAAATCTAACAAAATATGTACAACATGTATATGAGATGAGAACAACTACAAAACTCTGCAGAAAGATATAAAAGAAGACTAAGAAAATGCAGAGATATTCCATTTTCACGTATAGGAAGACTCAATTTTGCCAAGATGTCACTTCTTCCCAAATTGAACTATAGATTCAATGTAATTCCAGTCAAAATCCCAGCAAGTTACTTTGTAGATATCAACAAATTGATTTTAAATTTACAGGGACAGTCAAAAGACCCAGAATAGTGTACACAATATTGAAAGAGAACAAAGTTGGAAGACTGATACTACCTGACTTTATGTCTTATTATAAAGCTACAGAAATCAAGACAGCGTGGTATTGGCAAAAGAATAGACGAACAGATCAATGGAACAGAATAAAGAACCTAGAAACAGACCTATAGTATATATATAATAAAATCTTTAATAAAGGAGTAAAGACAGTAAAACAAAGATAATCTTCTCCAGAAAATGGTACTGGAATAACTGGATACCCACATGTGGAAAAAAGAAGAAGAAGAAGGAGAAGGAGGAGGAGGAGGAGAAGAAGAGAAAGAAGAAGAAAAAGAGGAAGAGGACGAAGGAGGAGGGGGAGGGGGAAAGAAAGGAAATGAAATGAATCTAGTCACAGACTCTATACTACCTTGCAAAAAATAGCTCAAAAATGGATCACAGACCTAAATATAATATGCAAAACTATAAATCTCCTAGAAGATAACATAGGAGAAAACCTAGATGACCTTGGGTATGGCAATGACTGGATACAAATCAAAGTCATGATCCATAAAATAAATAATTGATCAGTTACATTTCATTAAAATTAAAATCTCTGCTAAAGACAATGCAAAGAGAAAGAGGAGACAAGCCAGACTGGGAGAAAATATTTGCAGACACAGATGATAAGGAACTGCTATAAAAAATATACAAAGTACTCTCAAAACTCAGCCATAAGAAAACAAAAAATATTAAAAAATTGAGCCAAAGACCTTAACAGATACCTCAACAAAGAAGATATACAGATGGAAAATAAGCATATGAAAAGATCCTCCTCATCTTTTGTCATCAAGGAAATATAAATTAAAACAAGATACCACCACACAACTATTAGTATGGCCAAATTCCTGAACATTGACATCAAATGCTGGCAAGGATATGGAGCAACGGGAACTCTCATTCATTGCTGAGGAGAATGCAAAATTGTATAGCCACTTTGGAAGACAGTGTAGCAGTTTCTTACAAAACTAAATGTACTCCTACCATATGATCCATCAATCATGCTCTCTGTTATATACCCAAAGGAGTTAAAAACTTATGTCCATACAAAAACCCATACATGGATGTTTACAGCAGGTTTATTCATAATTGCCTACACTGGAAGCATCCAAGATAACCTTCAGGAGATGAATGAATTAAGAAACTCTGGTTGGTACTTCCAGCTAATGGAATATTATTCAGTGTTATCAAGCTATTAAAAGACATGGAGGGAACTTAAGTGCAAATCACAAAATGAAAGAAGCCAATCTGAAAAGTTTACATGAAAAATCAATCTATCGTATGATTCCAAATATACGGTATTCTGGAAAAGGCAAGACTATGTAGACAGTAAGAATATCAGTAGTTGCCAGGGGTTGGGGGGTGTAGGGATGAATAGGTGGAGCACAGTGGTATTTCAGGGCAGTGAAACTATTCTGTATAATATAGTGGTGGATACATATCATTACACATTTACCTAAATCCATAGAATGTACAACACCAAGAGTGAACTGTAATATAAACTATGGAGTTTGGGTGAAAATCAGATGTCAGTGTAAGTTCATCAATTGTAATGTACCACTCTGGTGGGGGCCAAGGATAATGGGGGAGGCTATGCATAAGTCGGGGCAGGGAGTATATATAAAAATCTCAGTACCTTCTGCTCAATTTGCTGTGAACCAAAAACTGTTCTAAAAAGTAAATTCTATTATGAAAAAGTGAATTAGAGAAAAATACGTTAGTCTCACCTATATTCTAGAATTGAATAAAGGTTTTACTTTCTTAATTTCAATGATTTTTATATCAAGACCCTTGCAAATATAGATAATAAAATGTATAACAATGTTAATGGTACCATTTATGTAACAGCAAACAATAGAATGGTCTTAAGTGTGTATTGCAATGCTAAGCATATGCAGTATATTTATTTAATGGATTTCTATGGAGCAATAAAAAGGAATGTGTTAGAGTCATCTGTCTTATAAGTTTATAATTGGATGGTTCTTACAGTGTCAACTATAAAATATTTTAAAAGCAAAACAGAATAATTATATACATACACACAGTTTGATAATCATTTGTAGGAGTAATCAATCATTCATATGAAAATGTAAAGAAATTCAAGGAGAACGATAAACAATATCTTTTTAGGAAATTAAGAGGGTAATGTAATTGGAAAGGGATTCATAGTATCGTTAATAATTTTTCTTATGTTGACTGTTAGATATAGCTGTTTTTGTTGTATTATACTTTGCATCTTATATAGTTCATATGTGTTGTAAACTGTTTTAAGATAAATGTTTTTAGTTTTATTATAATGTTTCTTTTAATGTGGGTTGACTTAACTGTAAATCATGTCTAAGAAATTAAAAAATCAGAAACAAATATAGAAATTCCAAAATGAAAAGCACACAAAAAATTCCAAGAGAAGGGTCGAAGAAGGTGAGAGAGAGAGGAAAAAAGGGGGAAGAGAAAGAGGGGGCAGAGAGAGAGAATCCTGAACCATTAAGCAATAGTATCCTTCTCATTAATGACAGAAAAAGACAATTTACTGCTTAAAAGGATTTCCTTAAGGGAAGTCTTGTGTGAAATAAACATGTTTAATTGGAATTGCCAGAATCAATGCAAGGAGATAAAACAGCTGCAATCCTGACAGAACCAAAATTGCAAAACTAAAGTTAAATTCCTTAGCTGTAAGACAGTAAAATGGTACAGTAGTAAGCCATTATGCAAAGACTACGTGATTCTGAAGCAATGGAATGGGAAATTGGCGCCAAGGAAAAACTAAAAGGATCATTGCATACAACGTATTTTGGCTTTGAAATGTCCATTAAAGTACTCCTGCAAAAACTCTAAATAAAAATATGAAGTTTTAAAAATTACATAAGCAATTTTCAAATGGAAAAAAATCCAAACTCAGCATGAATACTGAAAATGGTAATATATGGGTGAGGTCAAATAATATTGCATCTCCTGAATACATTTGGAATGGCATGCATTAAAATGAGTCGTGACACGAAGCTGCAGTTTTAACTACCCTCCTGTTCTAATACAAGACGATTGAGTTTAGCTGTAGGCTGCCCTAGAATTGAAGGTTGGATTGAGGCAACAGAAAGCATGCCCTCTGGAGTATGTTCTTCTTCATCGTTGGCAACCCCAAGAACAAGAGATCCAAAGCACCTTTAGAATGAAAAAATGCGTACAATTGAAGTAGAAAAATGGGGATGGTTTAACCCTGAATGTCCACCCACACTACATATAATCTTAACAAAAGGATGATCTTAGGATCAGCTTTCTAGGATGAATAATTGTGTACATATTTGTGAGTATGTTTAAATTTGGACTAAATGAATTGAACTCATATCATGCAAGGACAAATCAGTTTAAAGATATATGAACCTTAATTCTCCCTGTTGAAAATAAGGGACGAGACTTTCTTATTTTCCCCTTTCTTAGAGCACTTACCTTAGAAAATGGTAAGTTTTTTGTAAGTCTTTTTCCCCCTGTATCTTCAAAAGGTATATAAGTCTTTTTAGAAGCTAAATAAGCCACTTGTCAGCTTTCAGGAACGTCTCTCTCAAGGATTTGAGAGTCCTCTTTTTTTTTTGAAATATAATCATAAGGAAGATAATGCCCATCTCCCAGTTTCTGTGGGACAGTAGGAGCCTACTTCAGCGGGACCTCACTCCAAGCTGCAAAACTACCTCTTGTCATAAACAAAGGACAAGTTAATTTTTCTTTGGATAAAGCCAATTAGTTAACACAGATGATCACTGCAATTGAGTGAATATAGGATGAACTACCTGTGACAACGGGTGCTTTATGTCCTCTTACTTGAGGACTAGTTATTGTTTATCTTAAGATCAAGCAGATGATGGGTTACATCTACTTCGGTATATAAAACAGTGAGCTTTCCGTCTTTGCAATCTTTTAGCAGATTGCCTGTGATGCGTATCATCTATTGGCTTAATGTTTATTCAACAACAAAACTGTTTTCCTTCTCTTCTACCTCTGTGGAGAGATTTTCTGGGTTGAGAAAAGATTTGTGTTGTTTCTAATTATATTTCCCTAGTGGTCACCACTATCAAGTATATCCTCTGCAATTAATGGAAAAACTAAAAAAAAAAAAAAAAAAAAACTTCAATAGTCAAATTTCTAGTTCTAATACTTATTGTGAACATTAAGTATGAAACAATTTAATCATGGCTTTTCCTGTAACACCACAGGGCACTGATGTAGGAGGCACTTGTTAAAAAGCCATCTGTCTTTTATTTAAATCCATCTTATAAAAATGTATGAAAATTACAAATTACTTTTTATAAAGTAAGTCATGTAATATTAAAAAAAATTACATTCTTTAATCAGAAACCAGTGAATGTCCTCCTTTCACAATGTCCATGACAGGAAAACCACTAGGACTAAAGCTGATGTGTTATGTTTTGTTCTCAGGCTCTGTTCAGAATGACCGTAAACTATTAAGAAGCTGCCCTCTCTAATGCAGCAGGATTTTAGGCTGATGCTTATTTGATTATAACTGTGTTTATCCTTCTGGGTATAAGCTGCATAAAAGAAGAATATTATTCCTCATCACTGTTTGTGAGAATTTGGAAAGAGAATGGAAGAGCAGACATGAATATTCCACTACAAGATGACAGGGATGTATGCTGGTGCTTCAGTGCTCAACTCTCTCCAGAGAATGGGTATAATGATAAGAAATTTTTTGAAACACTGTATCTGGTTGCCCAAGCTCCATCTAAATGTATTTTGGTTGCTTAAATTTAAGGTATTCTATCAAAGGCTAATGCAATATAACTATCAAATTATAAATAAAAAGATTTCAACTTGCTGCCATTCCCCTGTTAATTCCCCCTATTCAAATTATTTTTAAATGGTTTCACACATTTCTAATTATTTCAATGTCCGAATAATAAAAATAGCAAAACCACAGATCCACGGTGCAAAAAGGAATTACGTGGTTTATTTTTTGAATGTTAAAAGACAGTCTCTCTTCATACAAAAAATAGGAAGAAAAAAGAAGCAAGTATAAATGTATCATGATAAAAATTATTTTTAATTTTCAAAAATATTTATGAAATTTCAGAGGAAAGTATATTTATGCACAGGAATCTGAGACTAATTTTTTAAACAAATTATCTACAATGCAATTGTGTGACTAGAATATTTGTACTCAAAAATCCTGAAACTCCTAAAATAACATCTAAAACAAGAAGCTATATTAAATTATTTCTACTCCTTTAACCTATGCTATGTCTTATCAAACAACATATAGAAAACCAGATGTCTCTCATTTCTACTACCTTATGACACAGCAAGTTCTCTAAACTATATCTGAACATTACTTATTTTGCCATTTTACCCCCAAGTAATTGTATCAATTCAGAATGAAATGCTACTTCTGATACATCTACATGGGAACAGATGTACAACTCAGGTGCTAAGTTGTTGCATTTATTTTTAGCCATGTAGTAAAATGAATAGCTTGTATGTATTTTTATGATTGTTTTCCCTTGGCCTCATCTAAGAATACCTTTATACAAAATAAAAGTGAAGGTCAAACTTTATAAAAGTAAATCAGTATAAATATATTTATGTTTAAATCACAGGGGAGGTTTATTTAAGATAGATAATAAAAATTTTATATAAAATAGCAAAATAATGCTCTTCTTTTCCATCTAAAAGCCTATCTGCCATTAATGTTGCCGATACCAGAATATATTATAAAAGGATTAAAAGACCGTCATTTTATTTTTTAAAATAAATGATTTTATATTCTAAATTTCAGAAAATTTTAGTGATCATAAAACTTAAAAACTTGTTAAAAGATTCTGATCATTTAATAGACACAGAAACAATAACATCTATAACAATTAATTTCACTGTTACTTTTACGTTGTGTAAATATACATATACATATATACATCCCTATTTGATATATAATGCATACATTCCTGGTAAAATTAATATATCCTCTACATTCAAGCACTGTGATGGATACTAAGCTTCCAATTTTATTTGAAAATGAACTTTAAAACATTAATATTGAGACCCAGAGACCCATGAAGTTTTTTTAATTGTTTTATGAATTATAGTTCCCTGGTTTTCTATATCTGAGTCTCGTACCCTTTGCATTTAAAGATGATGTATGCTAGGTAATCTGTAAATATCAGAATTTTAACTATGACACAGAGATCCTGTTTACAGAGATGTTTGTATCTCCTCATGATATAGCAATGTGTTCATTTGTTAATTTATTTAACAAATGTAAACAAAATAAAAACCTCCAGACACACAGAGTCTGAGCCCTGCCAGAGGAACACTGTTTATTAATCATGCCCTCAAATAATTAAAAGTCTATGGCCTGTGATTTAGTGGATCTATTAAAGCAACAAAAAACCTAGTCCCAGTTTAAAATATGGACTAGCCTGACAGAAGAAGCAGCATGCCTTTTACTGAAGTAGTAGTTACTTCCATTGCTATAATCTCTATACACCACAGTTTCTTTACATACAGTTGCTGATATTTAATTTTTAAAAACTTGCAATACATGGAAGAGACAAGACGATATGACACATTGTCAAGAGATTAAAATATTCAAAAGAACCAGACTCAGACACCTTGCATATGTTAGAATGATCAGACAAGGATTTTTTAGTGTCAAGATTTTGTTAACTGACATAGTACAAAAAGCATGCAAAATCTGTGAACAAGTGGGAAATTTCAGAAGAAAGATAGAAACTATTAAAAGAAGCCCAATAAAAGTGGAGAAGTTGTGGTAACAGAAATAAAGATATCATGGTGGACTTATCAGAAGACTGAAAGAAGCAGAGGAAATAATTAGTTTGAAGACATGTCAATGGAATTTATCAACACTGATGCATGAAGGAAAAAAAATTTTTAAAGAAGAAAGAAAACAGTACACACCACCTGTAAATCAAGGTCAAATGGTCAAACATATATGTAATTGGAGAAGAAAGGACAATAGGAGAAAATATAAGGGAGAAAGAATGGTACAGCATAAATATTTAAAGAGATGATGTTTTCTCAATAGTTGAAGAAGTTCCTTTTATACTGGCTCTCTCACACATAGCAACTATAAACTCTGGATAGAAATACAATCAACAAATCAATAAAATAAAATTTAAAAATCAACCTTATAATAATCAGAAATTCTTAATGTTAATATAGTCATATTTACCAACATTTACCTCTAAGTCATTGCTTCTGTGTGTTTATGAAATTTTCTCCCATCTAAGTTATAAAAACATTTTCATATAATATCTCAATGCTTTATTAATTTTCAGGCATGTTGTGAAAGTGGAGTCTATATTTTTATATCTGGAAGTCTATTTGTTTCAACTACATTTATTGAAATATGCATATTTTGCCAGTTGTTCTGTTGTGCCATTTTACCATAAATATTATGCTTATATATTCATGAAACTTTTCAGATTTTCAGTTTGGTTCCACTGGTTGACTGCCTTGTATTTTGTGCCAATACTGCACTATTTTAAATATTGTGCTTATGTTATATTTATCTTTGCATGTCCATATGAATTATATAAGCAATTCAATACTGTCAATTATAACAACAAAATAAACTGATGGGATTTTGATTTGGATTTCATTGCATCTAAAGATAAATACAGAGGAGAACTGATACCTCTACAACACTGAGTTGTAACTCTGAATAGGTTAATAAGGGGGAAAAAGCAGATGGAATTACTGAGCTAGAATGATGATAAATTATAGAAAAAAGGAAGAGATGTTTACATTCTAGACCACAGATTTGGAACAACTATCAGTGATGACACATCCTGGATATGGCTGTTGGAATGAGTGAATAAGATGAAATTCAGGTAAAGGTAGTTAAAACTCAGTACTAACAAAAAGAGGGAAGGAGGGAGAGGGACAGAGAATTTGAGGCACTAAGTGGAATATACATTATGAATACTTTTACAAAGGAATATAGAAAATGGAAGACCTGGTTTGGAAGCACATGAGCCAATTTCAAAATCTTCAGCAAATGCGAGGCTAGATTGGGATATTTATCCTTTGTGGTTACAAAAAGTGTTAGAAAGAGGATGTAGTTGGTCTCAAAGCAAAATGATGTTTCAGAGAAGGGGGAAGAAGTATTTAGATGTAAGAAGGACAGTGAGTATCAGCTGAATGTAGAGTGGGGGGAAAATGTAACAATTCCTTCAAAACCTGATTCCTTGCTCACTGAGGCAAAAAGATGAAGGGACTGTTAAAACATTCTAACAGGTAGAATAGATTTACCATGAAATAAAGGGCACAATGAAAGTGTTTTTAGAGGGTGGAGTAATGTGAGAGGGGGTCAGAAGACTAGAAGCAGTTGATAATAAGAGTATGAGACAAGGGAGGTAACTTGGAGAACAAAATACTACCAGGAAAGTTAGGTATCCTAGGGTTGAGTTTGCCTTAACTTTCTGGGCTGTGTGGATTTTGTTGCGGTTGGGTTTGTGTGTGGTTCTGAGAAAGCTCTACTTTTAGTGAGCAGATGAGAAACTAGGTAAGTTGCGTCCCAGGAATAATATCAAATTAAAAGAAAACCTGAAGCTGTTGTGCGAAATTTGTTATAAGGCTTGCAATGTTATTTCTTTTTTATTACTTATCTCCATGATATCATTTTATTTTACTTTATTTTTTAAAACATCTTTATTGGAGTATAATTGCTTTACAATGGTGTGTTAATTTCTGCTTTATAACAAAGTCAATCAGTTATACATATACATATGTCCCCATATCTCTTCCCTCTTGCGTCTCCCTCCCTCCCACCCTCCCTATCCCACCCCTCTAGGTGGTCACAAAGCACCAAGCTGATCTCCCTGTGCTATACGGCTGCTTCCCACTAGCTATCTATTTTACGTTTGGTGGTGTATATATGCCCATGCCCCTCTCTCACTTTGTCCCAGCTTACCCTTCCCCCTCCCCGTATCCTCAAGTCCATTCTCTAGTAGGTCTGTGTCTTTATTCCCATCTTGCCCCTAGGTCTTCATGACCTTTTTTTGCTTTTGTTTTTTTTAGATTCCATATATATGTGTTAGCATATGGTATTTGTTTTTCTCTTTCTGACTTACTTCACTCTGTATGACAGACTCTAGGTCCATCCACCTCACTACAAATAACTCAATTTCGTTTCTTTTTATGGCTGAGTAATATTCCATTGTATATATGAATTATAGGGATCCCAGAAGAAGAAGAGAAAAAGGAACTGAGAAAATATTTGAAGAGATTATAGTTGAAAACTTCCCTAATATGGGAAAGGAAATAGTTAATCAAGTCCAGGAAGCACAGAGAGTCTCATACAGGATAAATCCAAGGAGAAACACCCCAAGACACATATTAATCAAACTATCAAAAATTAAACACAAAGAAAAAATATTAAAAGCAGCAAGGATGGGCTTCCCTGGTGGCGCAGTGGTTGAGAGTCTGCCTGCTGATGCAGGGGACGTGGGTTCGTGCCCCGGTCCGGGAAGATTCCACATACCGCAGAGGGGCTGGGCCCGTGAGCCATGGCCGCTGAGCCTGTGCGTCCGGAGCCGGTGCTCCACAACGGGAGAGGCCACAACAGTGAGAAGCCCGCGTACCACAAAAAAAAAAAAAAAAAAAGCAGCAAGGAAAAAAACAACAAATAACACACAAGGGAATCCCCATAAGGTTAACAGCTGATCTTTCAGCAGAAACTCTGTAAGACAGAAGGGAGTGGCAGGACATATTTAAAGTGATGAAGGAGAAAAACCTACAAGCAATGTTATTCTTTTTAAAGGAAGATTGTTATGTTTATATATTTTTCTAAAGGTGGAATACTAAACAAAAATTTGCTTTATTTCTAAAAAAATATACTTGAGTATGTGTGAAGTTTAAATCGAAAACCTAGATTCCAAGCTGAGGTTTCATAAGGTAAAATGGTATATTCAAACTACATATTGCTCATCATAACTGAAAATTATAAAAAGTGTTCTTCCAGTGAGCGCTGGGCTGTTAACAACTCTTAGTAGAACTAGAAATTTGTACTGCTTACAAACTTGAAGGTGTTGAAGCCCAAACTAAAAATAAAACTAGTATGTCACTGTGCACATTGAAAAATAAAAAGAGACACTAAGAAGAACTAGAGAGAGAAAAGTAGAGTGTATATGTTTTAACTCTGAGCCTTTTCTTGAATAGAATAATTAAAATAATTTGGGAATGAAATATACCAAGGGGGGCTTCCCTGGTGGTGCAGAGGTTGAGAATCTGCCTGCCAATGCAGGGGACACGGGTTCAAGTCCTGGTCTGGGAAGATTCCACATGCCGCAGAGCAACTAGGCCCATGAGCCACAATAACTGAGCCTGCACGTCTGGAGCCTGTGCTCCGCAACAAGAGAGGCCGCGATAGTGAGAAGTCCACTCACCGTGATGAAGAGTGGCGCCCACTCGCCGCAACTAGAGAAAGCCCTCTCACGGAAACGAAGACCCAACGCAGCCATAAATAAAGAGATCACTGGAAGACAACTGATACTTTAAAAAAATGAAAAATATATATATATATATACTAAGGGGCAACAAGAAATAAACATGAAAGAGGGAAGTTTAGAAGAAATAATGAAAAAAATGGTGGGAGTCGTTTTTGAAATACCAAGTTTTATAAAAGAGGAGAAAAAATAAGAGGACAAAAACATTGCTTATTTGAAGAAAGGGTTGTTTTAAATACAGGGAGTCATTAAAATGAACCTGTAAAAGAGGATTATGCTGGAGAGGTGATAATTAGAAATAGACTGTTCAGTTTTTTTCTATTAATTCAGATAGCAGAATTGTCCTCATTTACATGTTTATCCATTTGTAGTCATTTAACCTAAGTTCTGCCTAGTTAGATCTTTAGTTATTTTATCAAAAACTTTTGGTTCATTGAGATTTTAAAGTAAATGTGTACAGACACACATACACATGCACACACAATGCATGCATGTTTAAAGAGTTCTAAAATTGTATTGATTAATTTCAGACCACCATATTAGAGGTATAAGATAGAACATATCATTAAAATAGGCATTTTTTCATGTATTTTTCAATGTAGAAGTATAATTACATAAATTAAAGAACTCACATATGAAGAACATGTATTATAAGATAATTCTATTTATACAAGTTTAACCATGCAGTTGAAAAAGAAAATATGACAGAGAAAAAGGTTAATTTAAAGTGTGTATGATGACAATATTTAACTCAATAAATTTATGTTCATCTGGAATATGAGGTGACACTTGAAACTGCCACTCTCAGTATTAGTCTCAATTGCTCTGTTCCTCTAATACCACCTACCGAAGACTTTGCTGTCTAAATATGTCTAGTTTTATTACAAGAGATTCTTAAAGGTAAGACAACTTCATCTGGCACTCAATCAAAGAAACAGGGGCATAACAGGATAATGGTGATTACGTGCTGACCTATTAGTTAATACTTCAGATGTGGGCCCATGGTTCATAATAGAAATAAATCAATTGTTTGCTTCATGTCCTATTTTCTTTTCTTTCTACAATACAACTATTAACTATTTAGGAATGAAACATTATTCAAACCATGCCAGGTAATTATATCACCATCATGGTGACCCATGGTGCTTTTACTGAATATTCCAAGAATTCTGAGGGTCCATTGAGTAGCCTCCAGTCACCACAGGAAAAAAAGGAAGACAGAGAAGGTGTGTCTAATTTTTCTATATGCCTACTTCTTGTAGAGTACGTCCTCTTTCATATTTATTTTATTTCCAATTTTGTTTTTTTTTTGAAGGTTATTTCTATATAGCAAAAAAAAAGTGAAAAAGTGGAAATAGCAGCAAACATTTAATGAGGCCTGTTTTTTTGAATTCAGGTCCAGATTTTCTAAATGTATAGATTTTCCAACAATATTTTTTTTCAATTTAGAAGTGAATAAACAAGAGATTTTGCTACTTTCCATATATAACTTCAGGTTTGTTTGTTTGTAAGTAATGTAAGAGCAACTCTTTCTATATTCCCTTTACTTATTTTTTCAGAGGTTTAATATCTACTTTTACCTACATGTATGTTGGAAAACTTCTGCAGTACCTGAATCTCTGTCTCCGCTTTCCTCATACAATCATCAAACAGCTACTTGTCCTTACCTGCCCCGTCTGTCCTCAGCCTTTATTTCAGGGATCCAACCTGTTCCGTTTCAAAAAATCAAAGAGCTGTAGATTATTAATGTCCTTTTCCCAGGATTTTTGCCTCTTTCCTGTTTTTGTCATTCTCTTACAAATTCATGGAGCTCTTGACTTTGTAATACATTCCCAGCATACTCCCATTTTAGTAGCTTTTTCCTTACCTCATTGACTAATCCCTAAATTTATCATATTGGTAAAAATTCCACTCTTTGTTGAGTGGGTGTAATAACAATGAATTTCGTTCCTTTAAGTTCATCTTGAAAAGCCAACTAGGTTCTTGCACTGTATACCGGCAGAATTTTATGTGCATCCCTATTACTCATTGTGAAGACTCACTTTACTGCTGCTTTAACTGTCTGCCTGTTAATGTCCTCACCAACTGTGGTTCCTAATATTTTCTGCTTTCAGGTACACCAAGCAAGTGGGAGTTCAATAACAAGAACAATGCCATACTCAATCTGTCAGCAATCTGGATAACATACTTTGAAAATCTATACAGAATGCTACTCTCTCTCTTCAATCTGTTACCACCTACACCTAACCCACCATTTATGTTTGTGCCTGAATTACTATAATAACCTCTTTAATGGAAAAACTCAGTTGTACTTCTTCTGTATAGGAGAAAAACACAGTTCCTCCCTACTGGGTTTCTGTATCCTGTAATCTTTATTCTCACACAGAACACTTCACTTCTGATGCTTCTGGTCACCAAATGTGGGTGGATTTTCCCTCACAATAGCAAGCAAGTCTCTGACATCAGCTGGGTGTCTACAATTTAACTCAATTCTGATACTATCTACCCAGAGATAGTATCAGGTCCCACAGCTAAGGACTCAGTCTCACAGACTGCCCCCCAACCCCTACTTTATACCCCAGTCACAAGCCCAGGTTATCACCTGTGCTTCTGATCAACTGGCTGTAGTTGTGAGGTTCTGAAGACCCCTCCCTCCTCAGGTTAGATTAATTTGTTAGGGCAGCTCAGAACTCAGTGAAACATTGAAGTTTACCAGTTTATTAGAGGATTTGACAAAGGATACAGATGAACAACCAGATGAAGAGATACATAGGGCAATGTCTGGGAGGGTCCCAAGTGCAAGAGCTTCTAACCCTGTGGAGCTGAAGTGCATCAGCCTCCCGTTATGGATATGTTCGCCAACCTGGAAGTTCTCAGAAACCACAGTTCTGGGATTTTATAGAAGCTTCTCATGTAGGCATGATCAATTATTAATTCTATTTTCAGCCCCTCTCCCCTTTGATTATAGCCTGCTCTTTCTGGTGACCGACCCTCATCCAGGAGCCATCCAGAGGCACCTCATTAGAACAAAAGATTCTCCTAGTGCTCCTATAACTTAGAAAGTTACAAGGGTTTTAGACGCTCTGTGCTGGAAACTGAGTGCAAAAAATGTATATAATGTATGTATATATATGTATATGGATATATACATATATAATATATATATGCCTATACATATATATAATCATATATATATATTTTCCTACAATCTCATACTTCTTAAATGTCTTCCTGCTTCTACTTTTGCTCCAAAGTTTTTCACAGAAAAATCTCCAGAGAGATCCCATTATAAGCCAGATTGTGTCACTCTTCTGTGTAAGACTTTCCAATGTCTTCCCATCTTACTCAAAGGAAAAGTCTGAGATCCCTAAAGTGATTTATGATCTGGACCCCCTGTTACCTCTCCGAATGCATCTCTCCCATTTCCTACACTCAGCTACCTGGTACAGCCACACTGGCCTTCTCATTCCTCCCTAAATCTGCCAGTCATTCTCTCTGGTAAGTTACTTGACCGGGAAAAAGCATATTTGCATACTGTTTTAAGAAGGTGCATCTTATAAGATAATTACATGGCGAAGTTGACTCTGTTTTCCTCCACATGATACATACACTTTCAGTATTATGTGAGAAAACTAAAAATGATTCCAGCTTAAGGCCACACCATATGAACTTCTGACCTTCAATTTTCTCCTGTCAGTTGACAAGTATTTGGAATATTAAAATTAATTTTTAAATTAATTTAATTTGCACTAGAAAATTAATTTATTAAAATTAATTTAATTTGTGTTAGCAAAGTGTAATTAAAGCAGTGAGTCTGTTGATGAAGAAAAAAAATCACAAAATCTGTTTCATAGAAATTATTTTTGTATTACCTGCTGTCAGAATAATTCCACTCATTTGAACTGAAGTAAGATGAGAATGAATTACACATATAATTACTTTAAAGCTCCATTTTATTATTTCTATATGGATAAAATCAATATTAGGTGATTGCAGTAACTATTTAGTAACCGATTTTGTTAACATTCATAGATAAGACATTAATTTTCCATTTTCTATGTTATTCAACTAAGAAGTAAATGAAATTAGACAGTTCACAAGCTTTGTGGGAAATCTTTCTAATTCTTTTGAGAAAATGGTGATTCTCTTCCATTATAAATGAAGAGAATTACTTTTGTCAAAATGAAAAATCCTTTGTCTGTTTTCTACAAGGGTTTTCAATGTCACTGCCTTTAAAATAACAGGAAATTTATCTCATCAGAAGGTTATTTAAAAAGTGTTCCTATGTTATGTGAGTTGCTTTCAATAAGGTATTTAAAATATATTTAGAAATACATATTAAGACATAAGAATATTGTTTTACGAAATACTATTCGTCCTAAAATTTTTATCGTATTGCTCCAGGGAGATAATGAAGAGTTTCACAAGGCAGAGGAAAATTTTTATAGATGCAATGTTATCTAAATGACCATGAAAAAAATGTATTCCAATCAACAATGAAGGCTTTTACTCTGTAGCAGTTTTGTACCTCTTAAGACACATCATCACATACTACCTTGAATTACAGATGTGGAACTGATTGTTTTCACATAATAACCTATACACATTATAACTCATTATTTCATAGTGACACAATATTCCACTATATAAATATGCCCTTATTCATTTAAAACCATTTCTCAATTGATGGACAATTAAGCTGCTGCCTATATTTTTCTTATGTAAATAATTCTGCACTGAGCATACATTTATATATATGTGTGTATATATATATATATATATACTTTCTCAATATTTTGTAGTTTATAGTTTTAGAATAAGCATTACAAATCAGAGATGATACAGATTTTACATTTAGATACCTACATCTAAATTGCCTTCCTAAAGGATGTAACTATTTATAGTCTCCTGAGCAATGAATGGTGTGAGCTTCCAGTTCTCTAGCACTTTTTTATCTTTTTATGGATTATTCTTAGTGTGAATATCTTCTTATATTTTTCTTTGTCAATATGTTCATCTTTTGTTAATTATCCCTTAAGAATTAATCATCAGTATTCAAAAATTAGTTATTATACATGCTAACACTTTTTTGTTACATGTATTGCAAACATTTAATTCTGGTGACCAACTGTTTTTAAAAAATGTGTCTATGGAAGACGCGGAGATCACCTTCCTCCCCATGGATACACCAGAAATACAGCTACACGTGGAACAACTCCTACAGAACACCTACTGAACGCTGGCAGAAGACCCCAGACCTCCCAAAAGGCAAGAAACTCCCCACATACCTGAGTAGGGCAAAGCGGAGAGATCCCCGCACAGAGGATCGGTGCCGAGCGGCACTCACCAGCCCGAGAGGCTTGTCTGCTCGCCCGCTGGGGCACGCAGCGCTGGAAGCTGAGTCTCGGGCTTCTGTCAGAGCGCAGGGAGAGGACTGGGGCTGGCGGCGAGAACTCAGCCGGAAGGGGGCTAATGTGCCACAGCTAGCCGGGAGGGAGTCTGAGAAAACTCTGGAGCTGCCGAAGAGGCAAGAGACTTTTCCTTCCCTTTTGGTTTCCTGGTGCGCGAGGAGAGGGGATTAAGAGCGCTGCTTAAAGGGGCTCCACAGACTGGGGCGAGTCGCGACTGAAAGTGTGGAGCCCAGAGACGGGCGTGGGATGCTGGGGCTGCTGCTGCCGCCGCCAAGAAGCCTGTGTGCGAGCGCAGGTCACTGTCCACACCGCCCTTCCGGGAGCCTGTGCAGCCCGCCACTGCCGGGGTCCCGGGATCCAGGGGCGGCTTCCCTGGGAGAACGCACGGCGCGCCTCGGGCTGGTGCAACGTCACGCCGACCTCTGCCGCTGCAGGCTCGCCCCGCACTCCGTGCCCCTCCCTCCCGCCCGGCCTGAGTGAGCCAGAGTCCCCGAAGAGGCTGCTACTTTAACCCTGTCCTGTCTGAGCGAAGAACAGACGCCCTCCGGCGACCTACACGCAGAGGCGGGGCCAAATCCAAAGCTGAGACCCAGGAGCTGTGAGAACAAAGAAGAGAAAGGGAAACCTCTCCCAGCAGCCTCAGAAGCAGCGGATTAAAGCTCCACAATCAACTTGATGTACCCTGCATCTGTGGAATACATGAATAGACAACAAATCATCCCAAATTGAGGAGCCAGGAGTCAGTGCTGTGCCTCTGAGGTGGGAGAGCCAACTTCAGGACACTGGTCCACAAGAGACCTCCCAGCTCCACATAATATCAAACGGCAAAAATCTTCCAGAGATCTCCATCTCAACACCAGCACCCAGCTTCACTCAACGACCAGCAAGCTACAGGGCTGGACACCCTATGCCAAACAACTAGCAAGACAGGAACACAACGCCACCCATTAGCAGAGAGGTGGCCTAAAATCATAAAAAGTCCGCAGACACCCCAAAACACACCACTAGACGTGGACCTGCCCACCAGAAAGACAAGATCCAGCCTCATCCACCAGAACACAGGCACTAGTCCCCTCCACCAGGAAGCCTACACAACCCACTAAACCAACCTTAGCCACTGGGGACAGACACCAAAAACAACGGGAACTACGAACCTGCAGCCTGCAAAAAGGAGACCCCAAAAACAGTAACATAAGCAAAATGAGAAGACAGAAAAACACACAGCAGGAGAAGGAGCAAGATAAAAACCCACCAGATCTAACAAATGAAGAGGTAATAGGCAGTCTACCTGAAAAAGAATTCAGAATAATGATGGTAAAGATGATCCAAGATTCTATTTCCCAGATCCAAAATCTTGGAAATAGAATAGACAAAATGCAAGAAACAGTTAACAAGGACCTAGAAGAACTAAAGATGAATCAAGCATCGATTAAAAACACAATACATGAAATAAAAAATACTCTACATGGGATCAATAGCAGAATAACTGAGGCAGAAGAACGGATAAGTGAGGTGGAAGATAAAATAGTGGAAATAACTGCTGCAGAGCAAAATAAAGAAAAAAGAATGAAAAGAACAGAGGACAGTCTCAGAGACCTCTGGGACAACATTAAACGCACCAACATTCGAATTATAGGGGTTCCAGAAGAAGAAGAGAAAAAGAAAGGGACTGAGAAAATATTTGAAGAGATTATAGTCGAAAACTTCCCTAATATGGGAAAGGAAATAGTTAATCAAGTCCAGGAGGCACAGAGAGTCCCATACAGAATAAATCCAAGGAGAAATACGCCAAGACACATATTAATCAAACTGTCAAAAATTAAACACAAAGAAATCATATTAAAAGCAGCAAGGCAAAAACAACAAATAACACACAAGGGAATCCCCATCAGGATAACAGCTGATCTCTCAGCAGAAACTCTACAAGCCAGAAGGGAGTGGCAGGACATAATTAAAGTGATGAAGGAGAAAAACCTGCAACCAAGATTACTCTACCCAGCAAGGATCTCATTCAGATTTGATGGAGAAATTAAAACGTTTACAGAGAAGCAAAAGCTGAGAGAGTTCAGCACCACCAAACCAGCTTTACAACAAATGCTAAAGGAACTTCTCTAAGCAAGAAACACAACAGAAGTAAAAGACCTACAATAACGAACCCAAAACAATTAAGAAAATGGGAATAGGAACATACATATCGATAATTACCTTAAATGTAAATGGACTAAATGCTCCCACCAAAAGATACAGATTGGCTGAATGGATACAAAAACAAGACCCATATATATGCTGTCTACAAGAGACCCACTTCAGACCTAGAGACACATACAGACTGAAAGTAAGGGGATGGAAAAAGATATTCCATGCAAATGGAAATCAAAAGAAAGCTGGAGTAGCAATTCTCATATCAGACAAAATAGACTTTAAAATAAAGACTACTAGAAGAGACAAAGAAGGACACTACATAATGATCAAGGGATCGATCCAAGAAGAAGATATAACAATTGTAAATATTTATGCACCCAACATAGGAGCACCTCAATACATAAGGCAAATACTAACAGCCATAAAAGGAGAAATCGACAGTAACACACTCATAGTAGGGGACTTTAACACCCCACTTTCACCAATGGACAGATCATCCAAAATGAAAATAAATAAGGAAACACAAGCTTTAAATGATACATTAAAGAAGATGGACTTAATTGATATTTATAGGACATTCCATCCAAAAACAACAGAATACACATTTTTCTCAAGTGCTCATGGAACATTCTCCAGGATAGATCATATCTTGGGTCACAAATCAAGCCTTGGTAAATTTAAGAAAATTGAAATTGTATCAAGTATCTTTTCCGACCACAATGCTATGAGACTAGATATCAATTACAGGAAAAGAGCTGTAAAAAATACAAACACATGGAGGCTAAACAATACACTACTTAATAACGAAGTGATCACTGAAGAAATCAAAGGGGAAATTAAAAAATACCTAGAAACAAATGACAATGGAGACACGACGACCCAAAACCTATGGGATGCAGCAAAAGCAGTTCTAAGAGGGAAGTTTATAGCAATACAATCCCACCTTAAGAAACAGGAAACATCTCGAATAAACAACCTAACCTTGCACGTAAGCAATTAGAGAAAGAAGAACAAAAACATCCCAAAGTTAGCAGAAGGAAAGAAATCATAAAAATCAGATCAGAAATAAATGAAAAAGAAATGAAGGAAACGATAGCAAAGATCAATAAAACTAAAAGCTGGTTCTTTGAGAAGATAAACAAAATTGATACACCATTAGCCAGACTCATCAAGAAAAAAAGGGAGAAGACTCAAATCAATAGAATTAGAAATGAAAAAGGAGAAGTAACAACTGACACTGCAGAAATACAAAAGATCATGAGAGATTACTATAAGCAACTCTATGCCAATAAAATGGACAACCTGGAAGAAATGGACAAATTCTTAGAAATGCACAACCTGCCAAGACTGAATCAGGAAGAAATAGAAAATATGAACAGACCAATCACAAGCACTGAAATTGAAACTGTGATAAAAAATCTTCCAACAAACAAAAGCCCAGGACCAGATGGATTCACAGGCGAATTCTATCAAGCATTTAGAGAAGAGCTAACACCTATCCTTCCAAAACTCTTCCAAAATATAGCAGAGGGAGGAACACTCCCAAACTCATTCTACGAGGCCACCATCACCTTGATACCAAAACCAGACAAGGATGTCACAAAGAAAGAAAACTACAGGCCAATATCACTGATGAACATAGATGCAAAAATCCTCAACAAAATACTAGCAAACAGAATCCAACAGCACATTAAAAGGATCATACACCATGATCAAGTGGGGTTTATTCCAGGAATGCAAGGATTCTTCAATATACGCAAATCAATCAACGTGATACACCATATTAACAAATTGAAGGAGAAAAACCATATGATCATCTCAATAGATGCAGAGAAAGCTTTCGACAAAATTCAACACCCATTTATGATAAAAACCCTGCAGAAAGTAGGCATAGAGGGAACTTTCCTCAACATAATAAAGGCCATATATGACAAACCCACAGCCAGCATCGTCCTCAATGGTGAAAAACTGAAACCATTTCCACTAAGATCAGGAACAAGACAAGGTTGCCCACTCTCACCACTCTTATTCAACCTAGTTTTGGAAGTTTTAGCTACAGCAATCAGAGAAGAAAAGGAAATAAAAGGAATCCAAATTGGAAAAGAAGAAGTAAAGCTGTCACTGTTTGCAGATGACATGATACTATACATTGAGAATCCTAAAGATGCTACCAGAAAACTACTAGAGTTAATCAATGAATTTGGTAAAGTTGCAGGATACAAAATTAATGCACAGAAATCTCTGGCATTCCTATATACTAATGATGAAAAATCTGAAAGTGAAATCAAGGAAACACTCCCATTTACCATTGCAACAAAAAGAATAAAATATCTAGGAATAAACCTACCTAAGGAGACAAAAGACCTGTATGCAGAAAATTATAAGACACTGATGAAAGAAATTAAAGATGATACAAATAGATGGAAAGATGTACCATGTTCTTGGATTGGAAGAATCAACATTGTGAAAATGACTCTACTACCCAAAGCAATCTACAGATTCAATGCAATCCCTATCAAACTACCACTGTCATTTTTCACAGAACTAGAACAAAAAATTTCACAATTTGTATGGAAACACAAAAGACCCCGAATAGCCAAAGCAATCTTGAGAACGAAAAATGGAGCTGGAGGAATCAGGCTCCCTGACTTCAGACTATACTACAAAGCTACAGTAATCAAGACAGTATGGTACTGGCACAAAAAGAGAAAGATAGATCAATGGAACAGGATAGAAAGCCCAGAGTTAAACCCACAGACATATGGTCACCTTATCTTTGATAAAGGAGGCAGGAATGTACAGTGGAGAAAGGACAGTCTCTTCAATAAGTGGTGCTGGGAAAACTGGACAGGGACATGTAAAAGTATGAGATTAGATCACTCCCTAACACCATACACAAAAATAAGCTCAAAATGGATTAAAGACCTAAATGTAAGGCCAGACACTATCAAACTCTTAGAGGAAAACATAGGCAGAACACTCTATGACATAAATCACAGCAAGATCCTTTTTGACCCACCTCCTAGAGAAATGGAAATAAAGACAAAAATAAACACATGGGACCTAATGAAACTTAAAAGCTTTTGCACAGCAAAGGAAACCATAAACAAGACCAAAAGACAACCCTCAGAATGGGAGAAAATATTTGCAAATGAAGCAACTGACAAAGGATTAATCTCCAAAATTTATAAGCAGTTCATGCAGCTCAATAACAAAAAAACAAACAACCCAATCCAAAAATGGGCAGAAGACCTAAATAGACATTTCTCCACAGAGGATATACAGACTGCCAACAAACACATGAAAGGATGCTCAACATCTTTACTCATTAGAGAAATGCAAATCAAAACTACAATGAGATATCATCTCACACCAGTCAGAATGGCCATCATCAAAAAATCTGGAAACAATAAATGCTGGAGAGGGTGTGGAAAAAAGGGAACACTCCTGCACTGCTGGTGGGAATGTGAATTGGTACAGCCGCTATGGAGAACGGTATGGAGGTTCCTTAAAAAACTACAAATAGAACTACCATATGACCCAGCAATCCCACTACTGGGCATATACCCTGAGAAAACCATAATTCAAAAAGAGACATGTACCAAAATGTTCATAGCAGCCCTATTTACAATAGCCCGGAGATGGAAACAACCTAAGTGTCCATCATCAGATGAATGGATAAAGAAGATGTGGCACATATATACAATGGAATATTATTCAGCCATAAAAAGAAATGAAATTGAGCTATTTGTAATGAGGTGGATAGACCTAGAGTCTGTCATACAGAGTGAAGTAAGTCAGAAAGAGAAAGACAAATACTGTATGCTTACACATATATATGGAATTTAAGAAAAAAAATGTCATGAAGAACATAGGGGTAAGACAGGAATAAAGACACAGACCCACTAGAGAATGGACTTGAGGATATGGGGAGGGGGAAGGGTAAGCTGTGACAAAGTGAAAGAGCGGCATGGACATATATACACTACCAAACGTAAGGTAGATAGGTAGTGGGAAGCAGCCACATAGCACAGGGAGATCAGCTCGGTGCTTTGTGACCGCCTGGAGGGGTGGGATAGGGAGGGTGGGAGGGAGACACAAAAGGGAGGGGATATGGAAACATATGTATATGTATAACTGATTAAATTTGTTATAAAGCAAAAAAAAAAAAAAAAAAAGGAAAACGGTCAAAGGAGACCAAATAATAATATAGTCATTAAGCAAAGTCAAGGACCTTTAGTTCCTTCTCAAGGGCTATAGATAATATTCTGAGCCATAACCTGTGAGCTGTTTTGTACATACTGAAACCCTCACCAGATGGAAGAAGTTAACTACATGATGACCAGACTGTAGCCATGACATAAGCTGCCACAATTATGAGAACTGGCCTCCAAAGAAATGGGAACAAACCAATCCTGGAACTGAAGGTTAACTGTGCTTGAAACAATCAAGATGACGCTGGTCAGACCACCAATGACCAACTTCAAGATGACTGTCAGAGCTGACTGTGCTGTTTCTATATGTAGTCCCCTCCCTCCACCTATAAAAGCTCTTGCCCACTGATAGTCAGTGGTGGGGAGTCGCCCTTTGGACAGAAGTCCGCCCTCCCCTCCGGTTGCTGGCATCCAAAATAAAGCAAACTTTCCTTTCCACCAAAAAAAAAAAAAAAATGTGTCTATGGTGTCTTTCATCTTACATTTTTTACGATGTCTCATAACTCATAGATGTATTAATTTATCCAATTTTGTGTAATAAATTGCCTCAAAACTTAGTGGCTTAAAACAAGACAAAAAAAGCTATCAGTTTCCATGGGTCAGGGATTTGGACACAGCTCAGTTGGGTCCACTGACTCAGGGTATTATACAAGGTTGAAATCAAGTTGATAGCTAGGGCTGCAGTCTTATTTTCAAGAAAAACTCAGAGAGAACCCACTTTCAAGCTCTTTTGTGAGGTTGTTAGCAAGATTCAGTTCTCCCCAGGTTGTTGGATTGAGGGCCTCTATTTCTCACTGGCCGTTGACCGGAAGCCAGGACTGGTTCCATGCCATGTGGCTCTCTCCAGAGGGCATCTCACTACATGGCAGTTGGCTTCCATTTCAGTGGGCAAGTGAGAAAGCAAGAGATCACGAGCAAGTAGAAGTCAGAATCTTTTTGTAACCTAATCTCAAAGGTGATATTTCATCACTTTTGTCATATTCTGTTCCTTTGAAGCACATCACTAGGACCAACTCACACTGACAGGGAGAGGATTATACAAGGGGATGAATAAGAGGAGGCAGGGATCTCTGAGAAAGCATCAGAAGCTGTGTACCGTGAATATTCAAAATTTTCTTTAGACAGACTTGTCTGAATTTTTCCTTATTGTTTATAGCTTTGCAGATAAATGTTAGTGGCTTGTTTACAGTTGCTTTATGGCAAGAATAGTGTTTAGAATGTCACACTCATTAAATATATTTTGAATAAATGAATGGACTTGTAGAAATACTAAATATGTTGATTATGTTCTAACAATATTTGATTTAGTGCACTATACGATAGAATGAAACGGTAGCCATAAATTCTTCTTCTTCCTATGTTCATGCCATTTTCAATGTGACTTCATAGATCCTTCCATCAAGAGGTGGATGCTACACCTCCACACCCAGAAGTTGGGTTGGTCTTATGATTTGTTTTTGCAGACATGATGTGGCATCACTGACAATGTGCCAGCTCTGAGTTAGGGATCAAAGAGACTTTGTATGATTTTATACCCTCTCTTTAAACTCTACTGCTACCATGTGATCAAAGCCTAACATGCTGGAAAATTAGAAACCATGTGGAAAAGACACAAACTGTCCAGTTTCAGGAATTCACTACCAACCAGGGCAGCAGCTACCTGTTTATCAGAAAGTGACTACAAACACAATACTGTGCCCAGCCAAACTATATATAAGAACCTCTAGCTGAACCTAAATTAAATTGTTGAACCATAGAACTGTGAGGCAAACAAGTGTTGCTTTGAGGTGGTTTCTTAAAGAGCAAAATCTAAATAACATACTCCCATGAGTATTTTTTTGACTAAAAAAAAAAAAATGGTTTTGTTTGGTAGAATTCACCTGTGAAGCCATCCAGTACTGAGCTTCTCTGTGTTGGGAGGTTTTTTTCATTATTTATTCGATCTCCTTATTTATTATTGGTCTGTTCAGATTTTCTTCATGATTTCACTCTTGGTAGGTTGTATGTTTCTAAAAACTTATCCATTTTTTAGATTCTCATATAAGTGATGTCATACAATATTTGTCTTTTTCCACCTGACTTATTTCACTTAGTATAATAAACTCCAAGTCCATCCATGTTGTTGCAAATGGCAAAATTTCCTCTTTTTTATGGCTGACTAGTATCCCATTTTGTATATGTGCCACATTGTCTTTATTCATTCATCTATTGATGGACAATTAGATTGTTTCCGTGTCTTGGCAATTGTAAGTAATGCTGCTATGAGCATTGGGATGCATGTATCTGTTCACATTAGTGTTTTTGTTGTGTCCAGATATATATCCAGGAGTGGAATTGCTGGGTCATATGGTAGTTCTATTTTCAGTTTGCTTTTAGAAATCTCCATACTCTTTTCCACAGTTGCTGCATCAATTTACATTCCCACCAACAGTGTATGAGTGTATACAACAGTGTATGAGTGTATACAAGTGTATCCCTTTTTTCCACATCCTCACCAACATTTGTTATATGTGTTCTTTTTGATGACAGCCATTCTAACAGATGTGAGGTGATATCTCATTGTGATTTTGATTTGCATTTCCCTGATTTTTAGTGATGTTGTGTATCTTTTCAGGTGCCTGTTGGCCATCTGCATGTCCTCTTTGGAGCAATGTCTATTTAGGTCTTCTGCCCATTTTTCAATCAGGTTGTTTGTTTTTTTGATGTTGAGTTGTATGAGCTGTTAGAATATTTTGGATAAAATGATATGACTGATAGGATCAGTTTCTTCAGTTGGTAAGTATACAACTTTGTTTCAAGATTTTCTAAACTAGTTTGCTAATGCTTTTAGTTTATTTTGGTTGATCTTGTGATATTGTTGTAATTTACATGAGTCTTTTTTGTTTAACTTTGCCCAATTATATCCCTTTTAACACACAACTATTTTGGCTTCAGCATTCTCTGTCTTTAAATAGTATTTATGGTGTGATTTTACTTAGAATTTCCATTAATGTGAGGTTATTTTTTTTAATCACTTGAGGAGAAAATTTTGGAAGGTGTTTATATAATACCAACATTGTCTACAGCTACCCAGAATTCCTAACACAAACATTTCTCATTTATTTTTCACTTATTTTTCTTGTTAAATCAGAGTTTATTATTATAATCAATTTTCTCACATTATAAAAATAAATTTGTTTGTGTTTATTATACAGGGACATTCTTTACACCCTTGAAAATTTAAGGAACACTATGACATACCTGAAAACTTTGCTACAGCTTTAGGAAACACCAACTATTTTACTAGATATAAATGTCTAAAATTTTGATAACTGTTTTTGGCAGCATTTTGTTAGGTGTTTAAAAGTAAGTGAATATTGCTGTCTTTGCTGCAATGAAAGCAAATGTTCCTTTTAAAAACACAAAAATAAGAAGAAAATCAAGTTAATGTATTAAAAAATCACAAAATCATCAGTTTCAGAGTAACCATGTGAAATATTTCATAATATGATTCCCAGATTAAACTACCACCAAATAAAACATGCCTTTGACATACAATTTAACAACTCATATATCAAAACTTTTAAAATCCAAATGTACTTTCAAATATTTTACCTAAAATTTTACTGTGTAATTTAAAGGCAGTTTAAGATGTACAGTAGAATTGAGGGAAAAATTATGCTAATTCATGTGTAAATCAAAAAATATTTAGGTATACTGTAATACCTTGTGCAAGATGAGGGTAAAATAAATACAGTAGGTGGTATTTTATGTTCTTTAAAAACAAAGCACTTTATTTGTTGAAATAAGTCATGGGCCCATGAATAGATAATTTTAAATTATATCAACTTAAAATATGTAGATCAAAATGTGATCTCCTGATATTAAGAGCTGTATCTCTGGCTTATCTATTGTTTTCAGAAATACAGCATATTTGAGCACATTGTAAGTTCTCAACACATTTGTTCATCAGATAATGGAGCCAATACTCACAATCTGAGGTTAAAAAAATACAAGCAAGTCTCACTGGGGAAGATTTAAGATATTGTTCAAATTGGATCATGAAAAATAGGTTGGGGTTAGAGAAAGAGAAGAACAGGAAGAACATGCTTGGTATAAGAAATAGATTTTCAGCATCTTTAAGCCACTGTGCTTTGGGGTTCTCATTTTTATAGTGTTTTAAACTCTTAACTAATGTTAACTAATACAGTGAACACAAGTACGTAAAAGAGAAAGCACCATAAGGCTCAATGTTCCAGTAACCAATTACGGATTGGTTAACCATAATTTTGAAAAAAAGAATGTGACCTAGGTGAATATATGTAAATAATCTCTTCCATCACTTCTGAGAAAGATCCTTAGAAAAAAGAAATGTGCAAGTTGACTTTTCTAATTGTAGAAAGGCTGTTTAGGGGTAGGAGTTTAAGAAGACCTACAAATTCCAAAATGTTCAGTCCCTTAATGCAGATTCTCGAATTTCCCCTTTCACACTTTGGTTTATAAACCTGCAGGCATAAGGGAAGGAGGTGGGATGTAGTTTGCAAATTAGATACATAGACTTCACCTTCATTTCCATAAATTAACAAGTGTGACACATTTGTTTAAACAATAACATTGGCAATCTGTTTTTCTTCCTTTTCCCTTTTTGGATATAGACATAATTACAGGAAACATTTCACTTTATTCCTAACTTGTCTTAAGAAGAACAACAATGCTCATGTTACTATGAATAGCAATTGACAGGCAATCTCCTGTGGAGGAGATAATAGCAAAGCACATACTCCATCCAAAGTGGGTAGTTCTCTATTAATACCAGATGCCTCTTGCCAAGTAGGAATCCATGTTTAATTTTCTCAATATTTTGTCATTGTTTTCTTTCAACAAAAGCCAAGAATATGGGCTTTCAAACATATTTTTTTTTAATCTTAAATGTTGGCAGCAATTAGCCTCTTATAATGCTGGGCTGATACTTACTGTGAGAACCAAATTGACCATGTCTGTAGGCCATATTTGGCCCATCAACTACCAGCCTATGCTTTCTGAGAACATTTCAGCAAGGGAGAAACAATGAAAATAATATCTTAACAAGAGCAATGCAGAATTTATATGTAGATAATTTACAATAAACACATATTATTTATGTTGGGGGAAAAAGAAAGAAAGTATTTCTTGAACTCAACATATTTATTATATAAAATGCTTCACATAATTTATTTCATTGTGCTCACAAAAATCCTGTAGTTCAATATTTTATCCACTTTTTTTATGGTAAGTAAACTGAACCTTAAAGAAGTTAAGTAACTTGACTATTTTAGGTTGGGTAACCCGAGAAGCAGAAGCTGAGTAAATATATTTGAGTGCAAATAGTTTATTTGGGAAGTAATTCCATGAAGCACAGGGAGGGAAGTGAAGAAGTGAGACAGAAGAGGAAAGGGAAAGAAGTCTATATAGAATGGGTTAATGAACATATCACCTGTGTGTCCAACTGGGATAGACTATGTAGACTATAAGGTGCCTCAGATTTGTTACCCCCTGCCCCTATCCTCCCAAGGGATAAGGAAGCTGGGCTGTGTATCCACCACACCTGCCTGTCATTGATTGAGGGCTGCTTCCAAGAACACCAATTGTCTGGCAACTCCTGACATGTCTCATGCTGCTGCTGGAAAACATCCCTGTGTCAGGAGATGGTCCTCAGGCAGAGTGTTGCAGGTGTTTGCAGAATAAAGCAACAGGTATGTGTGGATACCCCAGCTACCAAGGAGATATGGAGTCCCAACCACATCTGCTACCCTTGACCAAATATGCATAAGTGTTTAAGGATGAGAATAGAAACTGGAGGAGAAGAAAGTGAGGGAAATAAAGAGGAAACATTAAGATTGTAGGTAAAAACCAGAACAATATTGCATTATAGAATTCAAGTGTGGGTGAAATGATAGATTTATAAAAATGAATAGGATTAAATAATCTATTACTATATAAAATGTATTATATTCTCTTTGCGAAATTATCAAAATATTTTAGAACCACACAGAAATTTGAAATACAAACTGAATGATAACTTTTGCCCTCATAAAACTTGAGGTTACATGAAAACATGGTCAACACATGACAATTACAGATTGCCCGACTCTTAACAATCTAGCTATGGATTTTAAACATTCCAAGGTAACTTTATTTTCCTCAATAAGGTGTCAAGGTCTAATTTGATTTGAAATTTTTAGATATATTCAATGTTCAATCCAAATTGACCTAGGCTATCTGTTACTTTGTCATGTCACACACATACACAAAATTATTTAACGTTCCTTTGCAATATTCACATCTGCTTAGGTAAGATTTCTTTGTGAAGTCCACTGACTTGTTGACTCTCCCTGTTTTTTTTCTGCAAAAGTTTCTGGAGCTTTTGGGGGTTTAATTTTATTCATTTTTTACTTAAGGACTCCAAATAAGAGAGGAATTAAGGATAGCATAGGTAGATCTGTATTGCTACTATGGTAATCATTATAACAATCAAATATAAACAAAACATTTTTCCAAGTCAACTTCATAAACACAGAACCAATCTAAATTTTGAAATCAAAGTCTGCTTGACATTGTTAACTAACAGAAGGATGTAAATCTTGCCAAGCAACAAAACAACTTGTTATTTGTGTGGTCCCTAGAGGGAACAGGTGTCATTGACTTAGAATACATACAAAGTCACAATATGAAAAATAAGTCTAGTAAGTTCACGCCCAAATCAGAACAATTACAGAGATTTGAATAGTCTCCCTGTTACTTTGCCCACATTTTACTACTTTAAAGGTAGACAGTGTAGTACTCTTGGGTCAGCTTTATAAAACTAGCAAAATTTTTAGTTTCTTAAGTTTCAAATTTTTATGTCCTTCGACACAGCTTTCAATCAAAAAAAGAAACTTTGTCCCACGTCTTGGTTACATGACCCATGAGAAAAATAAAAGTATACTGGGTCTGTCAGAGAGAGAGAAAAAGAAAGAGAAAGAACGAGAGGCGGGGAAGCGGTGGGGGGGGGAGAGAGAGAGCTGTAGCTTCGTAGCACATACTGGAATGTCGCTGGGTTTTCCAGAGAAGCAGTTTACACCATGCTCTGCAAAGTATGTATCTGGCAGTCAATAAATGACAGTGATGATGGCGATCTGTTGGACTTACAAGAGCACCTGGAGGAACTATCAAGCCTGACTGATAAGCTGAGAAAAAATAGTGAGGAATAGAATTGGGACCATGAGAGAGCTCCACTTGATAAATTGCCCAAAGCTCCGAGTCTGTGAAAAAAGACTGAAGTTACTACTGGGGATTGATTAATTGGAGACGCCAAGTAATCCTAAATTTTTACCACCCTGCTAAATAGATACTGCCTGATGAACACATCTTTTTGTCTCTCAAAATATTTACTGTTATTTAAGAAATAATAAGGAAAAAAATCTACCTTAACATAAAATGTAACCAACATAAAATGACCAAGACCACTATTTATTAAGACATGACATAATAAGATGTTTTTTTTTGTTTGTTTTTTTTTTTGCGGTACGCGGGCCTCTCACTGTTGTGGCCTCTCCCGTTGCGGGGCACAGGCTCCGGATGCGCAGGCTCAGCGGCCATGGCTCACGGGCCCAGCCGCTCCGCGGCATATGGGATCCTCCCAGACCGGGGCACGAACCCGTATCCCCTGCATCGGCAGGCGGACTCTCAACCACTGCGCCACCAGGGAGGCCCAATAAGATGTTTTAAAATGATGAAGGTAGATTAAAAATAAAAACACAAAACAAAAACCAAGATTCGTGGAAGAATGTGAGGCGATGTTAAGTTAGAATTGATGGTGACAATCTTTACATATCAGGATGGAAAGTATGACCTACCATTTTATCCTAAGGTTTGCCATCTGAGCTACCCAGAGATATGCTACGCTCCCTGATGGGAGACCTCACCACTCTGCAACTCAGTGAGTGCTACATTAAATTCAGCAGCTCAGTGGAAAGAGAAAGGAAAACTCTCAAAAAGCCAAATTATACAGAACTTCACCAGGGAAAAGAAAGTGAAACAAGTTCAGGATAAGGCAAAGAGCTCAGAGAACACAGTTGAGAAGAGTTTCATCTATAAATAAAAGCAGCAATGCTACACTGCCCCAGTTTATTTTTGAAGACACTATTCTTTGAAGATTGCCCACACAGCAGCGCCTAGGTTTGACTCCTAATAGATTTACAAAGCATTCTTTTGCACTTGTTCTATTCTGTGTTTAATGCTGAATTTCAAGCTGCTGGATAACCTAGAGGAGTGTATTGCCATGGATACAGTGAGTTGTGATTGTTAAAATAGAGTCTGAATGTTTATTTTTCTAAGTATTCATTTTGAACACTTGTTTACAGTTCTTTTTTATTTTCAATTTGCTCATATAGTACCATTTTGGTTCTCTGTTTTCCTTTGTTTTTACTACTTACACCGAAGTGGAGGTTAAACTATTACAACTGAAACTGCCACACTCAAAATGGTTGCTCTAAGTACTACCACTGACATTAGCCACCTTCATTGTTATGACTCTCATCTCTGTTTAGACTAACACTGACCTTAAATGTAATAAGGTAATAGAAAATTATTATCAAAACAGCTATATCAAGTCAAGGAAAGGTATGCATCATGAAACACATTAACTATTTTAATACTTTTTATTATTATAATAGTGCACTAATTATACAAATGTAGACCTCAGTAGCAAGATGATAGTAGTAGATATAGTTAAAGTACTTTGGAAAACACAGCCTCAAGGTAGACTCCTCTAAATTCCCCAGAACCTGGCACAAAAAGCACTGAAATATTAGAGAAATGGGCACTTAATAATGAAGGACTAAAATCTCTTTACATTTCTTCACCAAAATATTTTCAAAATGGTTTGGTTTGTTTTCTTGGTTTTTGTCAAATTAAGAGTAATCTCCACAGAGGCTGAACCTCTATCTTCAGCTTCTAGTGTAACGTGTAAAAAGTCAAAGCACATGGTAAAGGTCAATGTCGATTTCTTGAACGAATGAATGAATGGTTGAATGGCTATCTGAGTGCCTGCTTGGCTGGATGACTGCATTCTTTTTCTTTATGTCTTGGGATTTTGGTATTTGAAATTATTGTTGGATTTTCTAAAATGAACAATGAAAACTAAGGAATTCTTCACTTCATCTACAGCAGTGATACTCAAACTTTAGAATGTTTAACAGTCATCTAGAGTGCCAGTTAAATTACTCATTTCTCAACTCCTCATATAATGATTCAGCGTGTCTAGGTTGGCACCTAAGAATCTGAATTTTAACACACTCAAATTTGTACTAATGCAGGTTGTCTGTGGACTATTACATATACTCATATAATATACAGGTTTGATCAGAACAGACCCAGTTAAAAACTCTTGAACAAGCTTCAGAGTCCATAAATCTTGAAGTACTAAGTAGAACTCTGAACCCCTGGCTGAAGTCTTGCAAAGCCAGTAAGTCTGGCTATAAATGCAACAATAAAAATAAGAAATCTGTGTTGAACGTTTGACATGTGCAGGGCTTTGGAGAGTAAAGTATAGCTCTTGATTCAAATACCTGGGTTAAAGTCTTGCCTCTCACCTTTAGAAGTTGGATATTTTTAGGCACATTACCTAACTTCTCTCCTCTTTAGTCGTTTTATTTGTACAAGTGGAAAAAATAGCATCCTTTTTTTTTCAATTTTTAATTAACATAAAGCATTTAAAAGAATAGCTGGCGCTTTATAAGCTCTTATTCAGTAACATTTTCTCCTCAAAAATCTGTGTTCTTCTCTTCTATTTCCCTGATATCCTTGGGATGCTATCATTAGATATTCATAGAAAATTTAAAGCTTACTAGGACTTTAGGGTTGATTAGCAAACCCTCTTCTTTTATAAATAAAATAAAATAAACTAGAGAGGTTGAGAGCCTTGTCAAGATCACACAACTAGCCTGAGAGAAATGGGACTAAAGCTCCAGACATTTTATGATTCCTCTTTTATGTTTATTTTTGAAACCACCTTTGTCAACCACACAGAGTGCCTGGGTTCAACCTTAGAGCTATGAGATATTTTTTCCCTTGGAGGGGGGTTGGTGATTGTAGAATCCACACATTCATTGTTTGAGGGGTTTTTGTTTGTTTTTATATTTTCATTTTTTAAAATTTTTATTGGAGTATAGTTGATTTACAATGTTGTGTTAGTTTCTGCTGTACAGCAAAGTGAATCACTTATACATATATATATAAATCCACCTTTTTTAGATTATTTTCCCATATAGGCCATTACAGAGTATTGAGTAGAGTTCCCTGTGCTATACATTAGGTCCCTTTGGTTATCTATTTTATATATAGTAGTGTGTATATGTCAATCCCAATCTCCCAATTTATTCTTCCTCCACTTATCCCCTGGTAACCGTAAGTTTGTTTTCTACATATGTGGCTCTACTTCTGTGTTGTAAATAAGTTCATTTGTACCTTTTTTTTAGAATCCACATATAAGCAGTATCATATGATATTTGTCTTTCTCTGTCTGACTTACTTCACTCAGTATGACAATCTCTAGGTCCATCCATGTTGCAGCAAATGCCATTATTTCGTTCCATTTTTTTGTCTGAGTAATATTCTATTGTATATATGTGCCACATCTTCTTTATCCATTCATCCATCAATGGACATTTAGGTTGCTTCCATGTCCTGGCTATTGTAAATAGTGCTGCAATGAACACTATTTACAATACATTTGGTTTTATCTTTTCAAATTATGGTTTTCTCCAAGTATATGCCTAGGAGTGGGATTGCTAGGTCATATGGTAGTTCTATTTTTAGTTTTTTAAGGAACCTCCATACTGTTCTCCATAGTGAATGCACCAATTTACATCCCCACCAATAGTGCAAGAGGGTTCCCTTTTCTCCACAACCTCTCCAACATCTACTGCTTGTAGATTTTTTGATGATGCCCATTCTGACTAGTGTGAGGTGATATCTCATTGTAGTTTTGATTTGCATTTCTCTAATAAATAGTGATGTTGTGCATCTTTTCATGTGCTTTTTGGCCATCTGTATGTCTTCTTCAGAGAAATGTCTATTTAGATCTTCTTCCCATTTTTTGATTGGGTTGTTTTTTTGCTATTGAGCTGCATAAGCTCTTTGTATATTGTGGAGATTAATCCCTTGTTGGTTGCTTCATTTGCAAATATTTTCTCCCATTCTGAGGGTTGTCTTTTTGTTTTGTTTATGGTTTCCTTTGCTGTGCAAAATCATTGTTTGAGTTTTTAAGGACATGAAAGCTAAAAATGCACCGGAAGCCAGCATCTCTATTTTTTTTCAATAAACAGATATTATTTATCGTGCACATATTTACGAGGAAACAGTAATTCATAGGACATACCTCAGCCACTTTACCAAGAACAAAACTAATCTTGCCTGTTTCCCTGATTGGACTGATGGTACAGTAGAGAAATAATTGACCATTAAACTTAAAAAAAAAAACAAAAGAAAAATTCTCATGAGTAAAAATGAATGACTATAAATTGTCTATCCTATAGAATAAAGAAAAGTATAGAAATATCAATTTGCCCTTCTGTTGTTCTGAATTATTTCCATCATTGATTATTTTAAAAGCACTGAAATCAAATATCATTGATTATCAATTAACATAGATATACCTTTTATTCTGGCAAATACTTAAGAACTCACTAAAGTATTACGGGCAACATAAAGGTTAATATTTAATCATAGATAACTAAGATTAATATTTTCATTGTGAAAATCTCAGCAATGGAAAATCTTCAACCTTAACTGACAATCCAGTACAAAAGCTGATCTTCTCAACGACTAAATTTTATAATAGATGTGAATTAAAATGATATGAAATTTGTGTAACAGAGTGTTTGTATGTTAAATTGCTTCTTATTTGCAAGAAGTAAGCTTCATATATATATATATATATATATAAAATGTCAGATATTTCCTAGGGGCAAATTTTGAAGATTAGTTCTCTTCTTTTTAACGTTTCTACTGTAATTCTATCTACTGGGAATTTAAAATTTAAACTTGCAGACTATAAATAGAAAATTCAGTTAGAAGCTTTGTTTGTTATTCTTCATTCCAATCATCACTTGAAGTTAGAGTAAGTAAATATTTTGTTTCCTGAAAATATTTATATAGCAAGATGTTTTTTGTATTATCTGTCGAAATTTCACATTCCAGTAGTTTAATAAAACAGCTGATTTGTTTCTAATTATGCAAATTCCTTTTTACATACTATAATTTTGATGAATAGGTAGAGCAAGTTGTAACACGAGTTGTTTTTTTTTTTTTTAACTGAACAGATGCTAAGATCGCAAAACCTGCAAATACTAAAGTATTCAGGAAAAACATGGACTATGTAAATAGAGTCTACAACAAAGACTGTTGAAAAGCTGGAAGGCCCATGCATACCAAAATGTTTAAGAATATAAGAAAATGTTTAAGAAGATAAATTTTGATCTACTCTGAGATATCTTTCCCAGATGATACCTCTGAGAATATCTTTATATACACTTAATTTTAAGTGAGTAATAAGTAAACAAATATAACAACTATACTATAATGATTCGGGAATGGCACGAGCTGTTAAGGGGAGAATTGAGTTATAAAAAAGTAAAAAGGGAACTTTACAACATTTAGAAATTTACTTGCTGATAGAAATAGCTTCTATTTAAATTATTTTTTGCCACATTCAGATGGTAATGCCATTTGAATACTGTGAATATTTGGCAAATAATAAAAAAATAACAGTAAAGTTTAATGCAGGACCATATTCCAATGAAATAAGGAAATTATCTCTGCTTTAATTTAGTTCTTACTACTCACTGTTCACATACATGCAGGCTATGGACTCGGAGACAGCTTTTCCTCATTATATTTTGAGGACCATAGTATCAAACCAGACTTCACCACCACCTGAAAATCCTTTTAAGCCCCCAATTGTGGTTGATTTTCTATTCCAAACACTTTTCCAATCCCATTAAATGCTGTCTAATCCTCTCACTCTCAGAAGATCTTTCTTCTTAGTTCAGAGAGAAAATAAAATGCATTAGATAGGAACTGGATCAAATTCCTCTTAAGGACAAAAGAAGAAAGAGAAAAAGAAAGATGGAAGGAAGGAAGGAAGGAGGGGGGGAGGGAAGGAAGGGAGGGAGGGAGAGAGAGGAAGGAAGGGAAGGAGGGAAGAAAGAAAAGAAAAGTAAAAGAAAATGTAAATGGATAATGGTTTCTCCTGCAACCAAAATCTAATTTCCTCTGCCCAGCTTCTGTGCTCTTCTGTCTTTCTAGGGATTTCTTTAACCACACATTCATCTTTACCTACTTCTTCTATTCTGGATTTTTTCATAGGTATTCAAAAATATTCGGGTTGCTCTAGTGTTAATAAATAAACAGTGTTCCTCCCTAGATAACTAACTACCCACCCCTCCACACACCGTATGGTAATCTTCCAACCCTCTCTCCTTCGTTTTATGGCTACTTTGCAGCATCTTACAGTTTACTACACTGGCCATGTTTAATATTCTTCAAATGCCTTAAGTGACACACACACACACAAAACCTACACCTACTTTTTCTCTTAGATTTCTAGCCATTCTTGCAGAGACATCCTTTTAAAAACCCTTTTCCCTTTCCCAAACTTCAATTTGTATTCCTTAAATGTCTCTCTTAAGTCTTCATCTCTCCTAATGTTACAAATTTCCTCCAGGGCTATCTCACTGACTTCTATGGCTTCAATTTTTATACATTTTCTAACTCTTCCAAAACCTACCTTTGCATCCTAGCTTCTCCTGGACTTTGGAATGCAATATTCAACAACACATTAGACACAACTCCTCAGATATAAGGCAGGAAAATCAAACTCAGCATGTTCACAACTGAAATCTGCAGCTTCACTCTCCAGGGCTATTCTCCTTTGCCTCCCAGATTATGACAGGGTCTTGCAAAAATCTTCACTGCTATTATCCCTGATAGGATATTTTACAATTATCCACAGTCACTGATTTAGAAAAAATACACTTAATATTTGATCAATGTGATGTTCTCTCTTTTCTGGTATTCTATCAATTTAAATTAATTCTTCAATTATTATCATTTTCAATTACCTCATTTTGGCTAAAATGAAAGAAACTTTCATCAGTCTTGGGGTGGAATAAATATAATTTTCCCATGTTAGTAGAGCTAATATTTAGTCAGCCTGCTTATCTTTTTTAAATCTTATACCAAAAATTGTATACTTCAAATAGTTTCCTTTAGAAACTTACATAAGAGTATAAATCATGCTATTTATAATACCATTAGTTATTGAATAAACCAGCAAATGTATTTTTAATTTTGATCATACATTGATACACATGTAACCTACATGTAAATATGAACTAAATAAAATTAATATCCATGAACCCACCCTAAAAGGATTATCAGCAGTACTATTTTATCATCTGTGAAATGCCTGTCCTTTTGCCTGATCTTCTATTGGCTATTTGTATTCTTTTACTTATTGGTTTGTTACAGTGGTTCTGAATACTACAATTTTATGTACTATTTTCACTGCTTATATTTCTCCCAGTTTTTGCCTTGCTTTTTAACTTTTTACAAGATGTCTCTAAACATAACTTTTATAAGCATTAACACTGCTTTAAATTATTTTTTCAGGCTAGGGTAAAAAAATCTATCATCTATCAATTATCATTTCTATCTGATTAGTTTTCTAACTCCTGGCTTCTCTTGTATAAAATGTGTATTTATAATGATCACGTGTGGCAAGACCATTTTATGTTCTGTAAAAGCCTAATTAGTTGGTTAAACCAAAGTTCTATTTATTATGTTCCTTTATTTTTGTAAGGGGACTGATTGTTCAATAACAATTAAAAAGGGCTTCAAAAAAGGGCATCAAATGTGGGGTGGAGCATCAGAGAAAAGCAAGGGAACAAATTAGCGACTCTCCTCACCAAAAAAAAAGTGAAAGAATGATTAAGAGAAACACTTCTGTATTCTTGGTTATAGAAAGACCAGAATACTGATATGTACTAGTAAACTTATTCTTCTTATATTTGGTAGGGATTAAATACTCTGTACTTGGATGACCTTTGTGGTGTATTTGCACAGATACATAGAAGTAAAACTTTATTAAATTTTGATTTAACAGAAGTAGCCTCCATATATCCTGCAGCTTACTTTATCTAATTTGTAATAAGAACAGAAATAACACATTATGTTTGGCATTAAACATACTAAGATGTATTCCCTAAAATAACACGTAATCATTGTTGCTGTGTTAACAATATAATCACAAAAATTGTTCAATGAAATTTATAGAACAGATTGCATTAAAGGATACTAGTAGTACCTACTGTCCACTAAGTATATGAAATCCTCCAAAACTTTCTGCCTAGTGATCTTGCTCTCTCAAATTGAACAATTACAAAAATTAGTAAAGTATTTCCTGAAGTAGCTATCATGTTAATATTGCCTGTCTCCTCTTGAATTGAAATCTATTTCCCTTTAAATATTATTCATTGATTTACCATACCTCAACTCTTCAATGTCTGTTGTAATGAATTTCAGGGGGAAAATCACATAATGTCTCCCATTGTGAAAGAGCTCTACAGTTTTCCATCAATATCCATGCCTAGAGTGATTAATTATCTTGTCTCCATATATATTTTTGTTTCAAATATGAAATATAACTACTTTTTTTGCCTCAATTTCATAAATCTAGATGGAAGGGCTCTGTAGGAAATATTGTTTGGACATTTTTCACTAAAACTATCTTTTGTGTGTTTGAGTGAACTTGGGAAAGATTACCACAAAATTATTTATCTGTATGACAAAATTAATTTCCCAAATTAAAATTAAGATGATGACCAGTATATTTATGCTACTATGCTTATGAGACTGTTGAACTTTGCATATTCCTCATTTTATGAGGTCAGTGTCATTTGGTTAGTTTTTTTATTTATTTGAACATACTGTTTTGGGCATTTAAGTATTACTACTTTATTTTTATGTAAAAATTATTAAATTGTGCAAATAATAAATCTCGTGACATATTTCATCTTTTTTAATAATTTGATCTAAGTTGCTAAAATGTCTTAGATAAATGTTTGGCTCTCTAAATGTATATTTTTCCTTACTAAAGGAAAAATAAAAATCATTTAGCACTTATTTTGTTCCAGGGACTGTTCTGAAGCCTTCACCTATGTTAATCCATTTAATCCCGACAAGAAATATATAGGTAGATAGTATTATTTTCATGTTTTACAGACTAGAAACTGAGACAGGGAGGCTAAATGACTTGCCTTTGGGTGATATAACTAGTATAGGGAGACCTGTAGCAGTCCACTTCAGTGTCTAAGCTGTAATCGCTTCACTATACTAAAAGATTTTGTATTGATTCTTGTTAAAAAAAAAAAAAAAGACGTAACATACCCATTTTATGGTTTCTTCCCTTTCTTCCTTCTAATTGCTTTGAATTCAAAGGTAAGTTATTTAAATAAGTTAATTTGATATTTTATCATAAATGGGCACTTCTAAATTAATAATTCCTGAAAATAGAAAACCTTCTATCAAACACAGCCTGTATATCATGAACTGTTTATTTACCTATTATTTTCTCCAATAGAGCTTGTCATGTAAATTATAAATAAATAACCTGTATCATTATAGGTCTGCCTGACAGTTTCAAAGAAAGGTTAATGTATTTCTGACAGTGAAAACACAGGAGAGGTACAAGCACATTCTATTCTGAGTATCAAGTGTAAAAGTTAACATTTAGAAACTACAGTGGATCAGTATTATTTAGATCAAAATCAAGAAGAATGTTCTAACAATGAATTCCCAAGTCTGATTGAAGATTTTAGGAAATAAAGATAAAAACATTGACACTATTCAAAAATCTTAATATCTGTTATCTGGATTCTGACAGGTTCCTAATGGAATATGTCTTGTATGTAGTTTAAATATAACTATTTGAAATGAAGATTTAATACAGTTAAACACTGAGATAAAGATTTTGTATTTTTCTACTTTCGATACGATCAGTCACACTTATTTTCTATCCTCTACTACAGGGAAGAACCAATGTTTATAGCCTTTAATATTAACCAATTATGTAAATTGGAAGTTAGAACTACTTCAGATGATTTTCATGGTAGACAGTACAAACTCTTTTTAATATTTTTCAATTGTCTTTTAATGAGAAGCTTTTAAGTTTATTAAAGTCTAATTTATCATCTTATTTTCTTTTATGATTATTTCTTTCTGTGTCTTAAGAAATTTTTCCCTATGCACATAGTTGAGAAGATAATCCCCATATATATCCTTCTGGAAGATTTTTGTATTTTTAGTTATTATGTTTTGACCTATGATATTTTAAAATTAATTTTTTGTGTCATGTGAGATAGGGGCTGAGATTCATTTATTTAAATATGGTTATCTAGGTCTAACACCAACTGTTGAAAATTTTTCTTTCTACATTGGATTATTTTGATGATTATGCAGGAAATCAATTATAATATAAAATGTTGGTCCATTTCTACACAGTCTATTTTATTCCACTGATCCATTTAAATAGTTTCATGTCAATACCACACTGTTCAGATAATTGTTGCTTTACATTAAATATTGAAGTCTGGTTAGGTCTGTCTTCCAATATTTTTCTTCTATTTCAAGACAATTTAATGACTCTTGGTTTTTCACATTTCCATATATACCTTAAACTCACTTGAACATTTCTGTAAAATATGCCCTCAGAGATTTTGTTTGGAATTGCATTAAACCTGCACATCAGTTTACAAAGAACTGAGATTTTAAAAATATCCCATCATCTGATCCATGGGTGTTTTCTGTCTCAGTAGTGTTTTATAATTTTCAATGCAGAGATATTGCATATATTTTATTAAATTAATCTCCATTTTATTTTTGTCACTATTGTAAATACATTCCTTTTGGTGTGCACAAACACGACTGCTGCTAATATACAGAAATGTAAGTGGTTTTGTATATTGATCTTTTATCTGTGATCTTGATAAATTCACTTATTAGTTCTGGTAGTATGTAGATTCTTTAGGATTTTCTACTTAAGCAGTCATGCTTTCTGTGAATAAAGGCTGTTTTATTTTTTCCTTTCCAATCATTGTGTCTTTTCTTTTTCTTGCCATGTGGCATGGACCAGAGCTGCAGGCACAATGGTGAACAGAAGTGGTAAAGGTAGACAGTCTTATCTGGTTCTTGACCTTAGGGGGAAAGGGTCTAATACTTCACAATTTATGTTTGATGTTAAATGTAAGTGTTTAGGAATGCCCTTTATCAGATTTAGGAATCTTTTTTATATTTCTAGTTTGCTGATAGTTTTTATCAATCATGGGTGTTGAATGTCAGATGTTTTTATATCTATTTAGTTTATTTTCTCTTTGACATATATACCGACTTTCATTTTTTAATTTTCAAATGTTTCTCTTTATGTTAATATTAACATAAGTTTCCAAGATTGGATAATGTTAAACCAATATTACATACACAGGACAAACTCCACTTGATTATTCTGTATTATCCTTTTTATGTAATGCTGGATATTTGTTGTGCTAAAATTTGTTAAGGATTTTATCACCTGTGTTCATAGGGTGAACCCCCAGTTAATCATAATGCAATATTATTTTTATTTCTTGATGAATTTAATTTGATAGTATTTTAGGAAAGGATTTCTGCATCTATGTTATGGGGGATTCTGTTCTGTAATTTTTTTTCTTATAATATCATTTCAAATTTTGGCATCATAGTTACTTTGGCCTTAATAAATAAGGTGAGGACTTTACTCTCTTCTTATACTTCCTAAGAATCTGTATAAACTTGACTTTTAAAAAAATACTTGTTAGAATTTATAAGTAAAACCATTTAGCCCTGGAGTTTTCCTTGAGGGACTTTTGTTGTTGTTGATGTTTTTAAATCATATTCAATTTTTTTTTAATATAAGGGTTAGTCTTTCTTTTTCCTTGAGTTTTTTAAATTGCTTTTCAATGACTGTGCCAAAATAGTCTAAGTTGTCAAATTTATTGATTTAAAGTTGTTTGTAAAATGTCCCTGAAGGATCCATATTTCTATTTCATTCCTGATATTAGTAATTTGTGTTTTCTCTCTCATTTTTCCTTATACTGACTTGCTAGGGTTGTATGTATCTTTTAAAACAACCAACCTCTTACAGATTATCGCTACCAATTGTCTTTGTCTTAATTTCTTGACTTCCAATGTCAGTATAAATCTCTCTTCATGTACTGCCTTATACATTTTAATGTTATCTTTATTATTTAGCACAAATAGTTCACAATTATTCCTGCGATTTTGTCTTTGAAAAATGAATTATAAGTTTCTTGTTTAGCTAATAACACTTGTGGCTATCCTACACCTTTTACTATTATCTCTATTTCAATTTCATTTGTTGAAATTTATCAAGAACTGTTTTATCAGCTAACATATAGTCCATCTTTGTGAACAGTCCACGTGCAGTTGAAGACACTGTATTCTGCAGTTATTGGGTTAAGTGTCTATAAGATTCAGTAAAACCAGTAACGTTAATAGTGTTATATATCTTTACTTAATTTTTGTCCACTGTTTTCTATCAATTAGTGAGAGATATTATTCAAGTGTTACATACCCTTACTTATTTTGATTCATTTTTTTATCAGTTAATGAGAGGGACATGCTAAAATCTCCAGCAATGATTGTGCATTTTTCTATTTCCCATTCTACTGATGTCTTTATTTTTGTATTTATTATGAAAATTATTAGCCACATACACGTATTTGTGATTATCCTGATAATTTGTCTTTTATTATTATGAAATTTCACTTTCTATCTATGACAATACTCAGTAATTGAAAGTCGATTTTATCTGATACTAGTATAACAACTTCAGTTTTCATATGCTTACTACTTGCATGGTACAATTTTTCCTCCTTTGTTAATCTTCCTAGGTCGCTATATTTAATGTGTGCCTATATTTAATGTGGCTCTTTCTTTTTTTATTCAGTCTAACAACTTTGCTTTTTAATTAGTCTTTAGTCTCTTATTTCATATAATGGTTGACATAACTGGGTTTAGACCTACAATGTTACCCCTTATGTTTTTGTTTATCTTGATAAATTTAATTTTGCATTTGAGTTTGTTCCAGATTCTAATTCATCATACAATCTATGCTAGCTAACAATTCTACTGTTTTCACCCCATCTCAGTACTCATGTCTGCCGGTGCCAAATCCCCTCCATTCCCCTTTACCCAGACCAGGAAATTATTTCCAAACTTAAAAGTGGTTGCCAGCTTTGGTCCTCTACAAATGGCACATCCATCTCTGATAGTTAATTTACTAGCAATCTCTGGCATCTACTACTTTTTAATGACTTTAAACAAAGGAATTATTTTTTTTATGTTTTCGTGCTTTCTTATTACCTACAAGGGTTATGGTCTTTTGTTATTTTCTACATTGTAATCAGATATGAGGTATAGCCTCCAGCAATTTTTAAAGGAAAGTTCATTGAGTTGTATAAACTAACAAATAAAATAAAGCAAGATTTATAGTCAGATAGTCCTAGGTATGTCTCTTAATTTCTTCATTTTCTACCTGTGACTTACAGAGAAGTTACTTAATTTTCTGAGCCTCATTTCATACATTTATAATTCTTTTTTAAAATCAAAAATTTAATTTTATTATTATTATGAGAATCAAATGAGATCTTATGTGTAAATCACTCAGAAAGTTCCTAGACTATGGTAGAAACTCAACAAATACTGAACTTTTGTGCACACATAAATTTGAGTAGTTTTCTGTATAAACTTATAAATTAATGCAAAGATATTACATTTTCTAAACTTAGAATCATTCAAATTAAGGATGGCACATGATCAGTAAAAGCAACAAAATGAATACACTTTCTTAAGAAATTATATCTTTCCACAGTGGAGGAATTCTCAAATTACATGTTTATTTAAAATATCATTATTTGAACAATAATTTTGGGTAAGCCTATATTATTAAAACACAGTTTTTTGTAATAAATACTTCATTTTACTGTTAATGGAATAAAAAAATAAAGCCAATTGTTCTTAAAAATGAACATAATTTTTTTTTCGGTACGCGGGCCTCTCACTGTTGTGGCCTCTCCCACCGCGGAGCACAGGATCCGGACGCACAGGCTCAGCAGCTATGGCTCACAGGCCCAGCCACTCCGCAGCATGTGGGATCCTCCCGGACCGGGGCACAAACCTGTGTCCCCTGCATCGGCAGGCAGACTCTCAACCACTGAGCCACCAGGGAAGCCCTCTGCTTTCTTGAGTGATCATTAACTTACAGGTGTCTCTCATATCTTTTTCTTTTTTTTTTCCATATCTTTTTCTTTACTTACAATCCCCTAGTGGGATTAACTCTTTAATTACCTACTTTGCCCCTTTACTTTGTCCCTATCAAAAGTATTGCAAACTTAAGTAATCATATTTCTAATGCTATAGCTATTTGCATTATTCAACTTAGATATATTATAAATCTTTGAAAGAACAACTTCAAACGATTTATTTTAAACTCAACAAGCACTTGTTGATCTGCTTTCTGTGGAGGGCAGTCTTTTTATATTATCTCGTTTAGTCTTCATATCACTCTATGACACAGGCATTGATCAATCATATTTCTCATATTAGGCATGACCCTACTGCCCTGAATTCTAACTCCATCTGAAAATCTGTGAGTACTCAGTACTGTGCTGTTGTATTTATGTGGCTTTAATGATTGAAAAGGGGATTTCCTAAGTTAACCACTGCACAAAAATAGCTACTCCATTACTAGAATGGTTCTTTCTAGATAGTTTGCTAAATAGCTCTTGCAACAAATTGTTCTACTGCAAATGAATTGTCTAGCTTGGGGCTATTTTAATTCCTAATACCAGCACTGTACTGATAACACTAAATATTATGATTTCCTAGAGTCTCCCTCTGGAATTGCTATGCTAGGTTTTCCTGCTTAATTATGATATGCTCACCACGTGTGGAAATGTTTTCCTCTTGCATGTATGCACACACATCCACACACATGAAAGGACATGCACACACACATACACACACACACTTGTTTTTTTGATCAAAAGATTTGGATATAATGAAATGGATTAGGAAAAATTCTGTCTACTTTGGCAGGTACTCAAAAGTACATATAATTAAGTTCAAATTGTTTTTGTTTTAAGAAAGTAAACCCTGATGAAGAGACAGGTTGATAAATACTACAACAAAATTTAAGTCAACACTTAGTTTAAAGTGGAACATATTTCATAAAGTTGGAGCTTTATGAAGCAGAGCAAAGCCTACAGCAGAGCCATAATAAACCATATTCCAGATTTCTGGCCAACTAAAATTTAGCTGACATCTTGTAGGGGAAAAAAAGTAAATAATCTCTATAAATCTTACTGACTTCAAACCAGAGAAAAGGCATCATTTATTAAAATGCTGGGAAGTTGATAATAATGATGATGATAAGCAAAATGGATAATTGTGTCTGGAATTTTGGAGGCCTTCCACCTATACTTTCTGCATGAGTAAAGAGAAAAGCAAGCATCTGGCATACCAGATGGCTTATATTTGCGACACCAAAGGAAAAAAAAAGTATGGAAGACAGAAAGACATGTTCCTACCGATACTAATAGTTTAGTGTTCAAATTATGCTACAAGCATTTTTTTCTCTATAGGAGATTAATGTTACTATGCATCAAAAAGAAATTTTAAAAATGAACTCTTGAGGAAAGAAGCAGACTGAATTCAAATGTATTTTTCTTTGTAGAAAATTGAATCCCTAATCATCTGAGGAGTTTTACCAGTCCTAACAGTGTTATTTTTCCCAGCTTCTGGCTTAGGCATCTCTCTGTAGGTGTTTCTTTCTGATTCAAAACATGACAGGTTGAATGTACCCTGTGTTCTTGACTTATTTTAATGCTTGTCTAAAGAATGATGGTCTCATAAAATATATAGGGTACTATGTTCTCCAGCATGTATTCGGTTCAGGGCATCACTTAATGTAAGTCCTGTCTTTTAGCACCTTTTGCAATGCATAGGGCTTCACTAAGGATTTTGTCAAACAATGGGCTAACTGACTACCAGCCACTTACGCCATTCAAGAACACAGGTGATCAGGTGTGAAAAAATGGATTCTAAGATTCTTTTAAACATTTGATGAGAAGAAATTGAAAAGAAAATTGAGTTTGGAGAAGCTCAAACTGGACTTACTGTGGTATTTAAGACTGAATAACTCGAATTTTGGAATAAACATAAATATTAGATCATTGTGTGATTATTTGGTTGAGGCAATATTGCTAGATCACATGAATGGTGGTCAGTTTTCCTCCCCAAAACAAACAAAAAAAACCCAAAAAACAAAGTCAGCAGTCAGTTATCCAAGGATCTAAGGGGTCAAGACTGAGGCAGAAAAAAAGGGACCGAAAGGTGGGGTTAGTGTTAGGGGCAGTTTGGACTAGACTGTCAGACATAGAAGAGTCTAGGGTAATTTCAAATTGAGGGACTAAACTTTCCTTAGTTACATGGAGATAAATCATGATTGAGTTAACGAGCTGGTCTTGAAAGAGTCCCTGAAGAATTCGTAAATCTGTATTACTTATTACATTGTCCTTTCCTTTCATTCTCTCAAGTCTTGAAAGTATTTTTAACTCAGTCCCTGATGACTAAGTGTCTCTTCTCCATTTGGAACTAAGTGAACTCTTACTTCTCTTCGTTCATCTCTATGCTTTTGCTGCGATTTATTTATTAGTTTTTTGTTTTTTGTTTTTTGTTTAGTATTTCCTTCAGATGAATTACTTGGGTCAGATATTCTTTGTCTTTTTAATGATCACATTTATCTTTCATTTACTCTGATAGACATATGATATCTTGACTGAATATAGGATTCTGGGGTTGCAGTCATTGTTCTTAATAGTGTGTAGATTCTACTATATTTTCATCTAGCTTGCATGGATTGAAGATGAGAAGTGCAATCATATCTTTTTTCTTATTGTACAAAAAGATTTTCTTCTTGGATAAGGCTTATAAGGGTTGTTTTCCCTTAGAAATAAAGAATTTTAACCAGAAAATGCCTAAATAAAATATTTGTTCTTAAAAATAAAGCTTATGACTGTATAAATTTAATTTCCCAAACACAGATCTGTCCTCTCCTCGGGATTATTTCATCCAGTATTTATTTTTTTCCTCACCTTTAGTCTGTCCATTATTTCCTTTTAAAGACCTTATTTTTCACAAGTGAGATTTCTTAGATTTATTGGCCACATTGCTATCCCCTTTTCTTCTAATTCTCTCTTCGTTTTTTTTTTATTTTGCTTTATGAGATTAATTTAAAATGTCCTATTTCATTGATTTTTTCTTCTGATTTTAATGATATAATTGACATACAACATTGTGTAAGTTTAAGGTGTATAGAATTTAACTCATATATATCATGAAATGATTACCATACTAAGTGTAGTGAACATCCCTCATCTCATATAAAGCCTTAAAGAAATAGAAACAATTTATTTCCTTATGATGAGAACTCAGGATTTACTCTTAGCAACTTTCATATGTAAGGTACTGTAGTTACATTTATCATGTTTTACATCACAGCCTTAGCACTTATTTATTTTATAACTGAAAGTTTCCACCTTTTGACCACCATCATCCAATACCCCTTCCCCCACCTCCCACCTCTAGTAACTACAAATCTAATCTTTTTTCTTTGACTCTGTTTTTGAAACAAGCTTGACCTACAACACTATGTTAGTTCCTGGTACACAGTACAGTCATTAGATTTTTCTATACTTTTCAGAATGATCACCATGATAAGTCTAGTTACCTTCTGTCACCATCCAAAGACATTAAATAATTGTCAACTATATTCCCAACACTATACAGTTCATACCTGTGACATTTATTTTGTAACTGGAAGCTTATACCTCTTAACCTCCTCACCTGTTTCTATCCTCACCCCATGCCCTTTCCCTCTGGCAACCACTTATTTGTTCTATCTATGACTGTCTCTTTTTTGTTATGTTTGTTCATTTGTTTTGTTGTTTAGATTCTACACGTAAGTGAAATCATACAGTATTTGTCTTTCTCTGACTTATTTCACTTAGCATAATATTCTCTAGGTCCATCCATGTTGTTGCAAATAACATTTCATTCTTTTTTATGGTTGAGGGATATTCCATTGTGTATGTGTGTGTATATATATATATATATATATATATATATATATATATATATATATATATATACATATATATATATATATATATATATATACATACATCAACCAAAACCATTAATTCAAGCTTTATGTAAAATGCTGTAATATGGAAAAGGTCAAGGTGAGTGTTCCTCAAGAAACCAGTTGCTTAAAGTATTAATGGGATAGACTGGGGAAAGCCAGAGTTCAGTTTTGTTCCGAACACTGTTCAGTGTTCAATTTATTGAAGGTCTGGGAAAATTAAAATTGTGTTCATTGTGGTTATGGAAGCATAAACATTAAGCCTGGGGTCACAATTTTGCTAAGGGTTAATTTAGACTTATTAAGAGGGGAGGGGAGGTGTACTTGAGGTTAAGATCTTTTCTGCATTGGAAGAATTTTTTTTTTAATTTTTGATCATATTTCACACCTGATTCCCTCCACAATTCCAACATTAGGGCAGGAAAGACTCAGGCCACACATTCAGCACCAATCAGATCTTTCGGACCTCAAAGTCCAAAAGGACTATCAAGCACTATCTACACTTAATCTTCCTCTGAGTGACTAGTGGTCCCTAAATATCAACTCTTCCTGGGACATCCGCTCTTGCTTCTGGGTTCTATGGCTCTTCTACATGAATACCTTAGCCCACATGGAAGGGAGCCCCTATCAGTTCTTTTTTTTTTTCAATTTTATTTATTTTTTTATACAGCAGTTTCTTATTAGTTATCTACTTTATACATATTACTGTATATATGTCAATCCCAATCTCCCAATCCATCCCACCACCACCACCACCCTCAACACTTCCCCCCTTGATGTCCATACGTTTGTTCTCTACATCTGTGTCTCTATTTCTGCCCTGCGAACTGGTTGATCTGTACCATTTTTCTAGGTTCCACATATATGCATTAATATATGATATTTGTTTTTGTCTTTCTGACTTACTCCACTCTGTATGACAGTCTCTAAATCCATCCATGTCTCTACAAATGACCCAATTTCGTTCTTTTTTATGACTGAGTAATATTCCATTGTATATATGTACCACATCTCTTTATCCATTAATCTGTCGATGGGCATTTAGGTTGCTTCCATGACCTGGCTATTGTAAATAGCGCTGCAATGAACATTGGGGTGCATGTGTCCTTTTGAAGTATGGTTTTCTCTGAAGTATGCCCAGTACTGGGATTGCTGGGTCATATGGTAATTCTATTTTTAGTTTTTTAAGCAACCTCCATACTGTTCTCCATAGTGGCTATCAATTTACATTCCCACCAGAAGTGCAAGAAGGTTCCCTTTTCTACACACCCTCTCCAGCATTTGTTGTTTGTAGATTTTCTGATGATGCCCATTCTAACTGGTGTGAAGTGATACAAGCCCCTATCAGTTCTCTCCACAGAGATCTCAACAAATTCTCTGTTCACATTTGTTCTCCTGGGTTAAAACTGGCAAGTGTTTTGAAGATGGGTATGATGGGAAGGAAGGCTTATTACATTGTTTACTTGTTCCCATGTTTTACAGTCCTTTTGTTTTTTGTTATTTATCTGATTAGAAGTTTGACAATTCCCTGCAAGTGTTTCCTTTTTGTTAATAATTATAGTTTAAAGAACTGGCCATGCATTAGTAAGCCGGCATCACATATGCCAAAAGTTTGATTATACAAATAAATTAATAGTGATAACATCTAGCTATTTTGAATTGGGGGGGAAATGTGGTCACGTCATAAATCATATTTTTTCATTAAGCAATCCCATGAGTTTCTTTGCCTTGTGAAAACATATGTATATTCATTTTAATAAACTGCATGACTTAAAAGTTAAAGATAGCAATTTTCACAATGGTGTCAAAGGTCCTGAAGATAACAGTTAAGTTTAAGCCATAGAAAGAGGAAAAACAAAGATGAGTAACGTAATAAACTAAAGTAAATCCATTTACAGTACCTATTTGTACTAAAAATGGTTAGTATTCAGTTTATGACACTTATTTTGTCACATTAATGTAAAGTTGTTTTTAATGAAATGCAGGGCTCTAACATAATGGATTTATTCTTTCTGTACATGGATGTCCAAAAGATAATTTGAATAAATTTTTTATCAGAACAAATACACAATTTTATCTGTTCAAAAGAAACAGATAAATATTTACCAGACTTTAATTAGCTACAGTGAATCACTTTAAATAGTCACAGAACATTACAATGTTTTGTCTTTGACTTGACAATTAATTATTAATTTTATGTTGTCAGTAAATATATTGATATTATGGGGTAATACAAAAGTACAGTGAGCATTGAAAGTCATCTTAGTAACTTTTTAAATATTTCAGTGCCAGACTATTATTTTAGTTATTTAAGTTTACAGATTTTAATAGAGTTAAGGCTATACAGTTCGTACTGTTTAGATAGTCAGCAGTAAAACATTTCACCATCCTACACTAAGCCTTACCTATATTTCTGAGGAATATATGTAATGACCTTAAATAGATCAAAGTAAGTAGGTCAGTACACATTCACTGCAAATGAGAATGTGACCTCTTGTAGGTTGTTTCTGGGTTATTTGTTTCTAGTATTTTATCTGTTTCAAATTAGTTTATATGATTTGGGGGAGCAGTAGTAATTATTGTGTTATATATTTTTGCTTCCCAACCCACATTTCAGTTCCCTGCAAATATTATAACCTTTTGTAGCAGGCTTAATAAAGGCCCCCAAAGATACACAGGTCGTAATCCACAGAATTTGGGGAAGGTACTTTACAGATATTATTAAGATAATGGGAATATTATCTGATTGGGCTGAGAATGTAATCATAAGTGTTCTTAAAAGAGGGAAACAGAGGAAGATTTAAATGTAGTAGCGAAGAAGTCCGTATAACTGAAACAGAGCATTGTCAGAGAGAGATAATGCTATGCCTCTGGCTTTGAGGATGGAGGAAGGAGCCCCGTGCCAGGGAATACCAGTGGGGCCACTAGGGTCTGGAAAAGGCAAGGAGACAGATTCTTCCTTAAAGACTCCAGAAAGAATGCAGCCCTGTTAACACTTGCTTTTGGTCCAGTGAAACCCATTTAGACTTCTGGCCTCCAGAATTGTAAGAGAATAAATTGTGTTGTTTAAACCCATCAAGTTTGTGGTATTTATTACAGCAGCAATAGAAAGCTAATAAACTTCCATCAACATTATGTTGTTGAAATAGAGATAGGAGGTAATAAATTACATTATATTTCTAAATAATGCATACTATCTTGTCTTAGCTCTGATTGCCATTACAGCCGCTGTTTGCATCTGAATAGCTCTAAGGTCCTGTCCTGCAGATCTAAGCACTACAACAGCCTTTCTTCATTTTATCGCATGTGAATCCCCTTCAGTTCAAGCTGTCAGTGTTTCTGCTTGTATAAACCTGTAGGCTCTTTATTAAGTGATAGTCCAGCAACACCCTTGGTGTTCTCTTCAGAACACATTTTCTCATCTTCTGAAATGTGGACAGGCTAAGAATTTTCCCAGTTTTTAAGTTCTGGTTCCTTTTTGTCTAACGATTCCTTTTTCAATTCGTTTCTCTCCTCTTACCTTTTACTATATGCAGTCAGAAGGAATCATCCACTCCTTCAACACTTTGCTTAGAAATCTCAGCTAAATATCCAGTTCCATTATTTGCAAGTTCTACCCTCCAAATATATATATAATATATATATATTATATATATATTATATACATATATTAGGGGTCACAATTCAATCCATAGCATACCTTAAAATACATGTCAGAGATATTAAAGTTAGACTGATTGTAAGATTTCCAACGTTAGAGTATTTATATATACTTTAGGGATTTATTTTTAAGTGAATTCCAAATAATTTTATGCATAACCATGAGCACAGATGTTGAATAAAGTTCAAAGCCAGTCACTGCAATACATTAAGAAGTCCAATATGCTCCATAGATTTAAGAGATAAAACCTTCAAGCATTTTATCACATTTTAAGATAATTCAGTTTAATTAAAATGTAAATATATGATTTGGAGATTTGACTATTTATTACATTTGGTTATTATCTCATTAATTCAGAATTATCAGAAAAATTTTTGCAAAGACAAATAACTTCTGTCTTAGTCTCAAATTCTACTTCAGTCTTACCTACCAGTACCCATTTTTCAACTCTCATCTCCCAGATTTTAGATTTTACTTTCCTACTGCTATTTATTCATTCAAAGAAATGTACTTAATAGATATGATATAGAATCAAATAAACAGCCCCTGCTGTTAAAGAGTTAAGAGCTCAAAGTATTCTAGAAAAGTGAAAACAAGGGAATTTATGATTGACTACCATATGATAAATGTTATGAAAGAGAATGAAGAATGCATAATGGAAGTCCTTTAGTATACTCAAGGAAGACTTTAATGAGGCAGTAAGCTTGGGTTGAGTCTTCAAGACCTGAGGTTTCGTAGGCAGCTACAATATTCTGTACATTGGCATGAAGGTTTGAGACGGATGGCATTATTTGGGGAGTACTGGTAGCATTACAAAAGAAGGGTTAAAGGGTGCAGTAAAGGGATGCAGAATAAAAAAAGGAGATAGCTTCAGTGTTCTAGATACCATACCCTATTTGGTCTTTCTATGTTACTCAAAGTAACTGCTTTCCAGTTTCAATTTTTTGTCTGGACAGATTTATGGGTTTGATTAGTCTCCACTTGGCTGGGTAAATACCTGGATCCGACATACTATATTCATTTTTTAGCAAAATCCTATCTTTCATGTTGAAACATCCTGTGCTGCTGTTTACCATGGTAGCAAAGGCAGATATAATAAGAATTTCAACTTACTGTGAAGGAACATAATATAAATAAAAATAGAAAATGAAAAGAAATAATAATTCATTTATTTTAATATTAGCATAAATAAGATCTGAAACTATTAGTTGATGGGAAGCTGTGTAGAAACAGTAACTCTCACGCATAGATGGTAGAAATGTACACTGGCATAAGTACTTCTATAAGAATTGAAATGGCAAACTAAATATCAGCATAGCTTCTGATTAAGCAATTATCCTTGACCTGAAAAATAATCCAAACTGCTATCACCAAAAAAAAGTGTATTCATATGACAGAAATAAAAAATAGCAACACAAATGAAAAACTTGATTTATATTTAAAATTATAGATTTCAAAATTACAATATGTATAAAAGCAAGTTTTGTAGTACATAACTTAAATAAATTACTCAGGTTAAAATACATGAAAAAGAGTGGCCTCATACTTACAGAAGTATGGCCTCAAAGGGCTCTGGAAGGGCTACAAATTCATGATAGAAGAAAGAGGACTAATATTGAGGAGATTTTTAAAAAGTGGATTTCAAAATAGAATGTAAAGTTTTACATCTTTAATAAAATAGTAACTGAATTTTAAATGAAGAAAAATTAAAACTATAATAAATAAAATGCTTTTAATTATTTTTATTTTGTTAACTTGCTATTATTGTCTTTATTTAATTTCACTGTCTTCAAAATGAAAAGGTCTTTGTATCAATTATAGTTTCTCTGGGTCTGAAGGCCTGAGTACCAGTAGAGCTAATGGTGTAATTCTGGTCTGAAAGCTGGCAGGCTCAAGACCCAAGAAGAGCCAGTGTTTCACAGTGGGAATCTGAAGGCAGGGAGAGAGCAATGCCCTCACAAATGTAGTCAGGCAGCTCAGTGCAGTCAGGCAGCAGGAGTTCCCTCTTAGTTTGTTCAAAAATGAACAACATTTTGTTCAATTCAGGTTTTCAGTTGATTAGATAAGGCCCACCCACATTAGGGAGGGCAACCTCCTTTACTCTGTCTATGGGTTCAAATGTTCATCTCATCCAGAAACACCCTCACAGACTTATCACAAAATAATATTTGACCAAATGACTGGGCACCCTGTGGCCCAGTATAACTGATACATAAAATCAACCATCATAGTCCTATTCTCAGTTTTTAAATTATACATGCTTATTATAAAATAAATACAGTGAGAATAAATAAGGGGAAAAATGGAAATCTGCCAATCAATAGTAAATATTCTTAACATTTTAATTCAACTTATTTTGATAAGTATGTATAAATTCATGCAAATATAATTTTATTAATTACATTCTTTCTTTTGTTGTTTTTTCTATAGTTTGATAAATTAGCTCCATAGTATAACACCTGTTCAACTTTATAAGAAATAAACATAATTCTTCTTAAGTACTCCATAATACTATTTACCATCATTTAGTTACTTTGTGGAGGCACAAAAGTGAAGTTAAGATGATATTTATACCAGGAAAGAGAGATGAGCCATATTAAACATTCTGAGAGGTAAAGCTGAGGCCAAAGATATGACCAATGGTTTTGGTAAAAATCAGTTGCTAGTAAGTTTGATAATAAGCAATTCAGTCCAGTGAGCTGATACAAAGATGGATTGCTATGGATTATAAAGAGTATTTAGATGAGGAAATGAAGACAGCTAAAGGTAGATTTATTAAAAAGCTAATGAAGCTTAAATTTCAGGGCTCTACTCATGGATGGCCCATGCCTATACTAGGTATCTTTAGATATCCCCATAAGAGAAAAAAAGATCCATTTATCTTTTGGATAACTTCTAATACTAATCAAATCACATTGCTAACACTACAGCATCAGGTAAACAGCTAACGGTTAATGTTTTCATCCTTAATAGATTTCCCAGTAAAGCTTTAAACATAAGGTTTTATGGAGAATGCCGTTTGTTTAAATACATCTAGTCAAGTAATGTAGCATTACCCTCATTTTTTTTTTTTTTTTTTTTGCGGTACACGGGCCTCTCACTGTTGTGGCCTCTCCCGTTGCGGAGCACAGGCTCCGGATGCGCAGGCTCAGCGGCCATGGCTCACGGGCCCAGCCGCTCCGCGGCATATGGGATCCTCCCAGACCGGGGCACGAACCCGTATCCCCTGCATCGGCAGGCGGACTCTCAACCACTGCGCCACCAGGGAGGCCCTACCCTCATTTTTAACACCCTGAGTTGTATGACCACTGTGTATTTTATGTCTTTTTCTTTCAATGATAATAACAGTTTGCCCTGAAACCCTGCTTAATGACATATAATTCTTTCAGAGAAAAACTGTAAATGTTGAGCTCAAAACCTCTAAGCTGCTTTTCAAACCACATTTGACGTTTTAAAATGCTATTACATTTAAAGAATAAAACTATTTAAATAAATTAACCTCTAAATTCTATGTAAAGTATATTTGATAATTAAAACATATTCAATTATAATGCAGAGAAAAATTTAACACTAGTCATTCAGCTCATACATCTTAAAATAAGCATGATACTGCCACATTACTACTTACTAGTGTGTCACATCTGTCCAGGAAAAATCTCAAACTATACTAGTTGTGTCATCCATGGCTCCAAATACTCTAAGACTAGTGATATGATATGTTATACATTGTTGACACATATAAAATTTAATAAAATCTACTGAGGTTTTGAGCAAGCTCTGAGTTCTTGAAGAAGTGAATCTGTAGGAAGAAATAAGAGAAAGGATAGGATACAAGTATGACACATTCATGTTTTATTCAGTGTAATCCAAACACCATTTAACCAGTATGACTAGATATATGGCATTATGTGAGATGCTTTGGTGTTACTGTACTTGCTTTCTCTCTCACTGAAGAAAACCAGTAACAGCAATAGCTTATTTTTTCCTATTTAATATATAAACTTAAGTAGAATGACATCTTTTTTGGTTCTTCTACCCATGGATCTGTTTCCCTTTTCAAGCCTATTATGAAATTAAAGACAAAGAAAATAAAGCAAATTTAGGATTGTGGAGCCATTTGAAGAAATCATGTCAACATAAATAAATATACACATACTTACATAAATTCTTATTTTGGTATTTTCTTGCTATTGCAATAATGAATATGTGAGAGAAAGACTGAATTCCAAGGAAGAAAATGTGCCTTTTATTTCTAAAACCTGGATTGGTTTATTAGACATATGAGATGCATCACATGTGGCCTTGCTAAATGCTTTTTTAACTAAAGGTATAGCATCTTAGTACTTCTTTTACTGCAAAATAATTTACTTTACCATCTGTAAAGTAACATTATAGTAATATCTATAGTTATTTGCAATATCTCCATTATTTAAAATAATTCTAAGAATCTTATTAAAATCTCCCTTTAAAATGCAAAAGCTGGGCTTCCCTGGTGGCGCAGTGGTTGAGAGTCCGCCTGCCGATGCAGGGGACACGGGTTCGTGCCCCGGTCCGGGAAGATCCCACATGCCGCGGAGCGGCTGGGCCCGTGAGCCATGGCCGCTGAGCCTGGGCGTCCAGAGCCTGTGCTCCGCAACGGGAGAGGCCACAACAGTGAGAGGCCCACGTACCGCAAAAAAAACCCCCCCAAAAAAAAACAAACAAAAAAAAAAATGCAAAAGCTATAAAACAATATAAAATAAAAAGATTAAAAGAATTGAAATACTGTACATTTTATATTTGAACATTGTGCATTAATATCCATGTGATATCGCCTGCACATATCTATATGATATTAGAGTAATATGCACAGTCTAATCTATTATTAGACTAATATGCATGATTTTAATCCATGGCTTTTGAGCATTTTTGTAATTCAGGGGAGATTTAATACCTTTAATGTTATAGAAATAATATGATATTACATATAAGGAAAAGCCGTATATAAGGTTAGAAGTCTAATGGTCTCTGTTTGAAGCATCTGAGTAGCAAACTTACTTCCTCTTCCACTCCTTCCAGAGGAGTTTTGCAGATGACTGGTTCTTTCTTTGCTTCTACTTTTTATACCTCTATGCCTTCCATATTGCAATTAGAGTCTTCGCACTTTGTTTCTCATAAAGTTTTTCCCCTGTGGACCAAAGCTCTCTTGCATCTGCTTTTTCTGTCTAGTTCCAAATGACAGTGGACTTCTAAGCATCCTCATTAACACCTATTTCATAGTCATCCATGCTGAATAAGCTTTAATACTGAAGAACAACAGCATTATAGATGTGTGCTTCAGCTAGAATGCGTAAAATTGTTTTTTCAGCCAGGTTATGCAAGGGTACCACCAAAAGCAAAGCTTCATAAGCTTAGGAACCATGCCAAAATCAGTGAACTCTTTGGCTACCATGTAATGCAGTAGTTAAGCTTCCTCTTCACTGCCGTAGTATTCTATTTCCCATTTTGAGCAGCATTGCAACAGCTGCAGCACCATTGGCTTTTCTGTAGAAATGATGGGATTGCAGCTCTTTTCTTTTTAACTCTTTTTTTTTTTTTTGTGGTACGCGGGCCTCTCACTGTTGTGGCCTCTGCCGTTGTGGAGCACAGGTTCCAGATGCGCAGGCTCAGTGGCCATGGCTCACGGGCCTAGCCGCTCTGCGGCATGTGGGATCTTCCCAGACCGGGGCACGAACCCATGTCCCCTGCATCGGCAGGTGGACTCTCAACCACTGCGCCACCAGGGAAGCCCTCTTTTTAACTCTTGGTGAAAAATCTAAGTCTTAAAAACACCAGATGCAAAAACATGAAGGTTGATGCATTAATTTGAACTACTTCTCAATGTAATTGAAGGTGATTCTTTATTTATCAGTTAAGATAAACTCTGTTTTAGTAAGCCTTGCTGCATACTTTGTCTACCTCTATCCTAAAACTGGTGAATGCTGGGCATACTGTGTCTTATGTACTTCTCACAGAACATGAGCTGTGCTGTTTCACATTGCCAATGGCATCTGGGTGCAGTTGAGCAATAAGTTCCATATCTTTAGTATGTATGTAGCCAGAGTCAAGGTAGTAGAGTCAGAGATAGCCCAGAGGGACTGCAAAGCATTTAGTTATTTTGTTCCAACGTGGTTTTAACTTTTCCATTTGATCCCAACAGCAAACACACACACACACACACACACACACACATTTTCAAATGTATGCCATCATAGGGAAAATTAAACAAAACAAATTTCACCTTCTTGTTCCTTCTAAGGGAGATTTACCTGTTAATTTATCTGTTACCATCTTGATGCATCTAAGGCATTATAATACATTACTTCCAAAAATCTAAAGAAATCTCTAAAATCTCTATTCCTCCTACATCTTCTTATTTTTGAGACTCTGGGTGTTATTATTGATCAGCTTCTCAATATCTTCTCAGCTTTGCTGATGTATTATCATTTATTCTCTCACACTGAGTTTACTCAGAAACGGAAACACATTCTTAATTCACCACTAACTAACAACTTACTTGTTGAATGCTTATATATATTCTTGTGGGGAAAAGGTGGTTTCAATTGAGATGCTAAACTCACTGTTTCTGCTGCTGATTTGGGCCCCTTATGCCTTTCTTTGAGTCTGTTTCAGATACCACAACAAAAGCAGGATAGATGAAAATTTTCAATACTTCAAAAACATAGTTCTCTAAATGTGTACAAAAGTCACTATATTTAGGACACAGTTGGTCTTCAACTATCCTAGAATTCTTGCAAAGTGATTTTTATTGTTTCTTCTACTTACTTATTTCTCATTTTCATCTCTAGAATCACCTTTTCTTGGTCATTTTTTAAAGACAAAGTATAAATGTGTTTCTTAAAAGTTCTTCACTGGCCTACCATAATTAGCTCAGCAGAGTAGCTACTCTACTTACACTCCTTTCTATCCTAACATCTTATATGACTCACAAAGAGCGTAATGGGAAGGACTAACCCCTCTACCTGGACAATTCCATCAGCATTTTAGAACACTAACTAGAATAAGAGATTTAGTGTACTGAAGCTGTGTGGGCATAGGTTCTTTTACTGGCATGCATGTTGAGTATATGAGGAAGCCAGACAATTGTCTCTATAGATACCTAAAGTTGCTAACTTAGCAAATGCGTTTCTAATTCAATACCATTATAATAAGCGTGTGTGTGTGTGTGTGTGTGTGTGTAAATTTAACAAGGCTTATAGTAACAGAAAAGCCAGGAAGAAATATTTGACATCTTCCTACCCCTACCTCTAGGTACTGACTCATTTTATTAATCCCGTTAAATTAAAGCAACTTTTGGATCATCTTCCAAAGCAAATTGATAAAAACGTTGATCCTTTTCAAACTTAGGATATGTCTCATGCACATGTACTGTCTAACTTCCTGCTGTGCTTCTGTAGAGCACTGGACAGATATCAGTATGACACTGACTGAAACTGAAAAATAATCTGCTTACTTTCTTATAGCATGGATTTCATAATTTGCCTGGACCCCCTATAAATCCTTATCTCTTGAGGCTTCAAACTAGGCTTGAAGTTAGCCCCCTCGGGCTCTGCTTTAAATCAAATCCAATGCTACATTTTCCATTCCTTATTGAAATTGATTCTCCCTGAAGCTGTGGGAGGAGAAAGTCCTTTTTGTCTCTGCTTCCTGAGTATGCCTTTAGCATCTCTAAAAGAGAAATAGAAAAGTTTAGAGAAAGTCATGTCTACTTTGCACTGAGTGTTCCTTAACCCTAAAACACCCAATGTGGGATAACAAATTATAACTTCCAGGTCCTTCTTATTCATGACTACTTTATTCATCTTATAGCTTAAAAATCTTGTTTCCATTAATGTAGTCAATCACATTTGTTATTCATTTAATAAGAGAAAAAAAGGTAGTTCTGCTTTTCCTTAAGGTGTGGAAAGCCACATAAGAATCTTGTTTCCAATCAAACAGCAAGTAAATGCCTGATGATCTAAAAAATGTCTCTTGAGCTCATCACAAAGCTCAGGTTATGAGGCAACCATGGATTCTGAAGGTTAACAAGTTACTTCAAGGAGAAATAGGATACACAAACTTCTACTTTGGACAGGGATGGAAGGAAGTGGTGACCACCACATAAGCATGTAAGAATAAATAAGCAAAGTTTTTAATGAATACTTTAGGGCTGATTATGGAAAGCATGCTAATTTTGAATAACTGGGAAATTTTTTCAAGAAAAATTTGCACTCAGTTTCAAATTTTTTCCAATAGGTCTCCATCAAGTAGATTCAAGAAAGATAGGGGTCAGGCAAGAAAAATAAAGAAAATTCTATCTGAATCAAGAAGAGGAGTATGACAAAAAATCTACTGCATTTCTATACTTATATTTCTATAATAATGAGCTGGTGGAAGAAGAAATTAAGAAAACAATCCCACTTACTATCACAGCAAAAAGAATAAAATACCAAGGAGAAAATTTAATTGAGGTAAAAGACTTGTACACTGAAAACTATAAGACATTGTTGAAATAAACTGAAGAAGACACAAATAAATGGAAAGACATTCTGTGCTCATGGAATTGGAAGAATTAACATTGTTAAAAAGTCCATATTACCTAGAGTAATTTACAGATTCAGTGCAATTCCTATCAGAATCCCAAGGACATTTTCCACAGACATAGAACAAAAAGATTAAAAATTTGTATGGAACCACAAAAGATCCCAAATTGCCAAAGCAATCATGAGAAAAAAGAACTAAGCTGGAGGTATCACACTCCTTGATTTCAAAGTTACAAATCCATAATAATCAAAACAGCACAGTATTGGCAGAAAAAAATACATACATCAGTGGAGGAGAATTGAGAGCCCAGAAATAAACCCATGCATATATGGACAATTAATTTTACAACAAAGGAGCAAAGAACATATAGTGGTGAAAGGATAGTCTCATCAGTAAATGGTGCTGGGAAAACAGGTCAGCCAATGCTAAAAAATGAAACTAGACCACTATTTCACACCATCTCAAATAAATAGGACTACATCAAACTAAAAAGCTTCTGCACAGCAAAGGAAACCATCAGCAAAACAGAAAGACAACCTACTAAATGGAAAAAGATACTCACATATGATATATTCAATAAGGGGTCAATATCCAAAATATATAAAGAACTCATACAACTTAACAACAACCACAAAAAATGCCTGATTAAAAAATGGGCAGATAACCTGAATAGATATTTTTCCAAAGAAGACATACAGGTGGCCAACAGGCACATGAAAATCTGTTCAACACTGTAATTATTAGGGAAATGCAAATCAACACCACAATGAGATATCACCTCTCCTATTAGAATGGCTATTATCAAAAAGGCAAGAAATAACGAGTGTGGGTGAGGATGTAGAGAAAAGGGAACCCTCATGCACCGTTGCTGGGAATGTAAATTGGTGCAGCCACTATGGAAAACAGTGTGGAGGTTCCTCAAAAAATTAAGAATGGAACTAAAATATGATCCATCTGTCCCAATTTTGGTATTTATCCAAAGAATGGAAAACACTAATTCAAAAAATATATGCACTCTTATGTTTATCACAGCATTATTAACAATAGCCAAGATTTGAAAACCACTTAAGTGCCCATCAACTGAAGAATAAATAAAGAAGATGTGGTGTATATATATATAGTAGTCCACAATGGACTACTTCTCTGTCATAGAAAAGGATGAAATCTTGCCCATTTGCAACAACATAAATGGACCTTGAAGGTATTATGCTAAGTAGAATAAGTCAGAAGAAGAAAGACAAATAATGTATTGTTTCACTCAAGCGTGGAATATTAAAAACAAACCAACAAATTAACAATCAAACTAAATGAACAAACCGAGCCAAATAAAAACAAGCATGTAGCTACAGAGGACAGGGTAAGTTTACCAGAGGGGAAGGAGTGGGGAAAGGGTGAAATGGGTAAAGGGGGTGAACTGTATGGTGACAGATGGAAACAATTTTTAGTGATGAACACACTGTAGGGTATACAGAGTAGAAATATAATGTACACATGAAATTTATATAATATCATAAACCAATATTACCTCAATGAAAAAATTTTAATTAATTCTAAAATTATAAAAAAAAAAAGAATAGGGGATGAAACTCTCCTGTCCTCATAACCCAAAGATACACTACTTGTGGGGAAAGGAGTAGAAGCCACAGCCATCTGCCACTTTTGAAAAGACATGAAATGTTTTTGAGCCTAGGTTTCTGCCCTAAAAGACTAGGTCTGCTACCACTAGGGATAGGCAGTAAAATCTTTCCATACAGCAGGAAGATATAATAATTATTAGCATTTATGCAGCTAATGAGAGATGATCAAAATATGTGAAGTGAAAACTGAGAGAACTACAGGGAGAAACAGACAGTTCTAAATAATAGTTGGAGATTTCAATATCCTACTTTCAATAATGAATGGAACAAACAGAAGATAAATTTAAAAACAAAGAACTTAAATAACACAATAAATCATCTAACAGACATATACAGAACACTTTACCCCCAAACAACAGCATTTATATTTTTCTCAAGTGCACACTGGGCATTTTTCAGGATAGATTATATGATAGGTCATAAATTAAGTCTCAATAGATTTAAAAAGATAGATATTATACAAAGTATATTTTCTGACCACAACAGGATGAAGTTACCAATCAGTAACAGGAGTAAAACTGGAAACTTCACAAATCTGTAGAAATTAAAGAACTAACTCTTAAACAACCAATGTGTCAAGGAAGAAGTCACACCCTGAAGAATTTGAGAACACTTAGAGATGAATGAAAACAAAACCAGAGCATACCAAAATGTATGTGATACAGCAAAAATGGTGTTAAGGGGGAAATTTATAGCTATAAATGCTTATATTAAGAAGATAAGAAAGGTCTCAAATCAACAACATAACTTTTCAATTTAAGGAAGTTGAAAAAGAAGAGCAAACTAAAGCTACTGCTAGCAGAAGGAAGCATATAATAAAGATTAGAGCAGAGATAACTGAAATAGAGAATAGATAAATGATAGAGAAAAATAGTGAAACCAAAAGTTGGTTCTATGAAAGATCAAGACAATGGACAAAGATTTAGCTCTATGGACTAAGAAAAAAGAGAGAAGACAAATTACTAAAATCAAAAAATATCAATAACAAGTATTGGTAAGGATATGAAAATTGGAACCCTGTGCATTGTTGGCAGGAACGTAAAATGGCATAGCTGCTGTGGGAAACAGTAGGGCAGTCCCTCAAAAAATTGAATACAGTCATTACCATATAATCCAGCAATTCTACTTCTGGGTACAAAATAATTGAAAGTAGAGCCTGAAGGAGATATTTATATACTGGTGTTAGTATCAGCATTATTCACAATAACTAAAATTTGGAAGCAACCCCAGTGAATTGATAAGCAAAATGTAATATATACATGCAATGGAAAACTATCAGTCTTAAAAGGAAATGAAATTCTAAATGTGCTACAACATGGATGCATCTTGAGAACATTATGCCAAGTGAAACTGAGTCACAAAAAGACAAATACTGTATGATTTCACTTATATGAGGTACTTAAAGGAGTCAAAATCATAGAGACAGAAGGTAGAATGGTAATTGTCAAGGGCTGGTGTGGGAAGGAAGGGGGAGTTATTGTTTAATGAAAGTAAAGTTTCAGTTTTACAAGATGAAAAATTCTATGGAGATGGATGGTGGTGGAGGTTATGAAACATTATGAATATGTTTACTATTACCGAACTGTGCACTTAAAATGGTTGATATGGTAAATTTTATCATATTGTCTCTCACATGTGTATTAGAGTCCTAAAAGGAAAAGAGTGAAAGAATGAAGCAGTGCTTTGGGGGAAATTTAGAGCATTAAAATCTTGTATATTAGAAACGAAAATATATTTCCAATCAATAATATAGGATTCCACCTTTTGAGACTAGAACAGTCTTATTTTGAGCTGATCCTAAGTGCGTCCAGATTGTAGAGGCTGGTTTAAAATATTTATTTCCTCTTCTCATCAGTTAAATTTTCAGCCTCTATGCAGTTAGTCTCAGGAGGCATCTAGGAAATTACTGTTTCCTTTATCTCCCTGACCCCTTCCTTTTCCAGTATACTAGGTGTTCTCACCAGGAATTATCACTTGGAGTGCCTTCCTGAGAAAGCAGTGGGGATCTTCAGGGTAGATAGCTCCTTACACTTATGACTGCAAGTCAGAGTAGAATTTTCTGAATCTTCAGAGTATAGTATCTATAGAAAAATATTTTTATTTGCTTCTCTTATTTTTATATTATCATTTTATGTGCTAATTCAAGCTCTATTGATTTTTACTTTGTATCAAATGCACTCATATTATTAATGGACATATTTAACTAAATTTTGTTCTAGTTAATATCAATTATTCAGCATCTCAACTCTTTCTAAACAAGAAAAGAACTTTACCATATTTTACCTAATAAGTATGTGCTCCATCTTCCAAAATACTTTGTATTTCATAGAAGCTTAATTCTAAAGTATTTTTGCAAAAAATATTTTTATTATCAGTTTATAATTACATCTATTTAGTTTATGTGTAATGATGTTTCCTTGTATCTCATAGCTTTTTCTAGGTTCATTTTTTTAAAAAATTCTGAACTTTATACTCTGGTAGTAGTTTTAGCAAATAATAATAAAACATATTAGTGCATATTTCTGAAAAATGTATTTATTTTACCCTCATTATTGACTTGCAGTGCACGTAGGTATATAAATCTATGGTGCAACTATTTCCCTTATATGATTTGTTCCTATTACTCCATTGTATCCTCAGTTCTACTGTACTGCTAATTATCAGCACATTTTCTTTATTGTAAACAGTCAGGTTCTTCAACCTTGTGGCTTTCATATTTTTCATTCAACTTTTCTTTTGACTTAAATTGGTGAATTCCCAATTGCCTTTGCCCATGTCAAGTTTGTAGTTTATCCTTTTCAGAGCATATTTTTTTCCAATGATCATAAATGCTCTATTACTTAGAGGGTTTCACATAGACTCTTTTTCATATCACCTTCTCTTATTTTATATCTGCTTGTTATTGTTTCATAAGTTTTCTTCATTTTAGAACTGGCATTCTCTCTTTATTTCTTGGAAAATTTCAAATTACTTTGCTATTAGTTTTTTAATGAATCCATCTCCCAATATTTTTTTACTGTAATGCTTGCGTCAGATTTCCTCAAAGACTTCTAGGTATTGACTAGTTGATTTATTTTCATTGTTTTCTGTTTTCTCCTCTCTATTCATCTCTCCATCTCTAGTTATTTTACAGTAACTTCCATCTGGACAGCCCAGTTTCCAAAAGCAGAATCAGGTCTTACACTGGTGGATTAAGGATGCACCCTTTATGTGATCTGACACTTTACAGTCACTTGGACCAGCTCTTTTCCACAACCCTGTGCTTGGTTCCATTCTTTTCACCAGGTTGGAAGCTTCAATTAGGTTATATTTTCTTCTGGTCTGAGTTCATTCCATGGATAAACAAACCTCAACAAATTATCTGCATTTGGCCAGCAAGACTGACACATGCCATCCATCTGAATAACCATTTTTTAGTCCTAATTTACCCAGAGAGCGAGTATTCTGGCTGCCGTGACTGCTTCTAATTTTTTTGCTTCTATCGTGTCTGGCCTGAGGCTTTTTTTATTTGTCTTTATTTAAGTAGGTGTAAACCTAATTTTTCTTTTAATATTTCATCTATCTCTGATATGAACTTGGAGCAGAAGAGTCCCTTTTAAAGTGTAGATGTGAAATATCTACCTAGACAAAATTCCTTATCTCCTTAAACATTTATTTAAGACACAGACATAGAATAAAAAATATCAGCTCTCCAAATAATTCATATATCCATCCAATTTTCCAAAAATTGCCAGAATGTGGCTAGATGATTGTTTAAATATTGAATATTTCTGGACAAATCAAGGATGTTTTCTCCTTATCCTTCATTACATGTTATCACTGTTACTGTTTTTAAAAAACAAACAAAAAACTCCCAAAGACTATTTCCATACTAGGCTACATATAATATGTCTGCAAGGAGCTGCAGAGTGTGATACTGTTCAATCTTGGTCCTTTGCATATTTGTTTTTCTGTATTTTATATGCATTTCCCTTTTCCCTGGATTTCTTGCATACAATAGTAATTAGAGATTTCTGTAAAAAAAATCTCAAGCATGGTTTATAATGCCACTTATTATTATAGGGTGTTTTACTCTGTTCCCTTATACTATTTCCAAACAGAAGGACTTTTCCAGATTAACATTTGGCATAATTTTCAGCTTTTACATAGCCCTTTGCCTAATTATTTTTAGTCTGCAATGTTTTTTTCAAGGTGGTTTATAATTTTTCAGAACTCCATGAAATCCTCTCATTAAGACTGTCTTTACTGGGGGTCTTTTGTGGAATATTACTATCTCTTTATCTGTGTTCCTAAACCAGTTTTGCCTCTTGAACTACATCTTCAGTTGGGTCTTACTTCTTCTTTCATAGAGCCTGAGCTTGGGTTCTCTTTCCTATGTTCCTGGTAGAGGTCCCCATCTAACCTGATATCATTGGCCCATAAGAGGCCACATAAGCAGATATTTTGGTTTATATGTAAATAAATAAACATTAAAAGTGTACAGGACATACATGATATGAGCTCACATACTCCTTGCCACAAAATGCCTGAATAGCATTAACAATGGGACATACCCTGTAGAATTGACAATGCTTTCCCCAAAGGACTATTTTTCCTATGAGTATACAGGAAAACTACATTTCTTAGTCTTCTTGCATTTAAGTGTGATCATGATGTACATCCTCTGAAAGACAAACATTAAAGATTCTGCTCAATTTTTCACACTGTGGCTGAGAGCAACGGATTCCCATAGAGTGGAATAACATGGAAAAAAAAAAAAAAAACAGAGCCCCAAAACCTCTATTGAGAGTCGTCTAGGAGTGCTTCTTGAACTACAAGAGCCTGTGATATAAGCGAGAACCTTTTTGTTCGTTTGAGTCACTGAGACTTGCTTGTTATATAACTATCATTAATTTACACAATTACTATATTGTTAAATATTGCATATCTTGTATTATCAGACAAAGACAGAGTCATAAACTAAATGTTATTACTGTTATCAATTTTTAACGGGAGCAGTATTTACCCAATGCTATACTTTAAGGGTGTCTAATTCACTTTTTGTTTGCTGATTCAAACAAGAGACAAAAAAATAAAAATCGAACTACTGATATCTATTCCATGGCCTTCCCTCAGAAAAATCACTACAAAGAACAAAAAAGTCTAAGTGTGCATCCTGATTTTGAGAATAATTATTTGTCTGGCCCTCTGATTTAACATGCAATATAAAAGATGTTTGAATTAAGCTTTCTGACTGCCTACTAATCTCGCTCTCTTTATATACTGCAAACCTTTTTAAGCTGTTTGGTGGTATGTTGGCATTTTCCTGAAATACTGCTTTTTAAGCTTATTATAGATATAATATTAAATTTTTTTCAAGATATAACTAGTATAAATTGTGAAGTTTCTAAAATATACTATTTTTTAAATAAAAATGCAAGTCATAAATTTTATTATGTTTTCCTAGAAATGTAGCCTCAATATCATATCTTAGTTGCCAAATGTTTCCAAATATGCTTTTACTCTTATCTCTTTATATATTTCTCTGAAAATATATGCAACTATATAGCCAAATTATCACTGCCTGGTGTATCATTCTATATGCTGTCTTGGCTTACCTGAATTATTCCATTGTGAAAGAGAAGTAGTTGAAAAAGTCATTTTGCCTAAAAAAATACAATTTATAGGGCAGTGGGAGTTCAAGATTGACACTACTAAAAGAGCAGCAAGCAAAACATTAAAGAATACTTCTTGTCAAACGTTCCTTGAAAATAAACTCTATAGGATACACAGGAATGTAGTTAAACAAAGAGACACTAAGGATAATTTAGCAGATTCTTTGAAGGAATGAGAAGTAGGCACCATACTTGCTTTGTCAATTGTGTGGAAGAACATTTAACTTGAGCCCCTGCTGAAAATAAAACTATTTAATTACATTTGAGAAAAAGTTTTTCCTTTGAAGTTTTAGATTTTCTGTTTTGTTTAGAAGACTAAAATTGAGGACAATGGTAGGGTAAAGAAAAGGCAAAACATTTCTAAAACAAAACAAATCCGTTGAAAAAATTACATTGAATTAAATAATTTGTAAAAAGCAATCAATAAATACTATAAAAGTAGGAAAAAGAAAAAGACTTTATGGAAAAATATTTTAAAATAAAAATGATAAAATATTGTCAGTTCTAACTCAAACTCAATATCTGCTAAATTTTGATAGCATTGTAAACTTTTTAAAACATCTTTTTTTAATTTTCCAACCTTATGATGCAACCCAATTGATTATAAAATAAAATTCACATTTCTTATCTTGGCCAGTAGGATTCTGAAAGGTACAGATTGTAGCAGTAATATTATCTAATGTTTGTCATTATATTACAGAACCTATGTGCTATAACTATGTTAGTGTAGTCACTAAGACCAAATAGAGCTTATATTTTACCACCTCTACATTTTGGCTCAAGTTTCCAACTTCCCATGAATATCTATGCATTTAATGCATATACATACTTCCATTCAGTACACTTATTCCTTACTTACTTACTTTAATTCACTCCCAAAAATGTTGATGCTAAATCAAAAGATGTTAAATGAAAAAAAGTGCTTTATATTTTCATTAATTTTAGTGGGAAAAAATATTCTCCATTTCATAACAAACCAAGATAAGCAAGAAATTTTTGCATATAGAAAATTATATCTATTGGATAATGAAAAACAACAATTTTAAAGCAAATGTAAACAGTTTGTTTGTAAAACACAATGTAATAAATGTTTGTTGTATTTTCAAACAGAGGGGACTTAGTGGATGGTGATCGATGGATGATGGGTATGTGAATTATTTTTTGCAAGATGCACTCTTTCTTAGGAACTATATTCTTCAAATTTTACAATTTGTGAGGCTCATGGCTTTCTTGTATTCAAATTGCACTTTGAAAAGCTCCAAATTCTGCACCTTGAAATACTCCAGTATTTAGATGTGATGAAGATGAGAAAGTCCCAATCAAAGGAGTTATGAAGAACTTTCCATTAAGATAGGAGTAAAACCAGGAGTACAAAAAAAAAAAAAAATGCATAACTTGTATCCAAAGAGCATTTTTAGGAAATCCAAGGTAATAAATTGTCTCAGTGAGGTTGGTTTTGTTTCCATATAGCTTATTTTACACAGTGAAGAAAAATAAGAGGGATAAGATAAATTTTAAATAATCTTTAGAAAAATGTCTGGTGGAAAAATTTCGCCTCCCTAGAAATGTAATGTCAAAGTGATACATCTTATAATGTATATTTTAGTGTGTTCTTACTCATTTAAAATTAGTTGATAATTTTCCAATTTTCCCTCTGTTATTGATTTCTAGTTTCAGTCCATTGTGGTCAGAAAAATACTTGATTTCAGTCTTCTTATAAATTCAGTCTTAAACTTGTTAAGACTTGTTTTGTAACCTAATGCAATGTGTCCTAGATAATGGTCTGTGTATGCTGGAGAAGAATGTGCATTCTACCACCATTGGGTGGGATGTCCTATATATGACTGTTAGGTCCATTTGAAAATCAAAAAACACACTTCTGATCAACCAGAGTAAAAGAAGAATTCAAAAGAAAAATCGGAAAATATCTTGGTTCAAACACAACTAAAATCACAACATACCAAAACTTATGCAATGCAGGAAAAGCAATACTAAGAGGGCAGTTAATGTTAATAAACACCTATGATAATAGAGAACAAAAATTTCATATAAGATAAATTTATACCTGAAAGAAATAGAAAAAGAAAAATGATCTAAATCCTTCTTAGCAAAAGGAAGGAAATAGTATATATTAGAGCAGAAATAAACAAAATAGAAAATTTAAAAATAGGAAAAAAGTCAATAAAACTAATAGTTGGTTTTTTGAAAAGATAAACAAAGGTGAAAACTTTTACCTATAAGGACTAAGAAGAAAGAGAGAAGACTCAAATAACTAAAATCAGAATGAAAATGGGAACATTACAAATGTTGCCATAGAAATAAAAAAATATCTTCAGAAAATATTATGAGTAATTACATGCCAACAAATTAAATAACCTTGAACAAATAGATAAATTACTAAAAGCATACAATTTACCAAGACTGAACAAGGAAGAAATAGAATGAATAGACCCATAACTAGTAAGGAGATTGAATCAGTAATCAAAAACCTCCTAACAAACAAAACCCCAGGAGCAGGTGACTTCACTGGAAAATTCTACCTAACATTTAAAGAAGAATTAATGCCAATCCTTCTCAATTTTTTCTGAAGAAAACTGAAGAGGAGAGAACACTTCCAAATATATTTTGTGAGGCCAGCATTACCCAATTACTAAGCCAGACAAAAACACTACAAGAAAAGAAACCTACAGGCCAATACTCGTGGTGAACATAGATGCAAAAATCCTCAACAAATACTAGTAAACTGAATTCAACAACAACAACAAAACACCATGACCAAGTGGGATTTATCTCTAGGACGCAAAGATTTTTCAACATCTGCAAATCAATTAATATGGTACACCCCACTGACAGAATGAAGGATAAAAGCATATAATCATCACAACAAATTCAGAAAGAAAGCATTTGATAACATTCAAAACCCTTATATGATGAAAAATCTTAACAAACTAGGAATAGAAGAAAATACCTCAACATAATAAAGACCATATATGAACACAACTAACATTACATCAATAGGGAAAAATTGAAAGCCTGTCCATATAAAATCAGAAACAAGACAAGGATGCCCACTCTTGCCATTTCTATTCAACAGAGTACTAGCAGTCCTAGCCAGAGTAATTAGGCAAAGGAAAAAATTGAAAGTATTCACATAGGAAAGGAAGAAGTAAAATTGTCCCTGTTTGCAGGTGACATTAAAACTATTAAAACTAATTAATTAATTAAAAAGTTGCAGGATACAAAATCAACATATAAAAACCAGCTTTGTTTCTCTACACTAATAGTGAACTATCTGAAAAGGAAATTATGAAAATAATCCCACATTCAATAGCATCACAAAGAATAAAATACTTATTAGGAATAATCTTAAATAAGGACTTGTACACTGAAACTATAAAACATTGATGAAAGAAATGAAACAAGACAAACAAATGAAAGACATTTCATGTTCATGGATGTTGAAACACAATATTTTTTAAAGGTCCATATTGTCCATTTTACACGTTCAAAGTAATCCTTATAAAATCCTTATAAATCCTAATGGCATTTTTTACAGAAACAGAACATGTAATTCTAAAACTCATATGAAATCGCAATAAAAAAATCCAGAACAGATCCCAGTTACAGCACAGCACAGGATCTGGGGTGGCCATGACCAGGTAAAAGACTCACCTTGGGACACAAAGGCAACGTGCTCCTGGGGAAGAGCCTGGATGGGGTGGCGGCAGCCATTGTTGGCCCTCACTCAAGCAGCACATCAGAAGCAGCCCAGATCTCTGATGGTGGCCACTCCACCACAGCTCACTCCCCCACATCCATGCCTAGAGGCCACGCTGGGACCTGCCTGCTTTGTGGAGTGATTCCACAACAGGAATATCTCTTCTGTCACAAGTCTAGCATATGGGCTGGGATGACTGAAATACTGGGATAACCAGGGCTGTCTACAGGAGTATGTACTTATGGGCTTTCCATGTGACTTGAGGTTCCTCATAGCATGGCAGCTTCAGGTTAGTAAAATATCTTACATTATGCCTCAGACCTCTACAGTATTCTAGGTAGCAAGGAGGAAGCTGCCTGGCTCAGCAGGTACACAGCATTCTTTCTGCTCTTTTCCATTGGCTGATGCAGTTATAAGCCTGCCCAGATTCAAGGAGGGGGAATATAGAACTCATCTTTCTGTGGGGTCATTATAATGAAAAGTCTTCAACTGACTAGTTATTACATAAAATTTGTGTGAATTGGTTTAGAAAGTACCATCATCTGGAAAATAAATTAGTGTGTATGTATATCTGTGTGTGAGCGTGTATATGAAAATAGCATCAAAAATGCACTATTTTAAGGTAATAAATATTTTTACATTGCAACATTTCATCCATTTATTTATACTTTGAGCACTTATTTACTGAACACAGACCAGGTTCTGTGGTAAGTTCTAACAATACATAGATGGATGTAACAAGTGCATTCTCTACGTTACTTGATCTTATAAATGAAACAAAAACAAACTAACAGGGCAAGGCAATAAAAGATAAGGTGACAAATCCTAAAATTCAAAAATAGATATAAGAACTGAGTCCTGGAACTAACAGGAAAAAACAAAAGATAAAGTGACAAATCCCAAAGTTCAAGAATAGATATAAGAACTGAGTCCTGGAGTCCATAAGACAATAGGTCACAAATTTGATGGAAGAGTAGAAGGAGCAAAAACGAAGACAGTGTAATACCCAGAGATCAGAAACTCATGTCCCTGGGGTTAGCCTGCACCTGCCACTATGCTGTTAATGTTGACTGGGGAACTTCTGAACAGAGGCTGTCTTTCCTGTCACTGAAACCACTGAAAAAAGGGAGTGTTCCTGCTGGGTTGCTGGAGTCTGAAGTCATTCCTGCTGCCACATCAGAAAGAGCCAGCAGCTACCAACATCTCTGATCTGCCTGAACCTCTTCTGATTTTGAAGTACCTCTGAAAAGCAGAAATTAATATCAAAACCATAAGCGAGGGATCTGGGAAAAGTTTGCAGACTGCCATCCTTAGACATACAGATTGGAGAAAGGTAAGTATGGAGCTGAGAGATAACAGAAAAATTACCAGTATCAAATCACTTCTCTAGAATAGGATTTAAAGTCCAACTCCTGAAACAGTAGAGTTCAGAGCAATAATATAGAGAGACAAGGTCTTCAAGCAGATGTGTTAGTAAAGGAACACTTACATTAATTTTTCTTATCCTATCGCCTTCTCTTTCCTGCCTGTGCAAAATCAGCCATAGGAAAAACACATCCTGTACCCAGGCTGGGAATTTCCTAAAGAGACTCTGAATTCTCAGTTTGATGCTGTTTTCCTCTCCTGATTTTACTTCAATATTTCTGGCTACTTCTTCTCATCCCCTTTGGCTGGGACTTCCTCAATTTCTGGTCTTGAAATGTTGCCGAGCTTCAAAGTTCTGACATGGACCTTTTCTCTCTGTCTACACTCAGCCTAGAAATCTCATTCAGTTTCATGGCTTTAGTCACTATCGATATGCTGATATCTCTTCAATTTATATTTTCAAACAGAAATTCACACCCCCCAAAAAAAAAATTCTGCCCCAGGCTCCAGACCTATATTTTCAACTCCCTGTTTGAAAGTTCCACTGGCTGTATTGTAGGCATCTCAATTTAATATGTCCAAAACGGAACCGCACAAACCCCTCCACTAAGGTTTATGCTATGCTCTTTCTCTCGTAATTACTGGAAATTCCAATAACTTTATAATCTTGGTGTTTTCCTTGACTTTACTCTTTTCTCATACATTACACCCAGTGCTTCAAAATTTCTGTTTGTTTAAACACAGAATGTGACCCCTTTCTACCAATCCTATGGCCACAACTCCAGTCCAAGATACTGTATTTTCTCACATTAATTCTTGAACTAGTTCTTAGCCCATCTGTCTGTTTTTGCCCTTGTGTCCTACAGTTTAATATCAGCATAGCAGGCAGAGTGATCCTGTGAAACCAAAAGTCAGATTATACCATCCCATCTCCTCAAAATCTTTCAATGTGTTCCCAGCTTACTTGAAATAAAATAAAACTATTAATAATAATTTATTCGGTCCTACCTTGTCTGGTTCCCTGTGGCTTATTTGGCATTATCTCATACTATTCAAGCCTGATTCTATTCTATTAGTCCTTGAAAATGCCATCCACAATCTCTCCTCAGAGCTTTTACAGCTGGGGCATTATCTCCCTCATATACTCTCCTTTTACCACATGGCCATTTCCCTCACTGTATTCTCATCTTTGTTTAAAATTCATGCTTCCATTGAGGTTTTCTTGGCTCTCTAAAATCTCCACTCTCGCTTTTCATAATTTTTTTCCTTAGTTTATTTAATTTCCTATCACATACCGCCCATTAACATGCTATATATTTTATTATTTTTAAACATATTTATTGGAGTATAATTGTTTTACAACGGTGTGTTTGTGTGTTAGTTTCTGCTTTATAACAAAGTAAATCAGCTATATGTGTACATATATCCCCATAACTCCTCCCTCTTGTGTCTCCCGCCCACCCTCCCTATCCCACCCCTCTAGGGGGTCACAAAGCACCGAGTTGATCTCCCTGTGCTATGCGGCTGCTTCCCACTAGCTATCTATTTTACATTTGGTAGTGTATATATATATGTCCATGCCACTCTCTCACTTCGTCCCAGCTTACCCTTCCCCCTCCCCGTGTCCTTAAGTCCATTCTCTACGTCTGCATCTTTATTCCTGTCCTGTCCCTTATATACTTTAATTATGTATCATTTTCTTTGTCTTGCCCACTAGGTATAAGTTCCATAATTTAGGTATTTGCTGTTTTTCCTACTATATCTCTAGCTCCTAACAGTTCCTAGCACATAATAGCTTCTCCACATTTGTTGAATGAATAAATTAGTATTGAAATATGACAAGGCAGGAGTGGGATGAAATAGGCTTGAAACCTCAGAAAACAGAGATATTTAACCCTCAGGGAGGGTTTTATGGAGACAAAGGGGGAAAAGAAGACCAGTGCCTGCTCTTTCCAGCTGTATCTTTGTATTCTTTCTGGGGAGCAGGCTATCCTGTTTACTGGCTAAACTGAGGTGAATTCCCACATGCTTATGAAGCCAAATCATCCAGATATTTTAGAGTCATAAAGCCATGAATGGGCAGGAGTTAGATGTGGGCAAATTCAGCGTCTTCTTATAGCATTAAGCAGCACATGTTCTCTTGTTATTCACACTCTCTTATGTTGTCTTATGCCCAAATGTCTTATGTGTAAATATATATCCCATTTTTATACATAACCTAGAATCCTGAATTCCATATCTTGGAGTTGTGGGAATTTTTTATATGTAAAGCCCAGTGGATCTGATTAAACAAGGTTTGATAATTTGGTAATATGGAGAAATTGTTACACATGATAAATATGTAGCAGGTCAAATCTATAATTTGATGATTAATTGCAGAGGAAGAAGGTTTAATACTCAGGTTTCTAGGCTGGGCAAGAGGAAGGATAAATGTAATTCAGGGGAAAAACAGGATTGGTTAGATAAGGGAAGATGTTGAGTTTAGCCTTGCTAATATCCAGCAGATCATTTTATTAACAGATCTGGCACTCAGAATACAGAGATAGGCTACTGATCTATATTTATGAGTCACTGGGTTAATCAGATATTTGAATCCATGAGAGTAGATGAGATATCCCTGTGGTAGGTAGAGAAAGAAGAAAACCTAAATAGAACACTGAGGATTCCTACATTTAAATCATTATTAGAAGACAACATATTCAGGAGACTGGGGAGGAGCCTCCTGAAATATAGGGGGAAAAATGGGAAAATATGAATTAATAGAAGCCTAGGAAATATAGCATTTTAAGAAGGAAGGAGGACTTAATCATGGTAGAGAGGACAAAGAGATGAAGTTAAAATCTGTTGATTTCATAAGCAAAAACATTACTTGTAATCTTGTTAAGAGTATTTTTAATTTGTTCTTTGAAGACAATGGCATAATTTGAGTCTAATCTGAATTGTCATTGATTTTACAAATTTAGTCCTGGCTGCCTGCTCACCACTGTATACAAGAAGTGGAGAGTAGAAGGGAAGCTCAAGAAATCATGATAGAATTTAGAAGACCTGGAGGACTTCGATGAAACATGGTCAAAAATGACTTGCAGGAAGAAAAAATGCTCCAGATCTGCCAGCACACTGATAGAACTTGATGGACCACAGCACAGGGTGCAGTGTTGAGGCTTGAAGTGAAGAAGAGTGGGACTGGAAGCTGCATCTTCAGAGCTGCGTGGTTTCTCAGAGCAGCATGGTTTCTGGGGAGATTATGTATACAGAGAAGGGGAGGAACTTTTTTGAAAGGTGGCATTAAAGATAGGGGGGGAAAGCAAGAGAGGAACATTAAGGATCCTGGAGAAAGAAAAGATAGAAAGACATTCCAACCGTTCTCCTCCCTTCCAATGCCAACACACTACACAGTGCAATTAAAAAATAATAATTATACATATATATATATGAATGAATGAATGAAGACAGAAGAGGGCATTTCCAAACTCGGAACCTCATCTTCAAAATGAGTAGAAATAGAAAAAATTAGATCACATTCATACAAAACTACTATGTAAACAGAAAGTACACTTCAGCTGAGCAGGAGTCTCACCGAATAAACAAATGTGAAGCTGAAGAGGTGTGTAACAAAACACTCTAACTGGGGGACTAAAAGAATAAAAACTTTGAATCAGAAATACAAAAGGTAACAACAAATATAGATTTAAAAAAGAAGAAATAAGACGAGCTGATTGAACTCAGGAAAGAAATTGAAGTAAAAATAAAATCATGTGAGATATTAAGACTAAACTACAAGGTGAACAAAGTAGAATAGATTAAAATAAAAATGTAATAAAATACATTGGAAAAGAACAGGAAAACAACCATGAGGGGAAAAGAATGAGATAAAGAAATAAAATGGGTTAGAGAGAAATTCTGAAATCTCAGAAACCTTTTTGGAAGTAAAGGATGCCTGATTTCCACATTGATAGGCTAACCAACTACCAAGAATAAGTGACCTAGAACAATCAATACTGAGATATAGTCTATAAAAGTTAATACATTTTAAACATAAAGACAAAAATATTCAGAGCTCAGAGGCAAAAAAGAGGAAATCACTTACAAAAACAAGAGAATTAGAATAGCATCAGACTTCTCACAAAAAGAAAATACAGCCAAGGCAAAAGGGACACATCATGTTTTATACACTTAAGAAAAGGCGAACCAAGTTATATCTATCCACATTATCCTTCAAGTAAAAAGGTTAGAAACACCCTTTTAAACATTCATGAATACTGAACACATGTGTCCTTTCTGAGTAATCTACTAGAGCAAGGGTCAGCAAACTTTTTCTGCAAGGGTTAGATAATGAAAATGTTTGACTATGTTGGCCATCTAAGGTCTCCCTTCCACCTCCTTCATTGCCTCTTCTTAGTCTTAGTGATTCTCCTTCTCCCCATCATCTTCCTTTTTCTTCTTCTTCCATGCATTAAAATGTAAAAAAAAAAAAAATCTTAGCTTGTGGGCTAAGATAACAACAGCAACAAAAAGGTGTGTAGTTTGCCAAACCCTCTACTAGAGGAAAGGCTTCATTCAACCAAGAGATGACTGCAGTTTTGGCAAAAAGATAGATGGTGAGAATTTCATTTATTTAATAGCAAAATGAAGACTAAAACAAGAATGGAGTTATAGGTAGAGGAATACTATGTGTTTTCTGTTCTGACAAATTAGAAATCTGCAATTAAATACAAGGGATAGAAAAATTAGAAATGGCATGAAATCACTGGTAGGAGGTGGTATAAATAATAACTGGGATTCAAAGTATACCATTGAAAATATATACCAGATAAAAGATTATATTAAAAAAGGATAGAAATAAAGAAGAATAAAAATAGAAGTATTGATATATGTAAGGTAAATACTAGAATAAAATTAACAACTTCTACCAAAAGAAATTAAAAAATAGAAATCACATAATATAAAAAAGGCTATGGAACATTTAATGGGTAATACTCTCTTCAAAATAATTAAGGTTTGAAGGTTATATTTCATAGTGATTTTGTATTTTGTTAGCTGAGTGACCTAGTAACTATTTAATAAAATAAGCAAAACACATGAACTCTTTTCTTTTTTCATACTGCTATCTATAACCATTTCTTTCTGTACTCTCAGGGTTATTTCCACAGTTCCCTTAATATAAGTAAGTTGAATTAGGGTGTTTAAATATATTTTGGGCAGTGAAAGCAAAGAATCAGAGTATACTTGATATTTCTGTACAAAATAGCATGATTGAACTTGAATTAAAATGCAACATCTAAAAAGTATAACTTCAAAACAGACATGAATATTGATTCATCTCTATCCAAGCACTGTGGATCACATAGTACCTCAGCGAGATCTCCATTTTATAGATATGCAAAGATGAATGGATGGGAATAAAAAGAAAATGAATTCCTTCCTAGGGATATTTAATGAATATGAAAGATACTTTTTGCTGTTAGCAGCTATTAAAGTTTATTAAAATTCCCTCAGAGACATTTCTACTCTTCATTAATTTACATATGCTCCCCAAAGGTCCCTTGAATTCTAGTAATAAAACATTTTTCAAGAGCTTCACCCAAACAATCACATACTTAGGAGAAGAAATCCAACGTCGCATATACAAATCATCAAATAACTATCTAGCATCAATATTTATATAAATTTTATGTTTCTATGTCCACTGAACAAAATTCTGTTTTATGGTATATAAAAATATTATCAGTTGCATAAAATGTTAACTAGCATATCATAGCTATAAATAGGCTGCCTATGCAAATATATTCTTTTAGATTACAGAATGCTCAACATCCATACATAATAATGCTAAAAGGAGAGTCTAAAAATAATTTAAGCCAAATATTATTGGTGAGATTCATTCAAAGAAATAATTTAATCCGTTCGTGTAAGTTCAGACGTTTCACATATGACTGAGATGAATGTTAAACCCAGTAGGCCCCCATTCTTTTGACTACCTTTAGAATGAAAGGTAGTATTTCAGATCTGCCACTGGACAGTCTTAGAGATTTTTTATTCTAAGTCTGCCTTTTTTCTCCAATAGAAAAATCAGAGACTGATGAAATAAAATCCATTCAATGTTGTACAGCTATTTTGAGTCAGGGTCATGTGTATTAATAATATTTTATTTTTGTGTAGAAATCTATTTTTTATAAAATACCTCCTCATTATTAAATCTTGGCCTCCCAACAAGTCTATTCAATATCTAGATATAATCACTTTTAAGAAACTTGTTATAGTCAAAAATTCTATGCCTTCAAGAGGTCAAATAACTTGTAATAAGTGGCCTCACACACATATAAAAGTGCCAGGACTTCAACCCCGGTTTTCTAGTGCAATGTTCTATTCTTTAAGAAGCATTCTGGAGTCTTGAAACAAAAAGGACATTGAACTGAGTTTGTTATTAGACAAATACAGATTGTATTGTTCAAAGATGACCATGAGAAGACAAGGAGTATATCAATCATGGCACAGGATTTGTAAGGGCTCATTTCTTCCTCAGATTGACACAGATCATTCCATAAGTTACTATGATAATTAAAGTAAAAATTAACAATTATTTCAAGTAAATAGTCCACAATTCACTCCTTTTTTTCACTGCACAGACTGTCTGTGGTCCTCTGCCTGGTCTTCTTCATACCAGGCTTTTGCCCAGAAGAATGATGAGTAGGGTTTAAGAACTGATGACTTAATAAGAAAATGTAATTAAGTGTATTGTAATATAGCATAGCTTTTTGGAGGTGACATATTTTATAATGGAAGAATAGATGTCTTATACATACAGAAATTTTAAATAATTCTTGATAAAACTAGAGGTTCACCACACAGATGCCAGGAAAGAAGTTTGCTAACCCACAAGGTAGTGTTAAGTGATTGAGAACCCCAGGGTTTACAGAACCATGCATTCTCTTTAATTAAGTCCAGATGCCATTCTGCAACAACTTTAAATGGAGTATAATCTATAAAAATACTGAATTACTGTTGTACACCTGAAACTAATATAATATTGTAAATCAACTATGTCAATATAAATTACTTACTTACTTAATTAATTAATTTCTAAAAAGAATTTCATTAAAAAAGAAATCCTGATGCATGAAGAAGCTAAAGCCTCTGAAGTAGATCCAGGAGTCCTAAGCAAATCAGAGAAGATTCCAGTTCCTGGCGATTCTGGGGAAGGAATACCACTCATTCTATAGAAGAGAACTTCCCCAAGGTCTAATTGTTCAAATGAAGGAGAGATACTGCTATGGCAATAAGAAATATCTGAAATGATAGCAAACAGCATGTCTGAGCACTGGATATTTAATACATGAAGACATTAAATATTTTGTGTTTATAAGATATTATCAACATAATTAAGATGCAAATGAAGCACATGTAAATAATATGATATGGGGATATATGTACATAGTAATATTCTTAATGTATAATTGTATAATGAGATTTCATAAATGTTACAAATATTTTCTCAAGAAAAGGTCTTAAAATAATCAAATAGCAAAAAATAGATTAAAATGTTTTATTTATGTGACAGAATATTATATCATCATTAAAATAATGTTTTTAAGAACACGCTAATTATACAGAGAATGTTACTTATAGGATACTAGGTAAATAAAGCATCACAAAATACACTATTTGGTGTATTATATCCAAAAATACATTACATATATATGTATATACATAAGAGTGCATATGCATGAATATACACACATTACTGGGAAGAAACACAAAAATGTTCATAACATTCATTTCTGTATGTTGATTTGTGGATATTTTGCATTTTTCTCATACTGTAATTTTTGGTTTAAATAAAAAACTGGAGGGTTGGGTAATTTTCTGATATTTTACCATAAGTAGATGTTACTCTTTAGTAAGAAATATGCAAATTATTGAAATACATGAAAGACAAAACATATGACATAGCTTAAATATAGATTGTTTTCCCATTTTAAATGGTAAATAGTACTTTTGTTCAGCACAATTAGATAAAATGAGAGAAATAATTATATGTGACACTTTTGTGGCATTATTCTAGGATATTTTGAATTTGCAAAAGATAGACTATTACATATTTTAAAATGTGACTAGTCTTGAGGGCTAGGAATTATACATTACTATAAGCTAATAATTAGGAAGATTTCTTAAGTATTGCTATTTTATCTAATTGTCTTATATAACAATTACTTGATGTTTAAGAAAAATAACTTCGAAAAATCTAATGTTATAAGACAATCTCAAAATAATAGTTTAGGAATTTTAAAAATAAGGAAGCACCAAGACCAAAAGAAATTAAAGGGAAAACAGGTAAACTAACATAACCAAAAATGCTTCAATGCTAATAGTTACTTTTTTCTTTCTTAGAGGTCTCTTAATTACTAAAAGATGCACTGACAGAGGGAACAGATTCCTGGGATGGCACTAAACAGAATTTAGAGCAACTGGGAGCAGAGCTGAGCAAATCACATGATTGGATCTTTGGTGCATGAATTGTAACTATGCTGCTACAGTTATATGCACAAGAATGGAATTTAAGCCCAAGGCAATTTGTATACAAATTCATATATAAAAGGTAAGTTGCCCTGGATTATGCACTTTGTTTCAAAATGGATTTAGTGCTATGTATTAAAGCACTGTGAGGCTTCCCTGGTGGCGCAGTGGTTGAGAATCTGCCTGCCAATGCAGGGGACACGGATTCGAGCCCTGGTCTGGGAAGATCCCACATGCTGCGGAGCAACTGGGCCCGTGAGCCACAACTACTGAGCCTGCGTGTCTGGAACCTGTGCTCCACAACAAGAGAGGCCGCCATAGTGAGAGGCCCACATACCGCGATGAAGAGTGGCCCCCACTCGCTACAACTAGAGAAAGCCCTCTCACAGAAACGAAGACCCAACACAGCCAAAAATAAATAAATAAATAAATAAATAAATAAATAAATTTATAAAAAACAAAACAAAACAGAAAAAACACTGTGATACCCACTTCAAAACGTGACCCCTTGATCTCTGCCCTTTACAATCATGAAATTTACTTTATCTCTATCATCTATCTATGTATCAGTCTTTCTATATCTACCATATACTTTGAAGAAAAATAGTTTAACTGATCTGTCTGTGAAATAATACACTAGAAATTTTCATTCAAAGTAAAATAGCAACTTAAAGTCATTATTTTGCTTTCATGTGTATTGTTTTTACATAGCACTCTGCCTTTATTTCTATCACTACTGTTACTAATACCCTCCCTATATTTTACATCTAAATAAAAATAAATCAAAGACCAGAAAGTTTAAGTCACATAGCCAGGATATAGAAACAAGAAACTACAAACTCAGGTTTTGTTTGTTGTTTGTTTGTTTTAACCACAGATTTGCCACATACACACACACACACACACACACACACACACATGCACAGAGACATGTCATCATAGTTAGTTGTTGACTACCAGCTTACCCACAGACCAGTTACTTATTTTTGCTAGATATATTTCCTCTTCTATATAATGAAGGAATTGAATTAGCTGATAAGTGATTTCTTTCAATCACTTGAATTTTAAATTTCAATGAAATGAAATGAGGAGTCATAAATGGATGAGCAATTGTTTACTTTAGCATAAAATGTATCTTTAGTTTAGATTCTCTTCTTTTACAGAATACACACTTCCTCAAACAGTAACATGACAAATATTTGTATTTTATTAGTGCATGGTTATAAAGAACAACTTAGGTATCTGAAATTTATAGAAATGGAATTTGTATTAGATTGAAATCTTCCATATCTGTTTATGAGAGCCTAAGGATTTCCTCATGGGAGCATTTTAATGAAGGTTCCAAAAAGTAAGACAGACTGTATTTGAATTTCTAATATTTAATAAAGATTTTTGGATACCACCTAGCCTCAAAGTAGGATTTGATTTACCTGATAAACAAGTAGCAAGAAAGAATAATTATTATTAGTTAATCCCATCAAGTCTAGTTAAAATATGCCACTGCATGATCAAAGTGGCAAAGAGTTCTGATCCTAATTACAACTCACCAATTAATATTTCCCCTCTCTAAATTGTTTCCTCTGTTTATTCTGTTGAGTGGAGAAGACAGTGCCAACCTAGAAGTCATCCTCAGCCAGAAAACCAAAATTGCATTCAGAATTGCCACTGGACTTGCCTAGGCATCAGTTTTTCTAAAGTTCTATATATACCCTTATTGTACTGCCATCTAACCTTTCACTCTCATATCATTCAAAACTAAATATGCAGTACATTACTTGGGCTTGTGTTAAAAATACTTTGGCAATCATTTTCAAAATTAGCACAATTATTCTCAAGAAGTAACATCCATAGCTACCATTCTTCACAGTGTTTAGCACAAATGCTTCCATTGTATCTAAAAGAAAGTATAATTTTAAAGAGCAAAGGAAAGATCAACAGGAAAATCAACTTTATAGTAATCTTATACTTTTTAAATTTTAGCTGTTTGAAAATAATAGGTATGGATTTTATCTATCTAGCTACCAGTTTGTTTATTTTTTTGCATTTGTCCTATTCAGTATTCTCTGAGCATCCTGAGCCGGCTGTCTGTCACTAATATGGGAACATTTTCAGTCATTGTTTCTACAGATATTTCTTCAGCCCCCTCTTTCTGTTTTCTTCTTCTGAAATTTGAATTACACTTAAGTCAGGTGGTCTGATATTGCCCCACTATTTTAGGATGTTCTGTTCTATTTATTTATTGTTTTTTCTCTTTTTTTTCAGTGTGGATAATCTATTGACTTCTTTTCATGTTCACTGATTCTTTCTCAGCTGTGTCAGTCTACTGATGAGTCCGTTGATGGTATTTGTTTTCTGTTACTGAATTTTTCATTTCTCTAATTTCCATTTGACTCTTTATTATACTTTCCATGTCTCTCCTGAAATAATTTAATTGGTTTTGCCATGTGGTCCACCTTTTCCATTATAAGCTTTAACATATAAATAAAAGATATTTTAAATTCCTGTCTGATTATTACAATGTCTGTTTCATATCTGAATTGGTTTTGATGATTTATTTGTCTCTTAGGAATGTGTCCTTTTACTTGTCCTTTATATATGTATGATTTTTTTTATTGAAAGTCAATTTTTTTTTATTGCATACGACAGTAGAGACTGCAGTAAATATATTTCATGCCTTGAAATAGATATGTCTATCTTTCACCTAGGACTTAAATTCAGGGGTTGGGTTAATTTAATTAATAGTTGAATTGGATTTGAGATTTGATATTGCTATAGTTATCTTCAGCACACTTCAAGCTTAAATTCCTGTAGGGATTCCCTCTGTTTAAGGTAGAGGCTGATTTACCAGATGATTTTGTTTTGTTTTTTCCAATGTCTACTCTACCTTCAGTTTTAGATCTTCCCTTAGTGCTAAGACCTGCCGGGGTCTGGCTCTAGCACTGCATATTTCTCATTAGTCACCTGGTGAAGATGGACACTCTCTCTTATCCTAATTAAACTTGAGTTCTGAGCAGGTACCATGTTTCTGGATCTTAACTGTGGCCTTCTTTATGCTCCTGCCCCTCTTCTGGCTGAAGTTCTGAACTCTGTACTTTTCTTGCTCATTCCTCAGGAGAGGGTTTGTTTTGTTTTCTCTTCCTTTCCCTAGCTGTAATGGGTTTTGGGCATCATCCTGAAGCCAACAGTGTCTGTTGTTATTCTCCCCACAGATAAAGGGTTTTGTTTTATAGGGGGAGGGAATCTCAGGGGAGTCTTATGTCCCTCCTCCAGTGGCTGCTCTTCCTCTCCTCTGACCTGCACCATGAGGGGAACTTCTTCAAAACTCATCTTTCTGTGAGTGATCAGTGGGGTCCAAGAAAGAAAAGCCTGTAAAAACGTGGAGACTCCTCCTATATTTGAGAAACTCAGAGGCTTTGCCCTCTCTTACCCACGAACACTTGACCTCCACCGATTCCCCAATTTTAGTCAAATCCAGCTGTGTCTTGCCCAGGAAAATGTAAGAGCAAAACAAATTAAAAATAAGAGCTTAATGTGGGTATCGTCTCACACCAGTCAGAATGGCTATCATCAAAAAGTCTACAAATAATAAATGCTGGAGAGGGTGTAGAGAAAAGGGAACCCTCCTACACTGTTGGTGAGAATGTAAATTGGTACAGACACTATGGAGAACAGTATGGTGGTTCCTTAAAAAACTAAAGGTAGACCTACCATATGACCCAGCAATCCCACTCCTGGACAGATATCTGGAAAAAACGAAAGTTCTAATTCAAAAAGATACACGCACCCCAATGTTCACAGCAGCACTATTTACAATAGCCAAAACAGGGAAACAACCCAACTGCCTATCAGTAGGTGATCGGTTTAAGAAGATGAGGTGTATATATAAATTGAAATATTACTCAGCCATAAAAAATGAAATACTGTCATTTGCAGCAACATGGATGGACCTAGAGAATATCATACTAAGTGAAGCAAGTCAGAGAAAGATATTATTTTATGATATCACTTATATGTGGAATCTAAAAAATAATACAAATGAATCTATATACGAAACAGACATAGACTCAGAGATAGAAAACAGACTTAAAGGGAAAGGGAGGCGGGAGGGATAAATTAGGAGATGGGATTAACAGATACAAACTGCTACACATAAAACAGATAAGCAAGAAGGATTTACTGTATAGCACAGGGAGCTATACTCAGTATTGTGTAATAACCTATAATGAAAATAATCTGAATATATATATATATATATATATATGTACATATGGGAATCAATTTGCTGTACACCTGACACTAACATAATATTGTAAATCAACTATTCTGCAATTAAAAAAATAATAGCTAATTCTCCCTGTTGCAAATAAGAGAGTGACCCCCCTCCTTTTTCTTAGAGCATGTATTTTATAAACTTGTAAGTTTTTTCTTTATCCCTTAAAAATGCATGTAAATCTTTTTAAAAGCCCAATAAGCCTCTTGCCATATTTAAGATCCAGGAATGCCTTTCTCAAGGACTTGATAACAATGTCTTTGAAATGTTATCATCAAGGTCGACAGCACCCCTATCTCCCAGCATTTCTGCAGGAGGGTTGGATCCTAAACTCAGAGGGTGCCTCATTCAAGTTTCAAAACTACTCCCTGTCATAAAGGCATGAGATGCTTATTTTTCCTTTGAATAAATCTAATTAGCTAGCATAGATAGTCAACTACCAAGTGAATTAGGATGTACTATGTATGATAAATAGTGCTTCATGTTCTCTTACTTGCAGACTAGTTGGTTATTATTTACCTTTTTTTAATGCTTCTTTTTATTTCAAGGTTCACTCATTTTATGTTCTCCCCTAGATTTCAATGCAATATAATCTTTTTGAAGACTTTGGTGAGTGTAGCTAGATGTCTAACTTTAGTTAGAGAACAATCATCCACCTACCTATTTTAGACTACCTTAAAAGTAAATTGAGAGGGTGGGCTCTAGCCTTTTCTATCGAAGACATCCATCAGAAAGATGAGATTAGTTTTAGTTCATTGAAGTGTCTTTATGTTTAATGAAATACGATGCAGACCTCTTTTCATAGTTTTAAGGGAATCATGCTGAGACATCTTGATTTTGGTTTTTAAATAGTTCCAGCCTGACTACCAAGCCCTGTCCCCATTCTAGAGCTACTAATTATTTTGAAGACATCTACATAATGGGTTGTATCTGCTTGGCTTTATGAAACAGTGAGGTTTCTTTCTATCTTGCAATCTCTTAGCGGATTGCCTGTTGTGCACATCACATTCTGGCATAATGCTTATTCAATAATAAAATTGTTTTCTTCCTTTCTACCTTTGTGGAGACATTTTCTAGGTTTGAAGGAGACTTTGTTTTTAATTATTTTTCCCCAACAAATCCAGGGCTCATGTCTAGTCATTCCCTGCAGGCAATTAATTCATCAGCTTTTGGCCAGTTGCCCTACGACCTCAATATTCGAATAGGAACAAGAAATGTGATGAACTTCCTGTTTGTCTGACTTTTCTTGTAATATTAGGAGTATTATTCCTTATAATCCATACCCCAGGTCGACCCCCAGTGGAAATGGGAAGTACCCTGATGGCTTTTTTTTTTTTTTTTTGCTGTATGCGGGCCTCTCACTGTTGTGGCCTCTCCCGTTGCGGAGCACAGGCTCCGGACGCGCAGGCCCAACGGCCATGGCTCACGGGCCCAACCGCTCCGCGGCATGTGGGATCTTCCCAGACCGGGGCACGAACCCGTGTCCCCTGCATCAGCAGGCGGACTCTCAACCACTGCGCCACCAGGGAAGCCCTGGCTTTTTGATTCAATTTGTTGAGGAAGAAAGGAAGGATAGCCTTTTGTTCTTTTAGTTTTAAAAAAAATAGAGACTTATGCAGTTGGTCCCAGTAATGGGATTTTATAATAAAGACCTATGAATAAAGCAAACAGAAATCTCAGGTACCTAGCCAGAATTCCGACTATACAACCAGCCTCACAGAAAGAAGGCATCTTCTAGATATTGGTCCCAGGAGATTGTTAATGATCTGAAGTGACTTTAGGGAGAGGGTTTTCTCTTTGAAACCCCAGCAGCAGGGATTTATTGATCACCTATCTGTACTCGTTTCCATTTCCAACTGTCTCTGTTTTTACCTCTCCTGTAAACTCACATACTGTCCCGGGTAATTTTTTGTTTGTTTTTCCTTAGTTGATTTATTTCCTTATTTAAAAAGAAAATAGTATATAAATTGGCGTACTCCTGTCCTTCACTGGACATTGTTCTGCTACTACTGTGAACACAACTATCATCTTCATGCCATATCACTGGTTTAGATTTTCAGAGGATAAAAAGATATGATTGGCACAGCTAATCACATCAGCCTGTTTAAAAATGTTTTTCTCCAGACAATATAAAAATCTACTCCACTGTTACAGATTAACTGTTCTTAGGTAAGTGCTGCAGCCAAGAGAAACCTAAGGAATCAGTTAGGCCTGTTCTCTCAATAAGTGTAAATGTGGCCGTATCTCATAAAACTGGGCTGAGAACAGTAAACACTGCAAGTGCCTTCTAATGTATGCATCATCAAAACAAGTGTGTCTAAAAACGCATTTTAGTCATAACCAACTGCTACAATCTAATCAAGAATTACCTCATGTCCTCTGCCTTCTTTATAGTTGCTATAAGGTTGCAAAGCATTATTACAGAAAATAAGCGTCTCATATCTTGATATTTCTGTCTCAAAGCAGCCATTTCTCTGTTTTCCTCCATAAGCACCCTCTTTTACACAGTGTCTATTTCAAACTTTTCCAATCATCTCAATCCTATTCATACCAAGATCCTGTCACTTTGAAAAGATTTCATCTCCTCCTCACAGCACATAGACACAATCAGATGGGAAATTACTCAACACCTTGATACTAAACCTAAAAATTTTGAATCTGAATTCATCCTTTCCTCATTGCTTCTTACTGCAATAGAACAGATAATTTTCCTAGTCCCTACACCTATTCCTTCCCTCTATACTTTGTACACCCTTTCCTTCTCTGACACCATGATTAATTGATTTTTCCCATTTTACTTATTTTTAAACTTTATTCACGGTATTGTTCATTTATACAAACTTAAATCTTTCCCATTAACAAGGAAAATTTCACTTGACTGCATGGCCCTCTCCAGTACTGCATTGCCCCTTTCCAAAACTCATAGACAACTCTCTAAATGATTTAGCTTTCAACCCATGTCTATGATTCATGGCTGCCTCAACCCTCTGTAATGTGGATAATTTCCAGAGAAATATCTCTCACCAAGATTACTGCTCTCTTCCTTTTAACTAAATCCAATGGGTACTTCTATGCTATTATGCTATTTAAACTCTCAGGTCTATTTGATACTGTTGGACACTTTTTTCTTTTTGAATCTGGTTTGTCTCTCAATTTTTTGATACCACTTTCCAGTATTTTTTGAGAATTCCCTTTCTATACCTGTTCTTTATAATTGTGTATTTTCTAAGAATCTGCCCTAGAATTTAATCTTCCATTAATCTAAACAGGTTTCATGGTCAATCTCATCCATAACTTCATCTTTAATAACATATTATGTTCTGATTGATTTTCAAGATAATATTCCATTCTAAATTTTTATTTTCTGGCATTTGCAACCCATACAACTCCATATTGGACAGCTTTTTTGGGATGTCTTATAGGCTGCTGCTATAGGCTATGCTCATACCCAAACTTTGAATATTTCTCCTAAATCTCTTTCTTCTCTTTCCAAACTTAATGAATGATACTCCTAATTTATAGAATGGTTTTGATATACAAACATGTAAATACAGCTATGTATATATTTCATATATTTGCTTAATGGATTCTATTGCAAAAACACATAATTTGCTTTCTTAAAAAATATCATGTAACAAACCCTATGATTTAAGGTTATTCTTTCCAAAGCCTACCAGAAGAAATACACTTCCAAGGAAATTTTTAGGAACATTTTTATTTAGAATATTTTATTTCAATGTTTCTAAAATATATATAAAATCTACCTTACTACTGATGAAATCATTTTCTCATTAGTACACTTATATTTCAATATTGTAACATCTTATTAAAAATTGTGGGCTTCTAATAAATAAAAATATTAAATATCATAGATGCTAAGAGAAAATAGAAATATAGTATGCTAACTATATAGACAAATGTGTATAAGTTAAGTGATAAGTGAAGTAAATTATAAAAGTGATCTGAGTTTGATAACATATTTTTCTGTTTAATCTCCCGTAATGGTTTAAATACTTAAATTTAAAGGAAAAGAGTAACTGCATATGTCCAAACAGAAAATATCATTAGCATACTAACTTCACAAAAGAGGCCAATTTCCTTTATACATTCTTCTTTCAAGATAATATTTGATTCAAAGAAATTGCAGAGGGGAGTTTACTCTTGTGAATTTTAAACGAGAACCTAAAAAAAATAATCCTTTTATCTGAAGTTAGGTTTGTTTTTACATGTAAGTTTTTTGTTTTGTTTTGTTTTTAGAAATGCTCATTTGAAGTAACCTCACATGCTCATTTTATATACCTTGTCTTTGAGATTGATATGCTCTGAATTACAATTATCTGCCAATAGGAAAGACTAAGAAATCCAGCTTAGGCTTGTCTGTCACTGTAAAATTTGGCTTGTTATCCATTGGCCTAAATCAGAAGAGTTCTCTCTTCAGAGTCTGTGGTATTTCCCTTTTTTAAAAAAAAAAGGTATTAATTTTTTTTACAGCTTTATTAGGGTATAGAAAATATAAATTGCATATATTTAAGATATATTTATGATATAAACTGTGATGTTTTGATATTTGTATACATTGTGAAATGATTACCGAAATCAAATTACGTCAAGATAGTCCCACTCTTCTGGGAGAAAGCATTCACAACAACAACAACAACAACACAGAGAAAGGCTTTCAAAAGTAGAAAGGTATCTGAAGTATTGACTGGAATCTAACACTATCACTTCGTGTTGTATCTTGAGAAAAACATCATCTCTCTATGCAGCTACCAGACATCCTTCCTCCTGTGAATATACTTCACAGATATTTTTTTCCTGAGGTCTTTAACCACAGCTTCATCCCAGGTGTCATATCCTCTTCTCAATATGTACTGAGTGTTCCAGCTCTTGTATCTATTTTGTGAATCAGGAGATTAGCATATATATAGAGAGAGTTGCTCAATATATTGACTTTTAAGTATGCAAAAAATTCTAAATACCAATTAATAAAAGACTACTTCCTTAGGGCAGGGAGAATATATTATATCTTTTTATAGTTATAACACTAATATTATAAATGTAAATGGTTATAAATACATGTGTGTAGAGTAACTTCAAATATACTGCTTATCTAAGAGGCTAACAGGGAAGAAGCACTCAATAAAGTAATTGTTCAAAAAGAATCAATAATGTTTTCTGGTACTGAATAACTCAGATGTGAAACTCAACTAATAAAACAAGTTTCCATTTGGTGAGATTTAAAACAACATTACTTTCATACTGTAACCCATGACACAGCTAAATTAAATTATTTCCTAGGAGTGATTGCTCATCCTATTTTATCTGGATGAAGCATCACTTTCTTCTGAAGATACAAGAATTAGATAAATTTCTCAAGAGATTTTCATACTGTAATATTCTTTACAGTGTAAGAATATGATACAGACTTATGTGAATAAAAGGGTAGAGCTATATTTAATTTATTTCATTCCACAGTGAATTCAGTGAGTGCTTACTGCTCAAAACTGCTATCCCTACTTTGAGGAACAAAGCTGGAGTAATACTCTGCAGAGCCTATTCAAGTCCTCATAATACTAGTTATATTAAAGGAACAATTTATTTTCAGTATAAAGGTGCTTCCCTCTTTCTGATAGGCAACAAATCCCCAGTACACACAAGTAGAAAACAAATAAATAGAACTTCAAATCTCACTATCAAATGTAAATTTAAAATGTCAAAAAGCAAGTGATAATCAAACAATAATCAGGGTTTTAGATATTCTTCAAAATTGATCAGCTCAAGCCATTAAACGCAATGAACAATGTCATAGTCATTTTCAGGAATGAAAGGAGGCAAGGCCTACTTAAATATATTTGTCTGGGAAGATATTTACTAGCCCAATTATTCTGTACTCTACAATTTTTATATGTTATTCCAAATTTAGTATAACATACGGGCACTCTGAGACTTCCATTAGGCTTGAAAACAGTAAATACTTAAAATAACAAAACCTAGATCAAAACTAAGGATTTATTACTTAGAATTCGTCAAAGCAATTTCAAGAAATTTTTCACAAATTTCACATCAAAACACATCTATCTCATAATACTCTGAACTATTGAATCTCACTTCAATGTTTGGTAGATTTTTTAAAATTTTTTGTTATAAGGATATGGTCATTTTCAATTATATATATTAAAAAAATTAAAAACAAAAACCAAACTTTGAAATTTGTGTACATATATTTAAGGTATCAAATCTGTAGAGGCTAAACAGTCATACATTTGTTTCTTCCCTATCTCTTTCAGAAATTCTGTTAGATCTTAAAAAGAAATTTAGGAATATGAATGTTGTATCTTAAAAAAATATAATACTTAACATGAAATGGATTATTCTGATTTTCCTCATAACAAGTTAAAAGATCTAACATAATTTTAAGGAATAGAAACAACTGAAAAATACTGATACATTTGACTACATTAAAAATTAAAAGCTTTCTTTATCAAAAACAATTATGATACTGAAAAGGCAAGCCACAGAGTGGGAAAGATATGTGCAATACATACATACAAACAGCAAAAGTGTTGTGTCCAAATTATGTAATGGACTCTCACAGAGCACTGAAAATTTTCACACTCATAGACAAATGACCTAAAGAGTTGAACTGGCATATCACAGCAACAAATATTGAAATGCCAAATAGATACTGAGGAAGGGACTCAAGCATCATTACTCATCAGGAAAGTGCCAGTTAAAACCATAGTTACATACCACTACACACTTCTCACAGTGGTCAAAGCTGGAAAGGCTGACAGTACCAGGTACTGGCAAGGATGTGCAGCACCTAGATTCTCATGCTTTTCTGGGGCAATTGTGAATTGGTATAATTACTTTGGGAAACTGTTTAATAATAAGTTGAAGATATGCATATTCTGTGATCAAAAATGTCACTAGTATGTATATATCCAATAGATATGTCCATACATGAAGATTAAAAACATGCACCAAGATGTATATAGCAACTTTAATCATAATAGCCCCAAACTAGAGAAAACTGTATGTCCAGCAATAGTAACAGTGATTAATAAACTTTGGTCTATTTTAACAATAGCATGATATATAATTATCAAAATTAGACTCCTGAAGAGCATGATGAATATCACAAACATAACACTATGTAAAAAGTACCCAGACACGAAAAAACATGTATGGTATGATTACATTTATATCAACTTTAAAAATAAAAAATAAATCTATGTTAAAAGAAGGAAAGTAGTAGCTACATTTAGGAGAAAGAAGTTGGTAGTAAATGGGAAGGGACATGAGAAGGGCTTTAAGATTGTTTGAAAGGTTCTGTATTGAGATTGTTGATGGTAAAACAGGCACGTTCATTTTGTGCTAATTCACGAATCATTATTTATAAATAAAATGAATCAATTACCTTGGTATCTATATAAAATGGACAGATATGAATTACTGGTTATAAAATATTGAATAATTATTTCTCCCAATTTAATTCAATATTACAGATTGTGTAGAACTGGACATATATGCTAAAATTAATAAAGTCTTTTCAAAAAATTCAAGAAATGTGTAAGCAATATTGGACATTTCTATATATTTTACATCCCTAAATTTGGCTCTAAAGTATTCATCCCAAATTAAGCCAACTATAAAAGATACTTTGAGGAAAATATAATTGGAGTGTCTTATAATTATATTCTTGATATAATGGCTTACAGTAGAATTTTATTGCTTTTCTCAGTAGAAATTCTAATAATGACATTCAGATCAAATATTCTTTCAATTAAAAAAAATAGAATCCACATCTTCTTAACTAGCAACACATTGCTCTGCTTTCTAAGCAGTCCCTAGCATCCAACATATATTATACTTCCAAATTAATGCAATATTGTGATAAGATTACTTCAAAATTACTTGTGGGATCATCAGAGTTAAACTCCAGTTTGTCACATAAAGCAATATTTTTTTTTCTCGGGCAAACTCAATTTTTTCTAAAATTAAACAACTTCTGACATATCTTCATCAAGTGAAGATCAAATTTTCTCTCTCTCTTTTTTTTTGATATAGACACGTCTTAGATGCATCGTTTATAAAGAGTCATAATCCTTTAGATCGAAACAAAACACAATGTACCTTTTAAAAAACATTTCATTGAGGTATAATTGACGTATAAAAAGCTGTGCATATTTAATGTGTACAACATAATAAGTTGGAGGTAAGTATTCATCACTACAAGCTATGCCATAAACATATCCGCTCCCTCCAAAACATTCCTTCCACTCTCTTTTATTTATTATTAATTAAAGTCTAGAGCAGAGTTTGGCAAACTAAAGTCCAAAAGGTGACCCCCTGCTCCTGTGAGTAAAGTTTTATTGGAAAGCAACCACACCCACTGGTTCTTGTGTTGTCTATGGCTGCTTTCAAGCTATAAGGGCAGAGATGAGTAGTTGGGACAAAGACCACAGGGCCTGTAACACATAAAATACTTACTATATGGCCCTTTACAGAAAAAAGTTTACTAAGGGTAAAGTATCTGAATTTCTGGAAATATTTTAGTGAAATTGCACAATTTTTCTGATTTATATGTTAGACTCTTCCAATTCCTATACATGTAAAGCTAATCCGAATTAAGGGATTTCTTTTTTTAAACTGAATAAACCAAGAATATTTCTGATCTGACTTATACAGCACTTTGAGTACCTTTTCTCACAACACTGACATTAATAAATTTTAAAAAATAATAAAAAATCAGACTTTTCAAACTCCACGCAGCATTCCCAGTTAAGTCTAAACCTTACCTCTTTTACATATGATTAGCTGAAAGTTTAAATAGATATAACTTTGAAGAAAATTTACCAAAGAACACATCAAATAATAGTTTTAGTAGTTAGCAATGATTTATAACTATGACACTAATTGAGCTTTATAAAGTGCTTCAGACATTTATAAAGTTTCAGGAAATGCATTAAACTGCATAAATACTAAAAGACTCTGGGCTCAATGGAATAAGAGTCGAACTTTCCAATTAATTGTCTGCCAGGCATTTTTATCCCCCAATCAAGTGGAAGGTTAAAACTAAATCATATCAAAGAATGTAAAAGAAAAGGGAAAGTAATTTTGACACTGTTATTTATAAACCCAAATGGATAATCCACAGTCTTAATTCTTGCCCACTGTGATTCTATTTATTCTAAGTTACAGACTCTTATTTCCCACTCTGGCTTATCCATTAGGTTGTCAAATTAATAAAAACTTAGATGTGTTTGATTACAGAAATTTTAGCTAACACCATTTTGTAAATCATTTTTATTGGAAAATAGAACAACTGTCTAATTGCTGCATATAACAGAGATATACAGTTTAAAGAGAAAGAAGACAAAACCTTGTATCTATGCTCTCTAAGAGAGAGAACACTGTCTGTATGACCAACACCCTAGGTGCCCTGTGTGGATTCAACCACTTCCTTCTCCACTGGTAACCACTCTTCTGATTTTTGTGTGAAATATTTCTTTAGAGTTCTTTTCTACGAACTTGATTTAGCAGTTACTGACAGAGGAATATTATAGGCTCCAACTATGATAATAGATTTTTCTTTTTAGTTCTGTCAGTCTCTGCTTCCTGTATTTTGTCACTTTCTTGTTAGATGCAAATTTAAAATTGGTATGGCTTCTTGGAGAACTGATTTATGTTTAATTATGTAATGTCCCTCTTTATCACTGGTAATTTTCCTATCTGAAGTCTGCTTTGCCTGAAATTAGTATACTTTAGGCTTTCTTTTGATTAATGACATGTCTTTCTCAATCCTTTTACATTTACCCTATTTTAGTTTTTATAGTTAAAATTGGTTTTGTGTGGACTTCATATAGAGGTCTTACCTTTAAATCTAATCTGACATTATATGTCTTTTAACTGGTTTGTTTAGATCATTCACATGTAAAGTAATCATTGACATATTTGAATTAAAATGTACCATCTTTGTAACTGTCTTCTATTGTGCGTTTATTCTTTGATTTTATCCCTATACCCCCCCCATTTTTTTCCCCTCTCTGGTTTTAATTAAACATTTTACGATTTCATTTTTCTTCCTTCTTGGCACATTATTAGTACACTTTCTTACAGACTGTGTTGTAATTGCTCTAGAGTTACAAGATAGATTTCTAAATAATCTCAGTTCCTTCTAAATAATAATATATCACTGTGTGTAGCACACGTACCAAATAATATTCTCATTTCCTTTCTGCTGTTCCTGGTGACATTACTGTCAATCATTTTATTTTTACATGATCTATAATCACCCAATACATTGTTACTATTACTCCTTAAAATAAACATTTATCTTTTAGATCAGTTAAGATCATCAGCTTTATTCTTTGTCTGACACTCTTCTTTATGCAAATCCAAATTTCTGACCTCTATTACTTTCTTTCTGATGGAAGAACTTCTTTTAGCATTCCTTGCAGAACATGTCTGCTGGCAATGAATTGCCCCAGCTCCCGCCACCCCCCCCCCCAACAACAACAGCAAAATCTTTATTTCTCCTTCACTTTTTAAGGGTAATTTCACTGCATATAGATTTCTAGGTTTGCAGGGGGTTTTCTTTCAAAATTTTAAAGACTGTATTCCAATGCCTCCTTGCATGTATGGTTTCTGACGAGAAGTTCTTTATCACCTTTATCCTTGTTCCTCTCTGGATAAGATTCCTTTCACGATAAACTCCAGCCAGCCTTCCTTCAGAAGACTTTCCCATTATCTTTGGTTTTCTACAGTTTGAATATAATATGCCTAGTTGTGTTTTGTTAGCTTCGTTTTTTGTTTTTTTTTTGCGGTACGCGGGCCTCTCACTGTTGTGGCCTCTCCCGTTGCGGAGCGCAAGCTCCGGATGCGCAGCCTCAGCGGCCATGGCTCACGGGCCTAGCCACTCCGCGGCATGTGGGATCTTCCCGGACCGGGGCACGAACCCGTGTCCCCTGCATTGGCAGGCGGACTCTCAACCACTGCACCACCAGGGAAGCCCTCTGTTTTTTTTCTTACGCTTCCTTGATGTTCTGCGAGCCATTTAGTGTCTGCCACTAATAATATGAGCAAACATTATTACTTCCAATACTTCATCTTTGTTTTTTCTTCTTCTTCTGGATACCAAATCATGCATCTGTTGCACTTTATGATATTTCCCCATAACTTTTGGATGTTCTGTTCTGTATTTTTTCATTCTTTTTTCTCTTTATTCTTCAGTTTGAGAGGTTTCTACTCTATCTTTAAATTCACTGATTCTTTTATAGGATGTGCCAAGTCTGTGTCAAGAATGCCAAAGGTGTTTTTTTTTTTAATTTGCTTCTTGTCTTTTATTTCTAACTTTTAATTTTCATTCTTTCTTATAGTTTTCATCTCTCTGATGACATTACCCATCTGGTCTTGCATGTTGCTAGTTGTTCCATTAGAACTCTTAACATAGTAATCAGTCATTTTAAATTTCTTTTCTTATAATTACAACATTTGTCATATTTGAGTCTAGTTCTAATAATTGCTTTGTCTCTTGTGAACGTTTTTCTTTTTCCTCTGCTCTTTGGCTTGTCTTGTAGTTTTCGGTGAAAGTTGGACATGTTGCATTAGATCATTGATACTAAGATAAATAGACCTTTACTGGAAGGTATCTATTAATCTGGCTGGGATTGGGACTGTATGCAATGTTTGTTATAGTTGTAGGCGCCAGAGGATTCAGTTTCCTCCAGTGTCCTGGTTTTTGCCTCCCCACTTGGCTTTGGGGCTTCCTTTTATCTTTCATAAATCCCAATAATTTTACTAGATTATGTCTCAATATTGGTCAATCTGTTCAAATTATCCAGGAATCTAGTGTGGCACTCAACATGCAGTTTCAAGTTTTCTTTTATGTTTAGGAAGTTTCCTTTTAATAATTTTGCATCTCCATCTGTTCTGTTGTTTGTTTTTTTGTTTTGTTTTGGGTTTTTTGTTGTTGTTGTTGTTTTTTTTGGAGACACCTGCCTCATTCATGTTCAATTTTCCATCTTACCAGTCCAGTTTATTTTTCTTTATTGTGTATTTTTACAAATTTCCTTCCATCTACATTGGTTTTTATTAAGGCATTCTCCATGGTTTTAATTAGCTGTTATTTTTCTTCTAGTTTTGTTTTTATTTTTGAATTATTTTCTGTTACTTCTAATTCTTGTCTACTTTCTTCAGCATTTCATTCAAGTGTCCCCTTTATTTTATTATCTTAATTTCTGAGTTTCCCTAATTCTTATTTCTTCAATTTGCATCTGTCTGGCTCCAGTAGAAAAAAGAAGCAAACCAGTTCTTTTAAATAAACAATTTAAATGTGTGAACTAGGTATTCAAGAACTAAAATTTTATGAAAAGAGAGTGTTGCATTATAATAGAAGAGGCAGTAGTTACCACCTGAGATCTCAGAGGACAAAAAGGAGAGATTGGAATTATTAAAGATTTGAAGGTAGAAAGGGTCCCTGCAAAGTTGAAGCTCAGATCTCTGAGGAGGCTGACTGCTTGGCTGGTGTCAGTTTCTGAGTTCATATGAGAGACCCCCGTGGGACTGGGGCACAGACCTCTGAGAAAGAAGTACCACGGCCTGATGCTAAAATCTCTGGGGGGGGGTGCAATAAACCTAGTTTTGTGACAGTTTAAAAATCTGCAAACTAGGATCAACAGCTGCTACTTCAATAAACTCTAGTTGTCACGGTTAAGCCATTACCCATTACCAGAGTCGTACTGACAGAGACTGGAATTAAAAACAGAAATGGGAGATAAGTACATATCTCTTCTCTCTCCTTCAGCCTCCCAGAACTCTGGAAGCACAGTAGCTTCTATTAGCCAAGCATGACAAGGAGGCAAATGACAGTGGAAACAGGTAGTTTGCAGACTCCCTGCTTTAGTGTCATAAAACAAAGTATAGGAAGGTGGATGTGGAGCTAAGAGGCCATAGTTCAATAACTGACACTGTCCTTTCATTGTTCTATCATTTTCCTAAATTCATTTCATTTCCTATTGAACGGCAGAACTAAAATATTCACCTGTCGTGTGTGCTTGTCTTTCTGGCATGTTTAATTTTCTAAAGTAATGTTATTTACCTTATGCAGAAAATGAGGACTCCCTCTTCTGTTCTTACCAGGGAGTCTTCAAATATCTGACCTTATAATTTACAATATTTACCTTCTCAGCTCTTCTCCCCAGTTTATATCTGAATGTTCTATTTCCTTGCCTCTAACATCTTTGTCCTGACCAACTTAAATTCTGTTCTCAGTGGCTTCTCACCTGTGTGATCCTTTGTCCTGGAAAGGGTGCTCTCAGTTTGTCAAATGACCCAGGCCACGTCTCACTGGGGTCCCTCTCAGTAACCCTCAAACTGTGAATCTCAGTTTAAACTGTGAAGTCTTCTCCAGGTTTTATTGGCTGTTCTCAGATTTAGGAGCCAAGCTTTCCAAGCAGAGTAAATACCTCTCAACATGAGAGCAGTTATGTATTAGTGATTTGATTCCTGGGTTCTCTGGCTGTCAGGGACTTCCTTTAATCTCTCTGCTTTCTGTTTATTGACCTGAGTGATAATTATGTGTTCTTTTCACTTTGGGTTAATTAATCAAGTTGTAGAAGTGTGTGTGTATGTGTTATACTTCCATCAAAAACATAAAACATGATTGTTAAACTTTGAGCCCAGGCAACTGGTAGAACAGTGATCATTCGTTGAAAGAGGAAAGGAGGGGAAATTAGGGGAAAAAAATAGAGTAGATATTTTTATTTGAGGTGATAATAAGTTTACAGATTTTAAATATTCAGTATACAGTTTGAAATATGAGACAGAACTAAAGAAGAGAGATACGTATTTAGGGCATGTTAGCATTGAGGAGATATTGAAATCAGAGGGTGGGTGACAAGGAAGAGATTTTAGAAGTAAAATATGTAAACAATATAGTGACCATTCTTTCAAATGGTTCCAATTTTTAGCTAAAAAAATTCTGCCTTCCATGTTCTGACCCATGCATTCCAGGAAACAAAATTATGATGCACAAAAATAATGTACTTTTCTTGCTTAGTATTAATCAGCCATATGCATATACAAATATACACTATATATATATTATATATATATATATATATATATATGTATATATATATATATATATATATATATGCATGCATACACCTACACATACATATGTCTTTATGTATTGGATTGGCCAAAAAGTAACTTCAGTTTTTAAGTAAAAGTAGAAGACATTTTTCATTTTCACCAAGAACTTTATTGAACAACGTATTCACCCTTTTGTTCCACTACCTACTGCCATTTTTCAGGCAACTTCATAATTCCATCTTCCCGAAACTTTTTATCTTTTTAAGCAAAGAACTGTTCCAGGAGCCTTTTACAGTCTTCCAGGGAATTGAAAATTTTTCCATTAAGAGAATTTTATAAAGACCAAAATACTTGGAAATCCAAAGGTGCAATGTCTGGTGAATATGGCGATAAATCAGAACTTCCCAGACACACGGTTAACAGGTTTTGGCTGGTCATCAAAGAAACATGTGGTCATGCGTTATCCTGATGGAAGATTATGCGTTTTCTGTTGACTAATTCTGGACGCTTTTCGTCAAGTGCTGCTTTCAGTTGGTCTAGCTGGGAGCAGTTCTTGTTGGAATTAGTCGTTTGGTTTTCTGGAAGGAGTTCATAATAGAGGACTCCCTTCCAATCTCACCATACACACAACATCACCTTCTTTGGATGAAGACCGGCCTTTGGTGTGGTTGGTGGTGGTTCATTTCGCTGGCCCCACGATCTCTTCCATTCCACATTATTGTGCAGTATCCACTTTTCATTGCCTGTCACAATTTGTTTTAAAAACAGAGCATTTTCATTACATTTAAGTAAAGAATTGCATGTGGAAATACGGTCAAGAAGGGTTTTTTTGCTTAACTTACGAGGAACCTAAACATCAAAGCTATTCACATAACTAAGCTGGTACAAATGATTTTCAACGCTTGATTAGGATATTTTGAGTATGTCGGCTATCTCCCTCGTGGTATAATGTTGATTGTTCTCAACTAATGTCTCGATGTGATTGCTATCAACTTCAACTGGTCTACCCGACAGTGGAGCATCGTCCAGCAAAAAAATCTCCAGCACAAAACTTCACAAACCACTTTTGACATGTTCAATCAGTCACAACACCTTTTCCATACACTGCACAAATCTTTTTTTGCGTTTTTAATCTTTCTTGAAATAATAAAGCATAATATTCCGAAAATGTCGGTTTTTCCTTCCATCTTCAATATTAAAATGGCTACACAAAATTCACTAATTTTGATAAGTTTTTTTAATGCATGCTGATATGACAGCTGTCACATAAAATCTAACAAAATTGTCTTGAAATAAGTTAAAGACAACTAAGTGCTACTAGAGCCATCTTACGGAAAAAAACAAACAAACATTTTGGCCCACCAAATACATATGCATATTATCTATTAAACCTTGAACAACTTCAGAACTGCTAAGATGGATTCACATAGTCCACCACCTCACCCAAATGGGAAGATTCTTTGTTTCAGTTGTTGATATAGCTTCCTGATGGGTAATTTTTTTTTAATTAAATTTTTTTTTTAAACTGAACATAAAGCCAGTGAACAGCCACCAGACTCTTTTTTTTATTACAATGGCCACTTCCCCTTCCAGGAATACTAAATTTTTCATATTCCAAATAAGAAAAAAAAAAAGTTCCAGAAGGTAAGTCACATTTTTCATGGATACATGTTTAACAACTGAAGAGGAAAAAAAGTTAACCGATGGGAAATTGTACGTTTTGTCTAGGAACAGGAATTATTGAATCATAAAACTAGCTACCACTATTAATGCCTTGAAAAATGTTCTCGTTTCAATTTGCAAAATGCCAGTCCTCTATTTCTGTGTTACATTCCAGAAACAGAACAACATCTGATTTTTAAGCAATGCTACAGTTTCACCGAACAGTGAATTTTATTAATAATATCTGTATGCACACACCTGCCAAAAATAGAAAAACATCTTCAAAAATGTTAACAAGAATACAATTATAACACAGACAATTGTGTTATTACTTTTTGAAATGATAAAAAATATTTGTAGGGGCTTCCCTGGTGGTGCAGTGGTTGAGAGTCCGCCTGCCAATGCAGGGGATGTGGGTTCGTGACCCGGTCCAGGAAGATCCCACATGCCACAGAGCGGCTGGGCCCGTGAGCCATGGCCACTGAGCCTGCGCATCCGGAGCCTGTGCTCCGCAGCGGGAGAGGCCACAACAGTGAGAGGCCTGCGTACCGAAAAAAAAAAAAAAAAAAAAAAAAAAATATATATATATATATATATATATTTTAAGACCTGACTTCTGAAAATATTGACCATATAAGACAAAGTAGTACATAAATATCCCCTATTGTTATATAATTATATAAATACAGTTTGAATCTTCTGTAATTGGAAAAACAGCTCAAATTTGTGTGATAAAATTACAGTGACTTAAAAAGTGGTTTGAAAAAGGTTACTAATAAGATGAAATCAAATGATTAAAATTTTTTTTTTAATCCCTAAAATATAACTGCCTCACTGGAAATGTTCCATAACATTTATAAGCCCTTTGCTTCTTTTTTCCTGATTATTAACATTCTGCACCAAAGAAGAGATAATATCTTTATCCATGTTACTAACATGGTGTTTAAGAATAGACCAACCTCCTGTGGTCCACAGCTGCTTTTAATTCACAAGCAATTGGAATAAGTCAAGCATTGCTAGTGAGTCTTTGCTGTTTCTTGCTATGTTATTTCAACTAGAAAGCCATTATGCAAACTAAGAACATCTGAAGATAGGTACCCTACTTAAAAGTGTTCAGCAGGAGTTCCATTTTTTTGTCATTTTTGGAAAATTGCATCATTAAGTTGCATATGTTGTACTGTTGGTAGCCATGATTGCCTGGGATTAGTCAACATGCACACAAACTCCATGACTTGACAAACTTAATTTTTCTTAAGAATCGAATGTGAAGTAAACTTTCAGATATTACTAATGTAGTAAACTAAGTTTGTTTTCGAATCATCCAATTAATTATATATTATGAAGTTTAGATCATGTTAACATGTAACATATAACAATTGTTATATAAATTCCAGGTAATAGGTTACCTATGGCAAATATTTTACTGTGTGTACAGCATAATTCTAGGGGAAAAAAATGAGAAAACCTAGTCTTACTAAATTATACTAAAATCACTAAATTAGTCCTGATCCATTAGATTTTAAGATGGGTCTGCAAGAATTTGGAGTGAAAATAATTTTTCAGGAGCACTCATCTCACTGGCACTATGTTGTATTTTGTTGTATAACCCCATAGTGCTCCTAGAATCTTCCTTAATACAAGATTTACCTTTAGAGTCATTTTGGCACACCGAACAGAAGTATTCATTTTTTATTCTGTTTTGCAATGTGTGAATTATGACTTAAAACATGTGTGATACATTTCACATGTAGTCACATCCTATTTATTGATCATTTCCATTATCATTTCATCATTATAATGATAATAACTGACAGTTTTAAAAAATATCTTGATGCCTGGCATAATATTAATAGCTTTTTAATTTATATCCTATTTAACTTTCACAGTAGCTTTGTGAAGTAATATTATTATCTTCATTCTACTACTGAGGAAACTGAAGCTCAGAGAGGTCTCTTAATCAGCTTCAGGTTACACAGCTACTGAAGCTGCTCTTCCAAGACCAAACAATCTTCCTGAAATGCCAAAATAATTTGTACGTCTTGCTCTTAAATTGCTTAGCAAGTTATATATACCATAAACAATAAACCATGTACTTACTGAGTGACTGGTTGTTAGAGAAAGAACACACTTATCCAAAAACTATCTGTTTAACCATTTAACTTACAAATAAAGGCAGGAAGGCAAATATGTTACATGGTGCTCACAATTCACATTTTATCTTTAAAAAAGTATAAAATGGATTACATTTCGCCAGGGACAAAATTTTATAATTTCTATCACATTCTGGAAAATCCATCATTGGTAGTGCAGCCACACAGTCCAGATGGACGTATCTTACTTCTAGCTGCCTTGCAGTCCACAGAGTGCTCCTCGTAATAGGAGATGGTAATTCTAGTTCAACCCATCACACACACATTCTGTCCAGGAGGAATAAGGTTGGACCACAGAAGAGTACGCACCCCTATACAAGGGCATTTCTCACAAATGGTGTGTGAAACTTCCACTCACAACTCCTACAACTTATGCACTTGACTACAGGTAGTTGCAAGAAAAGCTGAGGAATGGTAGTCTTTATTTGGGGCAGCCATGTGTTTAGCTAAAATTCTTGTGTTCTATCAGTAAAGAAGAAGGATACAATGGATTTTAAAGTCAACGAATAGTCTTTTTCAAAGGCATACTTCAGCTAACAGAGTGTTTTCCATTCAAAAAATGTGATTTCCAATTTCATTTGATACATTCATAATTCAATTTGCCACAGGGTAGCCAAGGAAATGATGTATAGAAAAGTTCTGAAACTCAGTTTCTGTACCATTACAAGTAACTGTAAAGTTTAGATATAAAGATTAAATTGAATAAAAATATAAATTTGCCATATGAATATTTAATACACTTGCTCTTTTTATTGGCTGTCTATGCAGTGTGCCATGAGTATTTGCTTTAATATCAGATTTTGCCTAAACCATATCTCCAATGTTGCTACCCCCACTTGCATCAGAGAAAGAGGATGGTTTAAATAATCTATGGCACTGTCATCACCTTGGATACCAAAACAAAAGCCATTTGTAGTTAAAATAGTTCCTTTTGTATTACAAGAAAGAAAATAAAAAATGGGTCAATACTTCTTAACATTTAGTGTAAAAGGCCTACTGTTATGACAAAGAAAAAATAGGCTTGTCTTGGAGAGCTGTGTTTTGTTTGCTTCTTATGTGATCTAGAAAGAAAGCAGGCATGGCTCTCTCTGGAGGGAAGACTGAACTAAAGTTGAAAGTCCCAAGTGCACCTTCACTGGACTGTAGCTCATCTTCCCCTGACGAAGTCTGCCAGTTGAAACAGAGGCAAACCTCATTAACTAAATGATGAAGTTCTGCTCTAGGCCATGATACTCAAAGAACCAAGAGACAAATTATATACCTTCAATGAAGAGAATTATAATATCCAGAGGGTAGGGGTAGATGCAACTGACTGAAAAATATTAAGAGAAGATTATGGGCAGAAGGAAAGAGGACTGAAGGTCTGGATGAGGCAGAGAGATCTTGAGAGGTAGTTAGATTCCACAGAGCACCTTCTGTTTTCAACTAGATGGTTATAATTTGGTAACCTCTGCTTTACATGGTATAAGGCAGCCCCTAAACTAAAGAGAGTTATGACTTTTCTTCCTCTCACACAGTACACATGCTTGAGATCTACACAATCCTCCAGTAAGAAACACCAAGCATCCCCATCATAGTTACGTTGGTATGGTCTGACAGAGGCTAGTAAGACAGTATCTCCTGGGAACAGACTGTCCTTATGAATGCTAGAATAATGGGTCTGAAGCTATTATGTCCCTCCATCTCTTTCTCAGGGGTCAATAGAAGACCACCACCGACACTATCAGCAGCAAGAGGAGAAGGTAAGGTAAACTTCTTCAATGCAACTGCACTTCAGTGAGAATCACCCTAAAGGGTAGGAAAAAATAGCCCTGCCCAGACAGGTTGCATGCAACTAATTTTACAGTTTCAAAGTCAGCCTCACTTGCTGATAACGACTGGTTTCTGTAAGGCAACTTTCTAAGAATGCATAGCCTGGGTACAGACACTATTTTCCACGATAAACGTCGATAATCCCGAGAAGGTCCTGCTTGTTAGTTGGTGTAGCAGCATCACTTCTAAGCAATACCTAAACTGGCATTTCCACTATTTTATATTATATATTCCTTGGACTGATGCTGAATTTCCTTTTGAGAGTTGTGTCGTTCACAAAGATACTTTAAGACTATGGGTAGTGACATTTTATTATTTCTCATCATATCCTACAGGTGCATTAGGGGCTCCATGACATCCTATTTTCTTATCTTCATGTCAAATGTGTGTGTGTGTGCATGCGTGTGTGTGTAATACGTGTGTCTAGTAGATACAGATGTATGAAGGTGACAATTAACCTCTGCTTAGGCATAACATTTTAATCTCCCATTGAATATATTATGTGAACCATGCTCCATTATGTATGCCAAATCATTTCATTTCCTATCACAAACTGTGGCCCAAAATAATTAAAAATATATTATTAAAATCCATGCTTTAGAGTCACCTCCAAGTTCTTCTCATCTCCAACTCTTCTAGCTTAAGTACTGTGAATGCACACACAAATATATTACAGTTATTAATCCACAAATTTAGTTATCTTTTCTTAATCTTTAGTCTTCAACAACTATTAGGTTTTTTTTAGTTGTTTATTTTTTAGGTTGCCTAATCCTTTAGGAAACTAATTTTTTTCTTTTGTTTTCTATGACAAAAGATTATCTCATATTTTCTGTCTCCTTTTTCCTATCTCCATCGTGATTTCTGACATTTTTTTTGCTTTGAGTAATCTGTAGTTTTGTCCTTAACTGTCCTGCCATAAATCCAATACTCTCATTTTAGATATCTTATTGTAATTGTTATTTTATATTATTTATCAATAGCCACTGCCTTCCTTCTGAATTTCAAAAAACTTTAAAATATTATCACTGGCAAATCTTGTTGACCCTTAAACTACAGCAGCACTGTCCTATAGTACTTGCCCTGGAGATGAAAATATTCTGTACTCGTATTGTTCAGCATGTATGGTGTCCACTAGCCACATTTGGATATTGAGCTGTTGAATTGTGGCTAAAAAGACTGAGAAGCTGAATTTTTAATTTAGTTTTATTTTATTTTATTTTATTTATTTATTTTTTGCGGTATATGGGCCTCTCACTGTTGTGGCCTCTCCCATTGCAGAGCACAGGCTCCGGACACGCAGCCTCAGCAGCCATGGCTCACGGGCCCAGCCGCTCCACGGCATGTAGGATCTTCCCGGACCGGGGCACGAACCTGTGTCCCCTGCATTGCAGGCGGACTCTCAACCACTGCACCACCAGGGAAGCCCAATTTAGTTTTTTTTTTTAATGTTAGTAGCCACATGTTGCTAGTAGCTACTTTATTGGATTGTGTAACTCTGAAGACATATTCAGAATTTTGTCTTCTTTCACTCGATTTACTATTGCCATGAATGCCACACGTTAATTGAATGAATCAATGAAAACATTCATATGTGAATTAATACATGTATTAACACATAAACCAAAGGCCTCAGATATTGAGGGTTCTATTCTACTTTCCCTTTGATTTTTACATTCAGAATATGACCAAGTCTCTGGTGTTTATAATCTCTTTTTCCTTTAGTTCATTTCATCATCTTTCTAGATCTCATTTGTTTTTGCTTGAGCCACTAATTTTAGCTTCCTATATCGTGTTCAGATATCCTTGGTAGGTTAGGATTTGATCTAAGGTATTACCCATGTGAAAGGGCCTCTCCTCCACTGACTGTGGTTTTTAGAATTTCCAATAGAATGAGCCTAGATTTCAGAATAATGGTAAGTGTTCTATCCTCAGTGTTCTATCCTTTAAGTCACTGTAAAAACAACTCCACCTCATGCAGTTCTTAGACCCAATGTCTCCTTTTTTGACAGGGCTTCCCTGACTGTCCAAACTAAAGCTGATCCTGATCACCCAACGCATCTCCCTGCTTCATTTTGTTCATAATCGTTGTGATTTTATGAACTTACATTTATTCCTTTATTGCTTAGAGCAGCAGTCACTAAAGAAATACATAAATGAAAGAATTACAACAAAATATTGTATCTCTGCAGATCCATGTGCATTCCATGAGGGCAGAGACTTCTTCTGTTTTGGTCAGCACTGTCTCTACAAAGTCTGGCAAGCATGGTGCCAGTACCACAGCAGATACTCAAGAGTTATCAAATGAATAAATAAGTAAGTTGATGTAGACCATCCTGGTCTTAGATTTCAATTTGAAAAACTCACTTTTGACATTTCGTCCTGTGTGATGTGCATCATCCTCTCCCTCTTGCCTTGGTAATTTTGAAAGATCTTGAGGAGAACAAAACTTCCCCCTATCTAGCTCTGTTTTCAGGGTTAGCTCAAATAAGACAAACATGAGTATTTGGAACTAAAGCTCTAACTGTTATTAATTGAATGTGTTGTAGCTTTGAATTCTCCATCTCTCTCTTTCCAGACATATTATGAAAACATGTAATGCATAGATGTGATTAATACTCCTTGCCTATAGTTAATAAGGATTTAGGAATTTTTTGGACACCTCTACATTTTGAATGCATTAATAACAATCTGTAAACTATAACTTTTTGCAGCACACAAATGAAACATATCATATGTTCTAACAAGGGCCTCTCTTTCTCTCTTTCTCTCCCAAATACAGTTTCCTGTGTAACAATAATCACAAGATTTATCACTGACTAGGTATTACTATGGACCAAGAACACTACACTTAGTTATTTGTTACTCCATATTCACTGGCTTTGTATTTTTACACCTTAAGAATCACAGCTTAATTTACACCTTAAGGTGTAATTTACACCTTAAGGCTCACAGAATTAGGTAATTTGTCCGAGATTACAAGCTTAGTAAGTGACAGATCTAAGGTCTGGGCGTATGTCTCTTTGGCAATAAAACCTATGATAATTTCTAGTTATTGAAGTAAGCGGTCACATCTTAATGTGGGTATGATTCCTAAAAGTAGAATTTGTTATGGAGAGAGTCTCAGAAATTGCAAATAACCTGTCATGTAAAGGAGAATGAGTTTCAGGGTGGAGATTACTTCAGTGTCCAGTGAGCTCTATTCTCCCCTGTCTAGAGAGAAGCAGAGAACATGACTACACCAGCAACTGACTGGATGAACTTTGTTCTGAAAGCACTAGTAATATTCAATTCCCAACTCAATCCTTTACTTTTCTATAATAATAATTCTAATCCTGTACAACTATCTTGGAAATATATGAGCATATTATGAAGCACCCCTTATTCCTCAATAAGAATTGAACAAGGAACTAAAAAGTGACAAGATAAATGAAACACTGAACATACTGGATATACATTATCCGTTCCTTTGTGTGTATATCAATGTTTTCAAGAAAATCTAAACAAAGCAAAATACTTTTTAAAAAACATTGAATTGCTTGAAATAAAAAGGTATGGGATACATAGTTCAGAAAATTCTGACATTCTCCCATTATTAAATTAAATTTAATAAATCTGAATGTATGACTATGTTTCAATACTTTTAAATTAATTTATATTAATATTTAAATTTTCTATTTTCCTAAAGATCTCTGAAAAACCATACAAGAAATAAGAAGTAATATACATGAGAAAATCTCTTAGTAAACCGTAAGATGTTTGTGTCTATGTGCATGTGTGTGCACATATGCAAGTGTGCAGGCATGTTTGCTAGAGAACATTTTATGAGGGCATTTACAGACATAATCATGAGCGAATGTACGTTTTTTTATAGCCAAGGCAAAGGAAGCATGCCTTCATTTAGAAACTTCTGAAAAAACACTGTGATAACCTACTGAGACTGGAATTGCTTTTCTTCACAACATCACACCCACCTTTCTTTAGATGCCTGTAGTATAGAGTTTAAGTGTTGTAAGTACAATATGCTCTCCTTGAATCATTTTTGTTCATTAAATGCATTTTGTACTTCAAATACCATTCCAAGATTATACATTTGATAGCTCAAAAAGATGCACATGCTGCTTTTAGAGTTCAGGATGTGGAATAAGGGAACCCCAAAAGTCTTAGAACATACAAGTTATATAAATGAAAATGTGAAACTTCAGATTATTAAGGCTTTTCTGAAACACCTGATACATTTAAATCCTTCATTACCTAATGTTATTATTTATTTTCAGCAATTAAAGTTTAATTTTCTATACCCTTAAGCAAAAACTCAGAAAAAAGTCATTCTTTACCTGATGTTAAAAGCAAATATAGATACATATATGTGTATATATATATTATATGTATATATATGGCTTATATATGGCATATATATAGATTCATACAGATATATACACACATATCTATATCCATATTTATATTCCCAGGAGAGACTTAAGCATGGTTTTACCTGCCTTTGGGGAATTGTAAGGTAACAAAATCAATACCAAACCTTTATACCTACAACTCCTTTTTTTGGTGCTCCTGTAAATGTTATTTTTAAAAAGTTCAATATCCATATTTTCCTTGCTAGTGCATAGATATAAAATTAAGTTTTACATATTGATTTTTTCCTACAACCTTACCAAACTCAATTATTATTTCCTGTGCTTTTCTGTTGGCTAAGGAGCTTATAGAGGTCTACCTCCATTTCCCCTCTTCACTTCTTTGTTATGCATTTAATTTTTATATATGTTATAAACACAATATATTGCTACTACCTTTTTTGTACACAGTTAACATTTAGTTTCATTAAAGATAATAAAAAAATGATTTTGACATTTACCTTGATTTTATTTTCAGCACTTTAATTTTTGTGTGTAGAAAGAAGGGATTCATGTTTTTATCTAGTAACATATTCCTTCTGCCTGAAGAGTTTCTCCAATATTTATTGAACTACAGGTCTGTTGCCAAGGAATTCTCTTTAATGTTTGATTACTTTAAAAGGGTCTTTATTCTCCCCTCAATTTTGAAATATATTTGCATTGGTTACAGAATACTAGTTTCACAGTTTTGTTTTTTCTCTCAGCATATAAAACACATCATTCCATTCTGTTCTGGCTTGCATAGTTTCTGATAAGAAGTCTGTTTTGATTCTTCCTTTTGTTCCCTTTACAAAAAAAAAATTGTGTGTGTGTGTGTGTGTGGCTGCAATGAAGACTTTTTCTTTCCTTTAAAGCAGTTTACTGATTTACTGCTTTATTACTCAGCCATAAAAAGAAACGAAATTGAGTTATTTGTAGTGAGGTGGATGGACCTAGAATCTGTCATACAGAGTGAATTAAGTCAGAAAGAGAAAGACAAATACCGTATGCTAACACATATATATGGAACCTAAGGAAAAAAAAAAAAGTCATGAAGAACCTAGGGGTAAGACAGGAATAAAGACACAGACCTACTAGAGAATGGACTTGAGGATAGGGGGAGGGGGAAGGGTAAGCTGTGACAAAGTGAGAGAGTGGCATGGACATATATACACTACCAAACGTAAAATAGATAGCTAGTGGGAAGCAGCCACATAGCACAGGGAGATCAGCTCAGTGCTTTGTGACCACCTAGAAGGGTGGGATAGGGAGGGTGAGTGGGAGGGAGATGCAAGAGGGAAGAGGTATGGGAACATATGTATATATATAACTGATTTACTTTGTTATAAAGCAGAAACTAACACACCATTGTAAAGCAATTATACTCCAATAAAGATGTTAAAAAAATAAAAAATAAAGCAGTTTCAATATGCTATGACTGTGTGGGTGTGTTGGTGTGTTTTTGATATTTATCCTACTTGATATTTTTCAAGTTTCTTAAATCTGTAAGAGTCATTAATTTTGGTAGAAAAAAGATGGCTGATATTTCATCAAATATTTCTTTGTCGTGTTCTATCTTCTCCTCTTGGCATTCCAAATTATACAGATGTTAAACCCTTTTATATTATCTCGCAGTTCTTGGATACTCTGTTTTGTTAGTTTCATTTTTCTCCTTTTATAAATTGTTTTGATTAAGCCTAACTCTCAGGCATTTTGACTCTGTGTCTTGAGGGTAAGCTCTTCCCAGCCACAATATTTAAATATTTTCTACGTTTTTTACATTGTTGTCATATCTAGTGCCACAGATGAAAAAAAAATACTCCATATTTGTAAACATGTAATGAAACTTAACTTGATTCATATTCTATTCATGGGTTCACTGATCATAAATTAAAGTCGATTCAAATGCTTATCTTTTATGTGCTATTTATCTTCTGATTATTTTTGAGTTTCTAGTATTAATTGATCTTTGCTAGCGAGACTGTAACTTTGAGAAAAACTTTGAAGGACTGTATGTGAATGTAAAATTCCAGAGTACCAGACATTGGTTTTCTGTAGCTTTCTCACTTGCTCACTTTCTTATTCACACTCTTCTTCTCCCCAATCATACACAAATAATTTATTTCCTTGTTTCTTCTAAATAACTTGAGATGAATTTGATATCATATCCACTTCTATTGAAAATTCTCTTATTGACTAATCCTTGGTTTATGGTCAAATGTTGTTGCTTGTCTCAACAATATTCTTAATAGCTTTTTAAATGTCTGGTCCATGATTCAATTCAGAATCATACATTTCAATTAGTCACCATGAAAGTAAAGTTTCCTTTATTCCGAAGTAATACACCGGCCTTTGTTTGACATTCATGATCTTGGTATTTTTGAATAGGTCAAGCCAGTCATTTTTTTTAAATGTTGAAATATATATTTTATTACATATTTTTGAATTAATAATGTTTCATCCAGGTTTAAAACATTTTATAAGCCCTTAAAAATGCCTAAATATCAGACACTGTGCCTATAATGTTAAATGTATGTAAAACAAATTCCTGAGAACAGTCACCTTTACTTCATTCATCAGATGAACAAATCCTTATTGAATTTCTCCTCTGGGCCAGGCTCTGCCCTGTGCTGGCAGTGAGAAGACAGTGATGAAAAGAGTACAGCCTCAAGAAACATAAATATCATATGATATAACTTATATGCTAAGAAACAGACTCACAAGATAGAAAACAAGCTTATGGTTACCAAACGGGAAAGGCTGGGGGGCTGTGAGGGGGATAAATTAGAAGTTTGGGATTAAAAGACACACATTACTATATATAAAATAGATAAACAACAAGGAACTACTGTATAGCACAGGGAACTATATTCAATACCTTGTAATAATGTATAATGGAAAAGAATCTGAAAAAGAATATATATATACACACATATATATGTATATACATACATATATGTATATATATATGAATCACTTTGCTATACACTGAGACTAACACAACATTGTAAATCAACTATGCTTCAATAATAATAATAATAATAAAAGAGTACGGCCTCTGCCCCTGTGGAGCAAAGAGTTGAGTGAGGAGAGACATAAAAAATACTTTTCCAGACTCATAATGGCAACCATTATTGCATGCTATGAAAGGAATTGGAATGGCGTAGTGAAAGAATACAAACAAGTATCTGATTTAGGTTGGGATGGAGTCAGAGAAGTCCTCCCTATGGAGGTGACTTCTGACTTGCAACTTAAAGGGTGAGTAGTAGTAAGTTAAATGAAAGGCATCTCAGAAACTGAAACACATGTGAGAAAGTCAGAGCAGGAGGAGCCCACTAATGGAGGACGAAAGTGGTTTAAGGTGAAGACAAAAGATGTAGTGTCACCAGAGTATATGAGTCCCCTCAGGTTTATTAAGAATTTCAGTGCTATCAGAAGTGCAGTTTTAACCACAGAAAGCATTTATGGAGGGGGTCACATGATTAGATCTGCATTTACTTCCATAGAGCCACCTTGATTCTCCCTATTTTTTCAATATAATTGTCTTAAGTATTTCCTCAACAAACATTGAGCATAATGTCAGACGGTATTATAATTTTAGCCTTAATCATCAAATATGATATAATAAACCCATAAGATGAAAAACAGTTGTTTTATTGTTCTTTCATTTCTTACCCTATTTTGTTGTTCTTTCCTTTTCTGAAGTTCCAGGCCTATTTGGAGAATTCCTTTAGCCAGCCTTCAAGAATAGTTTTGCTAGCAACAAATTCTGTTTTCCTTCATCTAAACTTGTCTGTATTTCTCCTTCGTTCCTGATTCCTTTCACTGGATACACAATTTGCCTTCGTTACTTTCAGTACTTGACATGTTGTACCGCTTCCTTCTGCCTCAATTCCCAGCAAGGTCCTGTGGACACTAGGGGTGAGTAAGGGAGAAGCTGAGACTGTCAACCAACTCTGCCCCCGACTTTGACTTTGTTCTGCCTTGTGGATGCCAGGTGGATATGGAGGCACAGTTCCTTAACGCTGGTGATGACTGTGGATGCTGTGGGTGGAGCAGAGTGGTGACTGGCCCCTCTTTGCCCTAAGTCATTCAGTCTCCGTGCTGCCCAGCAGCGGAGAAAGCTCAATTTGTGAACCCTACTAACACTGCCCTGGGGTGAAATCAGAGTGCTACCCGCCACCGGCCTCTCTGTCTCAGGGGTGGAAAACCAGCTCCCTGCTAGGTCCAATTGACACCACCCTGCCTCCTGCTTCCGGGTTGATGAGGGGGGCGGGGCGGAGTTTGAAAATCAGCCTCTCACGGGCCCTGCTAAAGTCACAGGAAGCAGGGGGGCGGATACAGTTTTTCCCTAGGCGTTCGTCTGGAGCAGGGTAAGTACGGCCGATAAAGTTTTCTGTTGTTAAGCCACCCTTTTTCTGGCTCTTTGGCTAGAGCCAACGGGAGCTTTTACTGGAGCTTTGGTCTGTGCCTGTGGGCGGTTCCGAACAGCGAGTTTCTTGAGTGCTCTGTGGGGATGTACAGGGAGTAGCAAAGAGACTCAGGGAACTCACTGCCATTTGTTAGCTAGGACAAGGCAGCATTTGAAAAGAGCCTTAGGAGTGCGGTGGAGAATGCGGTGTTTGGTTTCCACCCTAATATGATTAAGTTTTCTACAGGACAGCGGTAATATCACAGAGTGGAGACGATGATTGGTAAAGTACAAATTCAGAAAAAAATGAGAAAGCAGTGTGGAAAGAAACACGTTTGTCTGTTTCTCTCGAGCTGTATGGGATAAACACTATTATGTTTTTTTCAAAATCATTTCCTTTCATTATATATAAATGTTAGCCTAAGTATGAGTCCATTAGAACACATTTGACACCTTGGAAGAAATGAGAGCAATAGATAGAAATAAAATGAGCTACTAGGCAGCACATTTAAGTGGTTTGTTTTTCACAATGTGTCCCAAAAAGGAGACAAGGTGTCTGACATGCAGTCTTTTAAGTGTCTTTCTCTCCAAAACATATCTGAGCATCCAAATGTGGAAGAGAAGAAATTGGGTATCTCAAAATGACTCTTTTAAGAGCTTTCTCTAGCTTCCAAAGAGATTTGTTTCCTTCTAAGAGATTTATTTTGTTATTATCACATCTGAAATGCACTAGGAAGAAGAAGACTTTTGTTAGCTCAGAACAATAGTAAATCAGCTATCCTAAGTGCAGTTCTGTCTTAAAGATTTATTTTGTTTTGTTATAATTGAGATGAGTCAAGGAGACAGTAGTATGGAAACACTTTTGATTCTGCTTCAGGACAAAGGTCAGTAACTTAAGACTCAAGTTTCCTCATAGTAAAAACACTTTCTAAATATCTTTGATGGGAAATGCTGCTCTGGTGAGGACTAGATCTGTCAGCGTACAACAGAAAGCAAAATACAGCATAACACTAAGAACCTGCTGTCCACTAAAATGAGAGAAGTGTTTTAGAAAATATATTTTATACTCTATTCTTAGGGTACATCGAGCAAACTAACTACAGGATAGAAATTGCTGTTTTACTGAGATCATCTGCTTCATGCTTTTTGAGATAGCTCCATTTCTATAGCAGAACTGCCAACTTTTACACTGTATTAGATGTAGTTTTTGTCAGGGACACATCCACCTCACACTGTTAAAGTATCTGGCTTTTAGGTTAATTTGCCTTTTGCTACTCCACATTTTTATGTAAAGGATTGTTAAAGCAGATAAGAAAAAAAAAACACACAAAGAGCAGAGTTCTACTCCTAGCTCTATGACCTATGATCTCTGTGTGCTTGGGAAAAAACTGTAAGCTTTCTTACCAGGGGGGAAGGGTGGGAGGAAGGGATAGTTAGGGAATTTGAGATTGACATGTACACACTGCTTTATTTAGAATGGATAACCAACAAGGACCATACAGGGACCTGTAGGCACAGGGAACTCTGCTCAATATTATGTAAAAACCTAAATGGGGTTTTTCCCTGGTGGCGCAGTGGTTGAGAGTCCGCCTGCCGATTCAGGGGGCACGGGTTCGTGCCCCAGTCCGGGAAGATCCCACATGCTGCAGAGCGGCTAGGCCCGCGAGCCATGGCCGCTGAGCCTACGCGTCCAGAGCCTGTGCTCCGCAATGGGAGAGGCCACAACAGTGAGAGGCCCACGTACCGCAAAAAAAAAAAAAAATATATATATATATATATATATATATATATATGTACGAGTTCACAATTCAAATGTAAGATTTGAGGAAAATATATATATATATATACTTAAAATGTAATTCGATCACCTCCATAGTACCACATTTTGAAAACTCATTGCCTTTAACCACCTAGCAGACAGCTCAAGCAGGAAACAGAACTTAAATCTCCTGAGATTTCTTTATACAGTTTTTCTCTGAAAAATGCACTTTCTCTTAACATTCACAATTACTCAAGATGATCATGTACATGAAAGGAAACAATTTTTTTATAAAGTGATGGAGTTTTTACTTTTTATTTTTGATGGGGGATATGCTGCTGGTAAAATGAGAAAGCAGACAAACATTATGCTCCTGTTAGAAGGCATCCTTTAAAGGGCTATTTTAGATTAACTAATAAATAAATAGATAGATGCTAATTGTTTTAATATAAAATTTCCAAAAGAGTAGGTTATCAAATGATCCCTCTTTAACAGTGCAATAAACCATGTAGGATTTTTTTTAATTTCTTTTATGTGGACCAATTTAAAGTCTTTACTGAATTTGTTACAATATTGCTTCTGTTTTGTTTTGGCTTTTTGGCCATGAGGCATGTGGGATCTTAGCTCCCTGACCAGGGATCGAACCTGCACCCCCTGCACTGGAAGGTAAAGTCTTTCCTGGACCGCCAGGGAAGTCCCTATGATTTTTAAATTTTGGTTTAGTGTTTGGATTATCAACGTAACTGTGTCCTAATTCCCATAATCAGATGTCTAAGCTAGCTGACTTAGACTACAAAGATATATTCAATAGTTTTAATGTTACATTTGAAAAATCTCGAGAATATAGGAAAATGAAGCAACAACTAAATGTGTTACAAAATGGTACAAAAAGCATGCAGGTCTTAAGTACATACATATAATTTTTAAATTAGAACTATTCAGAAAATATGAAGACCTGTCTTAGATAAAAAGTAGAGGAGGAATGGTGGGGTTTGTCCAATAATCCATCCATATGTTTGGGAAAATCTTTTTAAAGTTCATTTCAAATTATGAAATAATAAATTTTAAACTTATGGAAAAATGACATAATTTTTGAAAAGGGTGTATTTAATCTCATACTGGGAGAGAAGCAAAATTCATTTGTAGGGGTGAACTGACTTTAACTTTGTTTATTACACTTGCATTATTTAACAAAGTAGTCACACCTTTGCAATAATTTCAGTTTTACTACACTTTTATTGGCCAAGAAATACATCCAGAGTCCCTCCAAGTACATTCAGAAATCTAGTTCATGACGTGCAAGATAATTTGCACAATCAATGTGGGACAAAAGAAATACTTGCTTAAAATGTAAGTGCCCAAATTCCCATCACTAAAGAAATTTGCCTGCTGGAGAGACACATTTTGACTTCACTAATCAAGTTTATTTTCTTTACTGTAATAACACTTGTAATTGAGCTAGGGTAGCAGTCAAACAAATTTCACTCCTAAAGAAAATTAACAGGACTATAAATGGAAATGCCTCTGAAGCTGCAGTTTATGCAGTTTTACAGTTTAATGCAAAGCATTATAGTAAGGATACTCCTCATTGCCAAAAGTTGCCTCACAACAAATAATCCAAAAGAACTGGCACAGGTTCCATTCATCCCCTCTCTACTGGGCAATAAAGGACACAATTTCTCTCTTGAATCGGGAACCAAGGATGTATGCATGGAACACCTTGGGACCAGGAGGCTCAACATGGGTTCTCAGTCAGAACTTCTTATACCCTGCTGGTCAGATGGGCACATTCTTGCTACATGACTGGCCCCAATGATAGAGCTCTGTGGATTTCATTAAAACTAGGTTCAAATCATAAATGTCAATGTTATCAATAAAACATGCAAAAAAAAACATGCAGACAACCTAGTATAAACTTCCCTGAAATTTTCCTTGGATCCACGGTTACAAAAAAAAAAAATCATTATTAATCAATATATTGCATGGCTTGTCTAGGTGTCCAAAGCATGTACATTTCTGACTTTAACAAACCAGCCCAGGCTAATTTTAGTTTCCCATAGCACAGAAATCTTTTTCTTAATTTTTACCTCCCTTGATAATCAGATATTGAATAAAGCATTTAGTTTGGATATCTTGATATTATAAAATATTTTGTGTATACTTTACACATAGATAGAGCTATAGTACTTTATGCTATCATTGTCACCAAATGATGGAGGCTTTAGACTTACTTAAATAAGTTTATATAATTACTTACTCTTTTGTCTTATTGATAATTGTAAATCCAAATAAAAATTAGATACAAATAATCCTTTTACGGTGATCGTGGTAGAGCAATATGCAGCATTCATAAGTCTGTCATCCTCCTATTTGTTCTTTAAGTTGCTCTTAGTTGTAATTCATCTGATTTGGGTCTTTTATGTCATATGTTTTTCCCTTATAATTAGAGGATTACACTTTTTACATTTACATTTTTACCTCTTTGAAAGAAGATTTAAATTATGTTTTATATCACATTTGCTAGAGTTCTCTCCCAATTCTTCACTTGTCAGAATTATTTTTTGGTGGAACAAAACTGAAGTAACATGGGTTTGTTTTACTGAAACTGTTTCAAATATTGCCCAGTGTGCTAAAGTTGGTGATACCGATTTTGTGCTATAATTCAAGGTTGTTTTCGTTTAGTATATGAAATGACATTTTATTCCTTATGTTACCTCTTTAGTACTTTAATTCCATAATGTGTACCGAATATCTACTTTTTGGAGGAAATTTTATAGTAGAGGAAATGACATAAACAAATGTGTAGAGGTATAAAATGGCATGGTGTAATACCAGTGCAGGAAGCTAGAGAAAGTTGAATATTTAAAGTTTAAACTGTGATGTGGAAAATCATGCTTGTGTTTAATTACAAACAGAGTTGTTAAAATGCTTTAAACAATGAGTGTGTAGTATAGACTTCTGGGAGGTACAAAATGATGAACACAAAGTTTATTCACTAATGTCTGAATATGTGATAGCAAACAACATTACATACGTGAAGTTTGAACCTGAGGGTCCTGAGTGAGAAAGGTAGGTTGTAAGGAAGGAATAACTCTTCAGGGCTTTTCTTTTTTACTTTTTTTTTTTTTTTAAGTTCTTGTGCTACTCTGGAAAATAGAGCCTGTCTATCCCTGATGGATTGGAGTACTGTCCACAATTCTCCCCTCTCCTTGTATCCACTCTCTTTGCCATGTAACTTTGCATTTTCTCCTTTGAAAGACAGAGTGTATTCCTTTGTCTCTTGACTCCAGGCATGGATATTTGACTTGCTGTTGCCTATTAAATATATGTGAAAGTGACAATATGCCCATTTAGAGCCTACACTCTTGCACCTGTGCCACTGCCATGAGTAGCACATGTCCTTGCTAGCCTACTGATATTAGAGACTTAGCAGCTGACCCAGTTCCATCTGTCCCTTAGAGATTTTTAACCAGCTGAGTCAGTAAAACCTCTCCAACCTATCCACAGACCTGTAAGAAATATATGTTATCAGGGTATTCAAATGAGAGTTTGTTTATTTTTGTTATGCAGCAATAGTTGACGAATATATATTTTTAGTCTTTAGTTTCTTCCTCATGAAGCTCTATCACTTTTCAATATTACAGTCCAAAATGGATGGATTAAAGGATAAAGAAGTTAGATGTAGGTAGGTCTGTGAATGCCAGGTAGTTGTTATAAATTATCATATATCAAGTCAAAATTACTACAAGAGAAAATATGTTAAAAATATTTGCTTTGTGTCCATACTTTCCTTTCCATATAAGAACAAGAGTGATCTTATCAAAACAAAAAAAATGTGTTTATTATAATAAAAATAAAATCCCAAACTTTTGCGAGGCCACTCTGCATGATCTGACCCATACCCTCCCCTCAAGCCTTATCTTAATCTGTACTCTCACGTTCATTAATTTGTCCAGCCACACTGATCTCATTAAAATCCAGCAAAAATTATAATTCTATACCCCTTGCCACTACACATTTTGCACTTCTCCTACCCTCTCTGAACAACTTTATTTTTCTGGATATTACTGAGTTCTTCAGGATTTCACGTGGTTCACTCCAGTTATCATTTAGGTCTCAGCTCAAGTGCCATTCATCATAGAGTTCTCCTTGACTAGGACATCTAAGATCAACCCTCTACCCTCAGTCAATATCTCCTATTACCTAGTTTTACCGTCTTTTTATCACATACCATTCTCTGATAATTCTTTATTTGATTACTTTATTGCTGTTCTCTCACCAGTATGTAAGTCTTGAAAGCAGTTTTAGCTATGGCGTTTGTGCTCACAGCTGTACCCACAGAACTTAAAACTTTGCCCCAAATAGAACAAATTCTCAAAAATGTGTTATACCAAAGAGCAAAGAAATTGGAAAACTTTGGTTGATGATGTATATATTATAATCCTATTTTAGTCATGTTGCTTAACAAGGTTCAAACAGGTAGACCGACTATCTCAGTGTCACCCAAATAGTTAACGGCAGAACTTTAACTCCAATAGTGTTGACTCCATGGATGATTATATTTCCATCAACATTGCACATGATATTTCCATGAACACTGAATAGGCTCCTTAGGGTAAACAAGGTCAGATGCCTATGCTTCTCATTTCTCTGTAGTAGATGAAGATTTTTAAAAGACCCTTTTTTATTGAGAGTTCCCTCCCTCCCCAAGGTGACTTATACTACATAGATGAAATCCACAAGTACCTCAGGAGCTATAAAAATTCAGTTAAATTTCATGTAACTAAAAAGCTGTTCATTTTGCAATTAATAAAACATAATAAAGAGATAAAGAAATATTTCAGGAGTTTCAAAATATCTAGTTATATCATTTTCAAGAATCTGGTGTCATATCATTCACTTAGATGAAGTTAAGGAATTCAGTGCAAGAATGAGAGAAAAATTTTAATTTGTCTCATTTTTTCTTTTGTTTGGACTCTGTCACCAAGTGTCTTATTAAGTGGGCTTAAGTACAACAATTAGAATCAGTCTGGGTTTTGGATTTTTTAAGACTAAAAGGTCAAACTAGGCAGATCACTTGGAATTATAAATACAGCTTATTAGATTAGCCAGTTTGTCATATTTTATTTTAAATGAAAAAAATTTTTAATTGGAAAAAGTTTTAATAACACTGAAGGAAAATATCAAATGCATACTGGATATCTTGTCTCTTATGTGAGCAAACATATCTTCCTCTGTAAACTAAATGGCCTGCTTATCGTTCCCCCTTCTCTTTGAATACTTATTCCATTCATAGTTCAGGAACTCACTTTTTTAGCTCACATTCTATCCTTACTAAACTATTCTTAGGCGCCAGTAAAGGCACTAAGCTTCAAACTATTTTTTGTTTAGGCCTTTATCTGCTTTTTAGTATCAAATCCCATTCTTAACCCACCATCACTACATCATCAATCTTAGATTGACATCACTCTAAAACTTTTTTTTATCCAATGGATAGAGTGGCTTTCTCCAAAATAGCTTTATTGTTTTAGCATCCATATTTTAAGATAAACAAATACAATCCCATTGTTTTCAACCAGGTCCCTATGTTCCTATGTATTCCAGGTGAAAATGCACTCCTTCCAGGAAGGCAAACCTTTGTTTCCCTCTTTTTTTCTGAAACCAACCAAAAGTAAGAGGTTCAAGAAACAGAAACTACATTTAATGAAATCAGAAAACACTTTTAAATGCAACTATAAATGAAATCTATAAATAAATGAAGATTATCTGATAAAAGCAGAAAATACTGACCAGAATGAAACAAGAAGCTGGAAGCTATAGATCACAGGTAACATTGGCAAGCACAGAATTTTACAAATCAAGGGGCACATCCTGAGAGACAGCATCAAGAATCTCTTGTTGAGAACATGGGTTAGCTGTGGAATCCTCTCAGAATCTCATTTATATCAGAGAATGCAAAGACAGAAAGGGCCAAACAAGGAAGTCTGCAGAAGCGGTACCTTTTTAAGAAGAAATTTAGCAGGTGGTAGTAACCCAGCCTTAACTATCAAATTAAGCAAAGTAAAAGGAGACTCCTATCCCCCCAACAATTACTCTTCTTTAGAAAACTCTGTATCATAAAGTGTTATATATGGATTAAGTGAAACTTTGAAAGCCCAGAGAATTCCTCTGTGACCTCAGCCATGTTCTCCTTCTACATGGAGCACATTAAAGAAAAAATAAAATAAAATTAAAAAACCTACTTCAAAATATGAGTATTAATTTAAAAAGGACTCATAAAACTAAAAGACCAAAATGAAAAAAAATGTAAAGGAACAAAACATAAAGTCTATAAAAATGGAAAAATTTGCTTTAGAGAACATGAGAATTGTAAAAAAAAAAAAAAAGAACATTTCCATGGATCCAGGTGAATAAAGTTGGTATTTTGAAATCAAGAGCAAAAGTAGTAAAATATTACTTAAAACATTCATGATTTTAAAACATGAGCTAAGGAAGATAAAAGAATGAAAAACTCAGTCTCGAAAACATGTAAAAGAAAAATACGACCACCCATGGAAATAAATCCTGTATTAGAGGAAATAATAGAAAAGAGATACTGTTGAGAAATTATATCCAGGAATAGAAGAGAGTCTTGAAAAACTAAGCAAAACTTTAAAATAATTATTAGTAAATGACAAGATGTAAAACTCTTAAAGGAAATGAACTATACAGGTAATGGTGTTGTGAAAAACAACAATACCTGGAATAGAAAAATATTTAAAACATTGTTTAAAATAAACTTTTTCTCAGTAAACAAGACTTGAATTTAGAGATTAAAAGAGCACATCACCTCCCAGATTAAAAAAAATCGTATTAATTGGTTATATTGAGACATATGTTTAGTAGAGTTACTGGGATATGTATTTACAAAGAAAAATAAAAGGCAATAAGAAAGAAGAGTCATTGATAATGGAAAAATATTGAAATGGTCCCTGACCTCTTTAAAGCTGGATTTAATGTGAGAAAATAATGAAATATTATCTACCAAGTCTTTGGGAATCTTTGGCATGATCCATTAGTATATATTTTGCTAAACTGTTCCTCAATTATAAAGTAAGCAACAAATATTTTCAAATATACAAGATTTCTAGGAAAATATTACTAATAAGCAGGATGTAGACATTGACGTTTTAGCCAAGTGACAGAAAATCAGTGCGGTTGTAGTAAAAAATTGACGTTAAGTTTTGAAGTCATACAAAATAGACCTAAGGTTAAAATAATCAGAATAATGGTTACAGAATTATAGCATATAAGGATGATATAGAAATAAAAATAAAGTCACATAAATCAGAATATGCAAGTGGAGAAAAGATGAGGCTCTATATTAGATTGTTTAATGTAAGGTGAATAGTAAAATATTAGAGTTTTGAAGATAACTAGTATAACTTGAAACAGTCTTCCGAATATCAGAAAGAATGCACACAGGTGTGTACACATGAGTACATGTGCACACATGTGCACGCAGCACGTGCGTGCACGCACACACACACACGAAGAAGAAACACTACATAGTAAAACTATAAGTTTTATCACTGGGAACACAGAGCAATGTGAATAGTATGATACCCTGAGTAAAAAAAGCTAGGATATATAGACAAGCACATTTGCTGGTAGAAGGATACACAAAAATCTTTTGACACTATTACTGGAAAAGGTTTTTGGGATCTGTAGCTAAGAAGCTGGAAAGAGACAATTTACTGAATACTTTTGAATTGGTTTACACTGTTAGTGTAGTTTTGACAGATTAAAAAATAATCTACTGAAAACTATTTTTTGAAGTACCTCCTAATACATATCTTGTATTTTGACTATGGTGCTTTTCTTCCATAGTATGTGAGCACAGAACTTGACAAATAATAGATGTAAAAAGAAACTTGATTGTAAAAACCACAGGGAAATGTCTTTGTTTTATTTTTTTTGCAGTAACTTTTAAAAAATAAATAATGGTAAAATATAGGTGGTGTGATATTTTCAAAACTTTAAATGTCTTGTTCACTTAAAGCTATTGTTTAAATTAAAACAGATAAACATATTCATTACTCATCAATCTCTCAGAATAGGCTCTTGCACTCTGTAGAGTTGTCTATACTGCAGTGATTTAAATGCATATTGGTTTAAATACGAAAATTTACTTTTCTAAATTTATCAACAGTATCTGTAATTTATTATTTTTATACATTTCCTATTTTATTGAAGTATAGTTTTATATTGTTATATTAGTTTCAGATTACAGCATAGTGAATCAATATTTTTATAGATTATACTTCATGTAAAGTTACTACAAAATAATGGCTCTATTTCCCTGTGCTGTACAATATATCTTCCTTTTTGCTTATCTATTTTATACATAGTAGTTTGTATATCTTAATGCCATAACCTTATCTGGCCCCTCCCTTTCCCTCTCCACACTGCTATCTGCTAGTTTGTTTTCTATATCTGAGAGTTTGTTTTTGTTTTGTTATATACATTTATTTTTAGATTCCACATATGAGTGATATTATACAGTATTTGTCTTTCCCTGTCTGACTTATTTTACTAAGCATAAAATTTCTAGGTCTACCCATTTTGCTGCAAATGGCAGAATTTTATTGCTTTTTATGGCTGAATATATGTGTGTGTGTGTGTGTGTGTGTGTGTGTGTGTGTGTGTGTGTGTGTATATATATAGACATCTCCATTCATCTGTTGATGGGTAGTTGGGTTGCTTCCATATCTTGGCAATTATAAATAATGCTGCTGTGAACATTGGGGTGCATGTATCTTTTCAAATTAATGTTTTTGTTTCCTTCTGCTATATACACAGGAGCAGAGTTGCTGGATCATATGATAGTTCTACTTTTAGTTTTTTGAAGAACTTCCATAGTGGCTACATCAACTTACATTCCCACCAACAGTACACAAGGGTTCCCATTTCTCCACATCCTTGCCAACATTTGTTATTTGTAGACTTTTTGAAGTCTGCTATTCATTCCTTCGAGCATGTTTTTCATAAGTTATTGTCAATATATTCTTCAGTTTAGACTGATTTTTATATTTCATAGTTCCTTGGTAAAATTGTCACTGTGTTCATCTGTTCTCTTCCCTAATTGATTTAGCAGTCTTATTAGTAATGCTTTAAATTCTTTATATGTTATTTCTCTTTCATTATTTTTTCTGGAGTTTTCTCTTACTCTTTCAATTGACAACAGTTCTGTTTTTTTCATTTTGCTTAACTTTTTCTGTCTCTATGAATTTAGGTCAAACAGTTACCTGCTGAATCTTGAAGGGGTTCCTTATGTGAGAGCATCCTTATACAGTCTGCATGTGCCTGTTCTCTTTGGTGGGATTGCTGGATCTGATATGAATAGAAGCCATGTCTTTTCTCAGGGTGTGCTGGCAGTTATCACCTTGGTAGGAAGTGGGGTTGGAGATAGAGTGACCAGGGCCAGAGCCAGGCAGGAGGTGGGGCTTCCCCTTTGCTCAGTGGCCATTACCTTCCTATTAGGGATGGTGTTGGATCCCAAGGTGATGGAGCTGAGGACCTGAGGGTCTGGTCTGAGCTGGCTCTGTTCCCTTTAAGTGTGTGCTCTCCCCCTCCCAACACTGGTACCCTTGCTCCAAAGATTGGAGTTCTTGACTCACAATAGGGTAACAGGCTGTGGCAGGCCAGTTGAAGACAGAGGTGTGGGCTGCCTCCAATGTGTAGCCTGTGCAAGTGCCAGCAAGGGCTGCCCCCACTGCATCTGAGTCTCCTTTGTCCCTCACAGGTGATCACTCCCCCAGGCCTAGCCCACCCCCACCCCCTCTGTTGTGGAGCTGTGCCACAGTGCAGGTGGGGCCCTCCCGTGATCTTAGTGTGTACTGGGGCATGGGCTGGTGCTGTCTGGCCACTCTCTGAGATTGGGGATCACCCCTTGATGTGCTCCCTGTGAAAGCACCAGCAATGGCCACCCCTGCCACACTTAGACACTGCCCCAGGTCAGTCAGAGTCACCTCTCCATCCCTGGACCAAGCTCTCTCCCTGTTCAAGGGAGCCCTTGCTCTGGCGGTGGGCTATGACGTGAAGCAAGTGGGGCTAGAGTGTTCACTTGGCTCAGGCTGGGTCACATGCTGGGCTGGCCATGGGGAAGTGGGCAGCTCCTCATGAGTTCCCAATCTATCTTTTCCACCCTGCCTCGGGAGCCAGCCAGCACCCACACGCTCCTCACAAGCAGAGTCCAGCCCTCCTATTAGCCCCAGCGACACTCCAACCAGCCAAGGGGGCTGATTTTACCTTTGTTGGACCCCAGGACCTGGGCATCCAATATGTGGCTCTAACTGCTCACTCCTGAGGGCGATCTCCACCCCTATATTTTCCCTCTTCCTCTGAGTCCCCTCCCCATGGCACAGGTCCGACCTGATCCCTTCTCTTTTCTTCCTACCTGATTCCATGTGGATCTTTCTTACAGCCTTGGCTGTAATGGAATCTTTCTGCCAGTTTCCAGTTTGTTTTCAGTGAGAATTGTTCCACATGTAGATGTATTTTTGATGTGTTTGTGAGGGAAGGTGAGTTCCACATCCCCCTACTCCACCATCCTCACCAATCCCCTCTATTTGTCATTTATTAAAAGAGTAATAGTTGTAGCAATACTGTGCTGTTAAATGCTTTCAAAAAAAACTATATCAGAGAAGACTCTGACCATGAAGGGTTCACCAAACTGGCCATTCCATCCAGAAAAACAAAAAAACAAAGATTTTGTGTTTATTCTGGATGCACAAGAGAGGCACATACTAGTATGTGAATTCACATTCTTAAATATATAAATGATGGTTGCAGTATACTCTTTAAATAAATGTCATTTGTAATGTAATGTGAGGAAAATACAAGGATGTTTTCATATACACAAATAATATCTGGGTTCAGGAATACATATTATCCTTTAGGGTAAATTAAGGTAACCTTTCCTGCCTCTGTTTTTTGATAAGATCAAACAAGATTACTTGGAATTTATAGTTTTAAAATGAATTTAGTATCTCAGATGTCTCAACTACTAGAATAATTTTCTAACTTTTTTTTGTTTGTTTGCGGTACACGGGCCTCTCACTGTTGTGGCCTCTCCCGTTGCAGAGCACAGGCTCCGGACATGCAGGCTCAGTGGCCATGGCTCACGGGCCCAGCCGCTCCACGGCATGGGGGATCTTCCCAGACCGGGGCATAAACCCGTGTCCCCTGCATCGGCAGGCAGACTCTCAACCACTGCGCCACCAGGGAAGCTCAATTTTCTAACATTTTATATGAACCTCTTATAGTCAGAAAATAGTTATCAAATGACATTCTTGAATCTGAGGTTAATGAAGCCCTAGTAGTTCCTATTGTAAGTACTGATTTCCAAATTAACTAGGAAAGTTGATAATTTATTTATCATGTGAAAATATTCCATTATCTGGCTTCTGATAAAATTGAAAAATAAGCTGAATTTCAAATGTCATTAATATTTTGTAATGCACAAAGTTGATTTTACTTTTCACTGTGGAGAGATAAATTTCTCAAGTGCCTCTATAATTTGAGCATGTATTAATATTGGTCTGATATCTATCTATTACATTAGAATGCCTTAATCCAGGGCTTTTAAATGTGTATTTTACTGCCTTTATAATGTGGATACCCGCTTAAGCTAAGTCTCATGTTATAACATAAAGTCACACTATACTCATCACTTGAGTGGACTTAAGATGTTTTTCCTTTTCTCTTATGGCTGCCATGACTTAAAATGACCTTGCCCAGGGCAAAAATAAGTCTATCTGATCTGTTTATAAATTTATTAGTTGAAAGCCTCTTCTAGGACACATAGAAGTTATCTACATTGAAGTAATTACCCAAACACAAAGACACTTTATCTACATTCAGAACAGATTGTTTCTGGGTTGAAGTAGTGCCCTTCTGACCAGCCTGCATTGATTCACACTACTTTTACTGAAAATAATTGAATCATTTTGCCCTCTTCTTCTCAAGAAAAAGATTTTTTTCTTGCTTGACAGTATGAATGCCATTTGTTTCAGAGTCATTATTAATGATTAAGAAAGGCAGTCAAATAAAACATATTTAACTTTAAAAAATGGAAATATGTTCTGATATTCAAGCATGCTATTATTCAGAAACAAGTAAATTAAAACAAAAATGAGATGTCATTCACCTATCTAATTTTTCAAAAGCAAGGGTGTGGTGAAATAAGTACGCCCATATCTTGTTGTTGAGAATGAACACTAATATTGTGCTTAAGAGAGCAACCTAGATATATCAATCAAAAACTATAATGTGCATAATCATTGAGCCAGCATTTCTAATTCTAGGATTTTACCTTACAAAAATGATCATCAAAATATAAGTTGTTATAAAATGGTTCATTGGAACATTGCTTATATGAGCAAACAAATTTTAAAAAAGAATTACTATATAATTATTTACAAAAATCATCATATTCTGTATTGCATTATTTATAATATAAACAAATATAATAATCCAATCTATGGAAATGGAAGTAGGCATTAGAAAGGATGAACTTTATGGACAGTAAAGATCTCTACGAGAACTCAAGGTACAATATAATTGTCAGAATAATATGTGTAACATTACTTCTGGGGATGGGAATGAATTGGGAGATTTTTTGCTTTCTTGTAGATGGACTTTAGTGTTTTAATTTCATATTTTGCCATATAATTGTAGCTATTTCACAATGAATAAATATCAATGTAAAATTTTAATGAAACAATTTTAAAAATAAAATAAGGCTTATTTAATAATACATTGGGTTTTCTAACATAGATTATATATTTATAAAAGAGGGTTCTTTTGGATATATTTTAACTTTGGTAGTATTTAATTTTTCTACACAAAAAAGTCAAAATTTCAACTAACATAATTGTACACTGAAGTAGTAGAGATAAATGGTACAAGTCTCAATATGCATATATGTATACTAGTGTTCCTATGAGTAATTATATGGAAAACAACTCAGTTAATTCCTTACTACTTTAAATATACCATAATGATCTGCTGTGAGTCATAAAAAGATCAATATTAAAGTGTTTTGTGAAAATTAATATGTTTCATAGGTAATTTTTTTTACATATGTTAGCACAACATAATATACATATTTCTCCCTGTTTTTAAAATGACTCATCTTTCAGAGTCTCTGGAACAATTTTGAGACATAAAAATTTCTATCTCTACCTATATATATAAAATGATAATTATTGGATCTATTCAATGAATATATAGCATTTTTGTTGAAAATAAAATTTGAGTTCTAGATCTTATCTGCCCTGTAAACACATTCATAGCAATCAGATATTTTTAAAAGAATAATGTAATAATAAAATATTCTAAATGGATCAGTATAAAGAATTTTGCCTCTGCTCATATTTATCAGCTAGAAATAATTAACTAAGGCAAATTAAATTATTATCAAAAATGATAAGAATTGTACCTGTATATCCCATATATCAAGTGCAACTTAGAATTATTTTTAATGTATGTCATGAGAAGGGAGTTATAAGGCCTTAGGACTCCAAGTACAGGTTAATTTCTAACCATTTTCTCTTTTCATTTCAAGCTTTGTCACTGGACTAATACATTTGGTTCCTTATTCTGTTTTCATTACTCTGTGATTTCACAATTGACAGGAAAATAAATAAATTATTTGTAGTTTTCTTTTCTTTGTTCAGAAGAATGCATTATTAAAGAACTTTATACCATTCATTGCAGCCTACTGCACTGTATGTTTCATTTGTTTTGACAATGATGTTAACACAAATAGAAAGAGACTCAGTACATTTTGGAGAAAATAATTAGAATAAAGAAAATGGTACAAATATAATCGATTCTGACCTACATTCTGTTTGTCAGTCTTTCTTGGCAAAATAAAACATGTCCTAATAGGTACAGATTTACTCACAAACATGTCTCATATGTATTACTGAAAATATTCTATAATACTTTTACTAGAGCCATGATAGGTTTAAGAGAATATCATAAGTTTTGGATTTCTTATAAATCAATACTTTATCAATATGATATGCTTTCTTTACCATTTTATTTTTATATATTTACTAGTTTAGGTCACATATACACCATAATTAGTTAAATTACATATACCATCTAGAACAATGAAAAGGCCAAAATACTTTCTAAGTTTCTAATTTAATTTGCCTTATTCAAAATTAAAAGAAATTGATTATTGCTTTGGTTTTCCTCAAAGAATCTTCAGTCATTCACTTGTTTTATAAGCCATTAGATTTACGTACTAAATATTTACTATATTTTTTCTTTAAACATTTATTTAATTAAAAGCATAATGACTAAATTGTATTGAAATCTGTATATTTTAGATGAGCTAGCTTCAAAACTAAATTTTTCTTGCATTCTATAACATATGTTTTATTATGATGATTTGACAGTGTTTTCAAATTAATATTGGATAAACATAAATTTTTTAAAAATAGTTCTAAAGTTTTAAATGGTTATTAAAACACTGGTCATGCAAAGATCAATATTGTAGCTTCACTGACTACAATGCTTAAAGAATGCTCACAAGGAATAGAGAAATCCTTAGAATTTGTTGGAGGATCATCAGCTGCAATTTGAAATATTTTCATGCATACTTGTGGCATTTTCTTATCCATAGCCCTTCAAATTATTTTTTCCAAGAGTCAGTGTTTGTAGAATAACTATGTTATCCTCATCAGTCTTATCATCTTCTGGACAAATCCTGTGTACTCTACAATATATTCACTAATAGAAATATTTACATTGAAGAAAATTACAAATCCAGTAATTTGTAATTGTTTTCTGTCCTACATGGCTTTTCTTCAGAATTATAGCTAAAACAATTGAGAAATAATCAACAAATGGTTTCATTCATTATATCTGTTACAGTATCAAATCTTTGCTTTTGTATTAATCCTCTGAAAAATATATATAATTATTATTTGGTGTAGAAGTTTATATTCTGAATAAATGCCCTACTATAATGCCATAAAATTTTCTGTGGTTTATGCCAGGTAATACTCATTAGTACACTCAGTAACTTTCTTAGATGATCTTCTGAACATTAGATATCACTATACCACACATAAAGTCAAATATGCTGAGTTCAACAATAGCACAGGTTTTTTTTCTCATTTTCTTATTACCTCCAATCTTCGTATTCAATAGTAATACATTTCTAAATCAAATATCAATCCTTAGCTGTTATTAATACTATTGATTATGCACATGCCTTTTACTTTCTTAGTGTTTAATATAAACTAAGTGTTGCCAGTCTTCTTGCACTCTCATTTTTTAGTTGAAAAGTATGCTGTTTAAATATTATATAATATAAAATTGGAATGTAAAATAATGTAAGAATTGCATAATACATCAATTTGTCATCCGTCCACACATTGCTACCTATAGCTAAATAGCCTTTTACTTCTATTACCCTTTCTCTTTCTTTTCCCCCAAATTTTATCCTAACTCCAGGTGTTAGCCTTTCTTCCCTATTCTTACATTTCTATGAAATGTTCATATTTCTCTTTGATGTTGTCTTCATTATTTCCATGATTGCAAGAGAATGAGACTATGCTCCAAGCATAGTCTATATATGGCACAGGGAATGAGTCACATGCCAGAAAAGATGAACTTGAACACAATGTCCAATGTAAGCTTTCCTCCTACTTTAACTCCACCCTACTACCACTGTTGTGTATGCCTACTACAAAAAGAGCTGCTCTCTTTAGCTTTTCTGGAGAGAAACTATGCTTGGCTAAGTAAGGACAAGGTCTTCGGGACAGTAGTAGAATGTTGGGAGTGGGGGTATTACTGGTGTTATAGCATATTGGAGTCTTCTCTGATATCAAAGACACATAAACAGTACTAGGACAAGGATAAACCTACTCTGTCCTGCTCCTGAGTAGGGGAGGAATATATAACGCTGTTTCACTTTTACTCCAAACTGGCCTAGTTGATCTCGGATAAGGGTGGGAGCTGGAATTACTGAGATCGTTATATAGACCTCAGTGGAGACCTGCAGTTCAAACATTTAAAAATGAGTGCCCTTCACATCTTGGCATGTTGCCTTTGGCTTAGTTTGTTCCCTGTTGAAAATTACCTTTCAGGTAATCTATCAATCACCTATAGTAATATAATCCGTGATGGATACAGGTTTTATGGGTGTCAAGTTTTATATATCTGGGCATGCAATTTTTAAAAAAGAACATACAATTATGAAAACAAATAAAATAACAAGGATAAACAAAATAGATAGTGAACAACGTAAACGTATTCTAATAAAGCCAAACTAAATGTATTCCACTGTGTAACTTTTCCTTAGCCAGATCCAAAAAATGCCATACCTTCTACAGTGTCCCCCAACAGGTGAGGAAACGTGCCCTAGAGAAGCAGAGGTGAATCAACACATAAAAGTCTTGTATTTGCAAATTTTCCAAAATCACATAACCATATGAACATATTACTAGTGTCTATCTTAAGAGCTTAGTAGGCTCCAAGTAAGAGAGGACCACTAAATCTTAAGCTTCGTTAGAGTCATGGTGAATTTGAATTAATAGTCTTTCATATATTTTTCTGCATTCAGTTTTGCTAAAGGTACTTATGGATGCATGTGTGACAAGGCTTATATCTTTATAAGGTTTGTTTCTTTATCTATAAGGAGCTCTTATAGTTAAATACAAAACTGGGCAAGAGAAAAGAAAATGAAATTCACAAAATAATAAATGTAAATGACCAATAGACACAACTTCACTATCTAACAAAGAAGTATCAATAAAATTCACATCATTAAAATATGAAAGGCTGGGCTTCCCTGGTGGCGCAGTGGTTGAGAGTCCGCCTGCCAATGCAGAGGACACGGGTTCGTGCCCCGGTCCGGGAAGATCCCATATGCCATGGAGCGGCTGGGCCCGTGAGCCATGGCCGCTGAGCCTGCGCGTCCGGAGTCTGTGCTCCGCAACGGGTGAGGCCACAACAGTGAGAGGCTCGCGTACCAAAAAAATATATATATATATGAAAGGCTTTTGAAAAAAATGACAATAACAATGGCGTTTATAAAGATGTGCTATATCAGCAAGATAACTGATGTTGGTATAAAATGGTTCCACCTTTCTAAAGGGAATCTGTATATGAAAAGCTTTCTATTGTTTGTGCACTTTAAAACACAAATAGTATCCTTAGTAATTTATCTTAAAGAAATAGTCTAAGATAAATACAAATAATTTTATACTAACTTATCTATTGCAGCATTGTCTGCTTTAGCAAATAACTTCAAAATACTAAATGTGACACATAGTGGAATTACTCCATTTTTATGCATTTATCCATGCAATGAAGCAGTTATTGAAGTTCATGTTTGCAAAACATTTCTATCATAATATTATCTGAAATAAACATGCATGTACAATATCATTTAATTCTGTCAGATATCTGGATAAGTGACAGATTGATATTTAAACAGAAAAAGAGCTTCTAAAATGTTCCCTAAAATGTTAACAGTAGTCAAATTTATATACATTTATATATATATATCAATTTATAAATGGTGATTATATTGTTATAGTATCATTACAATTTTTATAATTTACAAGATTTTCTAAAATGGACTATAAGAGTTAAGGATATCTTATTTCCTCATCCTGTTATCAGTCATCTATTTATTAAATGTACAGGTTAATGCAATGTATCAATATTTCAATATTTTTTCAAAATTTAAATTATATGAAATGTGATTTTATTTGAACATCCTTCTACTCTTTTCATTCTATTTAGTTTACTTTGTGTGTAACAACAACAGTAAGTAGCATTTTAAGCAATTTAGAGTGTACTAAGCATTTTACTTAGTCCAGATACTTTACACATTCCAAATTCACCTGACAATTTCAACCCCAGTTTACATACAAGGAAGTTGAGGTTCTGAAAAATTAAGTAATCTATCCAAGATGAAGCAGCTAGTATGAGCAGCATCGAGGTTTTCAGCCCAGGTATTTTGGTATCATATGCTTCCTCCATGATATCACACTGCCTCACAAATTACTGGTAAAACAGGAAGGGGCTTATTAATATGTATGTGTGAGACTTATAACCAAGCAGTTTATGAGATGAACTGATACAAAATGAGAATTTTTCTTATAGCTAATCTGATATCATTTGACCAGATTTATTAATTTATTTAAATATACAAAAGCATGTAATTGACAATAATGGACCAGAAAAGTGTTGTGGGTATTAGAGATGCACAAATAATAAATGAAGATCTATCTTTTTAGTGGTGCAGGTAATGTGGTGAGGAACATAGAGCTGGTAGAAACTAGTATGCATTCTAGTGCTTATATCCAGCCCATTTGCTTTGGTGCAACAGTTTGCTTATTAATTTTAGGATAAGCTTAACCTTTGTCCATGTTCCAAACCTTACTAAGAAATGATTCTACATATTTTATTTTATGAGATAATTTAAAAATTCATCTCCTGAATTTATTTCAATTTATATTGTTATTTCTGTACACTTTCCCAAAGGCCTTCAAAAATTGGCCTGTTTACAATGGATAAAAATAAGGTGATTTTTTGTGTGTGAGACACCTCGTTTAGATTTAGAGAAGCTCAGCTCAGATCAAATTACATTCTGAAACAGAATTCATGTATACAAATTATGAACAGTGCCACGATTAACTTAGAATTGGATGCTCATTATCCTGCTGTTTTGTTCCATTTTTGTTCACATGTCAAAAAAATCAAATATAAATGCAATTACTTTCCAGGAGGAAATAAATGGCAGCACTTCAACATTCAAAAAGCCAACAATCACAATCACAATGCCAGATGACCAAAGCAATAACTCTGGGAAGATAACAGGCAAGCAATTGACCCTGGAGCCACGTCATCAAATCATTCAAAGAAATCTTAGATCAATGGAGGAGGGTTGTAGCGTGTCTTTATAAGGTAAATAAAACATATTAAAATCACTCCTTCTCAGTATGACTATATGATTTTGTTAACCTCTATTAAGCCCCCTCAATTTGATGGCAGCTAAATAGTAGCAAAGAATCTCTGAATTAAAACTTTTACAAAAGTCCAACTCTCCTAAGCCTATGTTGTATTTGCATGCCATATTGGTCATACTAAGTCTTTATCTGTTTATAGAGAAAGACAGTGAATTCCTTCTTAGAATAATATACCATTGTTGTGTCTCCCAGTTTTCAGTTGAAGAAAGGGGCTAAACTGGATGCTGAAATATTGTATTGGATGTCAAAACTTTTCTAAATATCTGAATTCATTTTGTGAAATTAAAATTTTATTTGTTCAAAACTACAATGAGGTATCACCTCACACTGGTCAGAATGGCCATCATCAAAAAATCTCCAAACAATAAATGCTGGAGAGGGTGTGAAGAAAAGGGAACCCTCTTGCACTGTTGGTGGGAATGGAAATTGATACAGCCACTATGGAGAAGGTTCCTTAAAAAACTAAAAACAGAACTACCGTATGACCCAGCAATCCCACTACTAGGCATATACCCTGAGAAAACCATAATTCAAAAAGAGTCATATACCACAATGTTCACTGCGGCTCTATTTACAATAGCCAGGACATGGAAGCAACCTAAGTGTCCATCGACAGATGAATGGATAAAGAAGATGTGGCACATATATACAATGGAATATTACTCAGCCATAAAAAGAAATGAAATTGAGATATTTGTAGTGAGGTGGATGGACCGAGAGTCCGTCATACAGAGTGAAGTAAGTCAGAAAGAGAATAACAAATACTGTATGTTAACACATATACATGGAATCTAAAGAAAAAAAAAGGTTCTGACGGACCTAGAGGCAAGACAGGAATAAAGATGCAGACGTAGAGAATGGACTAGAGGACACAGGGAAGGGGAAGGGTAAGCTGGGACGAAGTGAGAGAGTGGCATGGACATATATACACTACCAAATGTAAAACAGATAACTAGTGGGAAGCTGCCATATAGCACAGGGAGATCAGCTCGGTGCTTTGTGAGGGTGAGAGGGAGATGCAAGAGGGAGGGGATATATGTACATATATAACTGATTCACTTTGTTATACAGCAGAAACTAACACAACATTGTAAAGCAATTATACTCCAATAAAGATGTTAAATAAATAAATAAATAAAATAGAACTAAAAAAAAAAAAAAAAGGCACTCTGCATCCCCACCACAAGCCCCATGCTTTATGTCTCTGTAGATTTGTCTTTCCTGGATATTTCATGCAAGTAGGAATCAAAAAATTAACTTTTTAAGAAACTGCCAAATCATAGTTTTGATTATTGTTAGCTTCATAAGGAATTCTGAAACCATGAAGTTAAAAAAAAGAGTTTATCTGTAATGATTACAAAATAAACATATATGCACACACACAGAAGTACATTCAAAGCTCCATTAAGCAGTTAACCAAAACAGCCGTTAGAAGTAAAACATCAAAATATTTTATAAGCATTTAGCAATAGTTTTGTTTTCAAAGTTCTATCAGATATATGAAAGTTTAGAATGCAGGGGGACTTTAGAATTTCTAGAATCCAACCCGATTATTTCACAGCTTAAGAACTAAAAAGCAACACACACACACACGTAAACACACAAATACACACACACAAAACACTTGTGAGCAGCCATGCCTTCTGAAGTTTTGTTCTGAAGTTGGCCAACACAAATGCAGGAATAGACACAAAGACTCTCTCTGTATTCTTCATTTAGATACTTTTTCTTCTATTTGCATATGAGTACTTACTAAATTTCATGTTTTGGGAATCTAATATTTTCTCAAAATACATAAACAAAAGTCTGAATATAGGAAAACGTAAGTGGAATGTAACTTCTCATTTTGGAACCCATGATGAATCTATCAACAGCCTCCCCCAAATAATACTAATTGGAGTATTTTAACTTAATAAATGTGACTTTCATTTCTAATATGAATATGCTTTTTAGAATAAATATTATTACTTTTCTCCACCTTCCCTTTCCCATTTCCATCTTATAATGGAAACTATAGAAAGTCACTATTGGTCGTAACTACAAGCCTGGCATCAGTTCAGGCTTCCCTTAGCTGCTGCAAAAGGATGATTCTGAGTAAATAATTAAATGTCTCTGAAAATCCCAGCTAGGGCCAGGACAGGGGGAAAGGGGCACAGGAGCCTGGAACAAATCAGGGTGCATGGACTCCACCTTGGATATGGTCAGCATGGAACAAATACTACAAGCTCTTTTTATTGTATGATTCTTCTTCATCTGCCTGAAAAGTTGAGTCATATCTGCAGTCATCTGTACTCTACACATTGAAGGACAGTAGTTTCATAGAGAGTTAAATGGTGCCTGCCAGTGTTTGAACATCTCAGAAGCTTGCTGTATAAGTTCCCATTGTCCTTTAAAATTGTGCATGTTGTAGCTTGTGTTTCCTTAAGATAGGTCATAAAAATATACTAGACTAGGGTCTTCCCTGGTGGCGCAGTGGTTGAGAGTCCGCCTGCCGATGCAGGGGACACGGGTTCGTGCCCCAGTCTGGGAGGATCCCACATGCCGCGGAGCGGCTGGGCCCGTGAGCCATGGCCGCCGAGCCTGCGTGTCCGGAGCCTGTGCTCCACAACGGGAGAGGCCACAACAGTGAGAGGCCCCTGTACCGAAAAAAAAAAAAAAAAAAAACTAGATTATATGAAAGTTAGACTCAAGAATTAAACCCACAAATGGACCTGTCAAAGGACAGTGTGCTACACATTCCTAATTAGATTAGCGAAAATAGGTAGTTATATTATTCATAAAGAGAGACTCATTGGAATTATAATTATTCTGAGCAATGGTACCTTTATACTTCATAATTATATTTTTGGATATTTGTGAAAAAATAGTTTACATTTTGAATAATTGTCTCACATAAACTTATCCATAAGTTCATATTCTTCCACTGTAAAGTACTGTTTGTGTTATACATTTTTCATCCATATAAAATAAAAGTTTTCCACTATGAAGGGTTGAACGCCTTTTGCATTTATGAACGCTTATAAATCGTGACCTGATTTCAAAGTTATACAAAGACTTAAAATTTTAGGTTTTTACATATGTTCAAAGACCTACAGTTCCTTAAACTGGAATATTAAATAAGTTGATAGTTAATTGATATAGTCTCCATACTGAGCATTTTCTTTTGTGTTACGGGAATGACCTGTAGATATTGAAAACCTAGGTACATCCATACTGATTTATTTCTAAACCTGTGCTTTCACATGCAGATTTACAAACTAAAAGTAATAATACATCTAAAGTGATGAGGATATATGAAATATATACCTGAAATACAGAATTATTAAATGTGATATGAAACAAACATACTTTCACTTAAAATTTTAAATTTTCTTTACAATGTATCACTTGGGATGTTTGTTGAAACTGCATATCAATTTCTACTTTCTACTTTTCAACAAACTGAAACTTGACTAAAATCCAGATGCACATAATAATATAAACATTTTTCATTGTGTTAAAACAGACTGAGGTCAGTAATACCACTACTACAAAGATTTGACTCTGATCATATTATATGTAATGGTTGATACATTCCAACGTGGAAGACATTTCAAAGTTACGTAGTCAAGATGATCAGTGAATAAGGCAATATTACCACTATCCTGGACTGCCTGCCACAGAAAAGAGTGTGACCATTTCAAATAGATGCTTTTTGAAAAATATATTTAATCTAGAGTATTTCAGATTAAATCTCTCTCACAAAGTTGAGGTTATTTCTTAATAATGTTACCATGAAGACTTGAACGCTATCAGTAACATTCAGTAGCTTTACTTTTTGTATATCTTATGTGAACTACTGTATTTGTTATACTACAGATTTATGCTCTTATCTGGGAATTCACAGACACTATACTATAAGATTTCCATGAATAAAAATTCGTCAACCTGAACTTTTAGAGATTATTATTAAAAAGATGTGATGTTTTGTCATGTATAATGGATATATTCAAGAAGTTGGGCTAAGGAAATATTTTGACAAAGTAATAGAAAATAGACATATCACTATGGTTTCTCAAGTAGTTTTTATTAAAATTGAAACATTAAATTAGAATGCACTCTCCTCTACATTCATTTTCACCTCAATGAAAAAATAATTCAGCTAAGAGATATTACTGTAAATGTAACATTTAAGTGATTGGTCAGATTTTTATTTTTTGATGCTGAAAGCACCTATTTCATTCAATATCATGAATGAAATTAATTTTAGATTTATTTTTATTCTTTTGTGTGTTTTTATATTTCTATAGCTTTCATGATTAACTTGGTAGAAAAGAGCATAATATAATTATTTGATAATATTATCAGTATAAAATATGGCAAAATCTTGGTCAGGGGGAAGTTTCATTGCTGCACTGGCATAACTCCATCAACTATATCCAAATTCAAGGGATGACAACACTGACAATGAAGATCACCCTGGAGGTTATTTAGAAGAAAATCTATCATCTGTAAACCTAAAGTGATAATAGCCATTAGCTACAAGGGATGTGGATGTGCTCCCTGTCAACTTTCCAAAAGAGTAAATGCATTTACTGAAAAGATAAACTGTAACTGTCAGGTAAAGAAAAGAGTCTTATCACTGACAAGGTTAATCAGAAGAGGTACAAGATGATTAGTGTTCTAGGATGGTTTGCAGGAATACTGGATACTTTTGTCTAAAATAAATTTAACTCAGTGTTATTTACTTTGCTTCAACAGAGAGTAAACATACCTAAAATAATGAAACCAAAAACCTCTTAAAATTGACAATTTTCTTCATTCAAAACAAAAGTCATGTATGTATGTGGACATGCTTGAAAAAACAAATGAATGACTGAAAACCTTTCTCTGCAAACAAATGCTATCTGAATTTTACAGACCTTACTGACATTTAGTCTAGTCACGCTTTCTATGATTTTTAAGAACTATTTCAGTTTTAAGTTGATCTTTTTATTCCCTAGCTTTTCCACCTATTTGAAGCCATGGTTCATTTCAGAATATCCTTAAAAGAATTTATTCTGTCTGCCACCCCTGCCTGTGTCATCTCATGTTAGTTCAGCAACCAGCAGCTGTTGGGCATCTTGCTGTCATCTACCCTACACACATCTACTGAAGCAGAGCTGTGTTGTGACAGGAATCACTTATCACAGGCTGCTTTCCAGGTCTGCCTTTTGGATAAGCACGTTGTGTCATTTAAAGCTAATATGAGTACAGTTTATGATTGAAGCTTATGAAACAGCTTTGAGAACCAAACATGTCTGTGGAGTGTCAATTATTTTGTTGCTTCCCTGCTAAAACATAATAGATAGATTACAAAACTGATCTCTTCCAACTGCCCAATCTATAGAAGGAAAGTGTTTAGAGTTACCAAAAGTCATTTCCATAACAAGCTTTAGATGACCCATAGCACGCATCCTGCCCCAGCTGTTAAATAAAATCTCTCCAGATTCCCTGTTTGCTGTGCAACTTACTTCCAGGTTGTTCCACAACTTTTTACCAGTCGCCCAAAAGGTATGATATATTGGGCTGGCCACAAAATTCGTTCAGGTTTCTGTAACATCGTGCAGAAAAACCCAAACGAACTTTTTGGCCAACCCAATATTTTAACCAGTAGTAATATTATGGAAATTTTAGGTGAATTACATTATCATGCTTCTAGAGCAAATTGAAAACAGGAAGAGGGTCTCTAATTCCTTTAAGGCGATAAGTTTTATATTTAGACCTGCTATTGGGGTAATTAGTATTGAGTTGAAACTTAAATGTATGAGAATAAATTCATTGTGTAATGGTGTTATTAATTCTTTAGAATAATAGATATTGGAATTAAATATTGAATGTGGGTCATTCCTTAATTTGCTGGGAAAACACAAAAGAAACACTGATGGTCACACAGTTTTCCCTTTTGCTATTCCTACAACTTTGTAAAATAAAAGCATTCACTATAAAACCTCTGGAATGCACTGAGATATACGAGTATTTTGTGCACTCTAGCCTTTGGAACCTCACAGTTACAGATGGGAACAACATAATACTTACAGAGCTCAAGTGGGATCCAGAGTCACTATACTAACAGACTTAGAGAACCATAGGTCAAATATCAGTTGCATAGTCAGGTAGGTATAATATCTGCCCACTCTATAAGTTATACTTTGGAAATGAGTATTCATATTGAGCATCATATATACTCTCTCCTTTACTCTATAGTCTGGAAAAGATTCACCTTACTCTACCAGATTCTACTGTGGAAGAGTTGATATATAATAAATATAGATGTATAATGTTGTTGTTCCCCCCCCCCCAGTTTCCATCATCAAATATGGAAAATTCTAGAAACTGGACTTGAGAAACAGAGAAGGTGATATAATGGGAGATGGAGTTAAAGAGTTAGAGAAAAGTCAAACAATGCAGGGGATTTGAGGTCATAGTTGAGTATCATCTTTAGCCAAAGCCAAAGGGTCATCTTTCCATTTGTTATCATCTTGTGAGGGGATGACATAATCAGATTTAGGTAACAAAAAAGTTATTCGAATAGCAATGTACAGAATAAATTAGAAGAATGCAAAACTACATATGAGGAGAGCAGATGTGACAGAAGTGTAAGAGTCCAGAAAAGAGATTATGATCACTTGGAATAGAGTAGAGGGGTAAAAAGGAAAACATAAATTTGAAAGATACCTAGGATGTAAACATCATAGGATTTGGTGAACAACTGCATAATGCTGTGAGAAAAACAAATGGTATCACAGATACTTTTGATGCTTTGGGCTTGATAGATAACGATGATTGCGTACTCAATAGGGAAAACTGGAAAAAATTAATTTAAAGGTGGGTAGGATACAGTAATAAGGTTGGTTTAGAACAACCAAAGAAGGAAGTACTTCTGAGATATCCAGAGGGATCTGGGAATGGTGGGTTTCATCCTGGATATTAACTGTGAGTAATTCCTAGGAAAGCGGTAATCATAGTTTGAGGCAATTGTCATCTCTTAAAGAATGCATGGCATGAAAAGAGAAAAGGATTTAGGATAAAACATAATTAGCAAAATGTTTAAAGGCTGGATGGAAAATAATAAGGCAACAAAGGAGACCCAGAAGGTAGAGGCAGAAAGGTAGGCATTACATTAAAAGACAGTTCACCAA